>NC_081406.1:356413566-356722872 GCF_030272615.1 Cryptomeria japonica | reverse complement strand
CTTAGCGCCCTGTCCCTGGCCCTATTTTGGGCCCGGTCTCCTATGGGACTTCGGGCCTTTTTGTTTGCAAATTGGAAAATAACATTTCCTGGTCGGCCTAAGGTCGGGAAAATCAGTCTTTTAACCCTAATTGGCAAGTATATAAACTACTTTTCCTCTCTCATTTGAGGAGGAGGAGGAGGAAAAAAGGTGAAAACGATATTCAAACATTAAAGCATTCAAGCATTCAAGCATTCCTTCAAGCAATTGATCATTCTAAGTCTCCATTCAAGGCTAAGTGTTGCATTCAAGACAATGATTCAACCATTGAAGAGGAGATCACTTACAACACATTACATGCTACAACATACAACATACAACAAACAACAACATCTATACCTTCGCATATAAGGATACAAGCATCCTTACAACAAGGTATTAGTACTTGTTTTACATTACATTTATAGCATTTCTCATTTCTTGGTTAATTCCAAAACCGGGGTTTGACCTAAGGGCAAACCCCTAATCCCTAACCCCCCAATCGTCTTCGCTTTTCTATGTGTAGGTTGCAGGTACGTGGCTGAAATTGAAGATCTGGAATCCTTGTGCAGAGACAAACAGTTCCCCCTTCGTTTCGCGGATTTTTCGGAGGACCGTGTGCACGCCGGGCGCCATCGTCCTGTCAACTTTTGCTCAAATTTGCAAGACAGCGCCGTCTCAACATTTTACTGCTAATTCCAGGTCCGCAGCTTCATATCATATCCCTATCTTAGTTTATAAGCGAATCTTTCTCACTTTCTATGCATTCCTAGTTCAATCTTTCCATCTACATTCTTTACAAAAGAGGGTATCCTTGCTATCACAACCCTTGAAACTCATATAGAATCTAATCTTGCATTGCGTGGGATTGGATCTTGTGGGTTTCAACCCCTCTTTTGAATGTAAAGTCCCTCCTAAGTGAAAACCATCAACCCTAGTGACTCTCCCTTCTCCCTCCTCGGAGTTGGGGAGGGGAGAACGACGAGGGTTCGATTTTTCCGCTTTACATTTTGGTGAACCCGACGTGAACATCCTTTCTGATTATTCATAGTTAGATCTGAAAATTGGATTCCTTGATTACATTTCCATGTTTGATCTTTTGCAAAATTTTAGAGGTTAATTGCATAAAAACCCTAAATTTTCTTTTTAAGTAATTAAACTTGTGAAATGTTTAATTGTTGATGCTTGTTTCAGATCTGCCCTTCTATTACAAATTATCAATTCATATTTGTGCTTTGATTTTGAAAATTAAGTGGTTAAGTGTCAAAACCCTAATTTTTGAAACCCTCTTGATTCAACCTTTGACTGATAATTTCACTAATCAAAACACCTCCAAATCGGCTGTAACTTTGGATTCCGCAATAAAATCACAATATCTTTCATCCCTGAAAATTTGGAAAAAAGTAGCGAGGACCGTGTGCACTCCGAGCGCCATCGTCCCCGACATTTTTTCCGAAATTTCGGGAGCGAGATCTTACTGTATTTTCCTGCTAAAATCCAGAATTTTGGCTGATTTTATCAATTTTAACACCTTCAAAATTACAGTCAAAGTTGGTCTAGTGATTGCTTGGATTGAGGCTTCTAATCATTCAAAAATTGTTGAAATTGAAATTTGTGTCAAAATTGTGTTTCTTACAATACTAAATCTGAAAAGTGTGTTAGCATTCATTCGAAATTTCAGTGATTTATTCAAATTTTTGCAATTTGTGACTTTTGAAATTAACTGCTTAATTACAACAACTTTGATTTCCACTTTCAAAATTGAATTTTGCGTGAAATTGAGTCAACTTTCAAATTTCAAAACTTACATTGCTTTTGGTATTCCCTCTAAAATCATAAAATTCAAAATTTCAGTTTCCCTCTCTTTTTCAAAATTCAAATTTTGCATTTTTCGACAATCTTGGTAGGGTTCAATTTTGAGATTGCAACTTTAATTTGGCCTATCTACGGATTGTAAAATCACTCAATTTTTTCAGGTTAGCTGCAAAATCATCATAACTTTCATCCCTGCAAATTTCGAAAAAAGTTGCAAGGACCGTGTGCACCCCGAGCGCCACGGTCCCGGACATTTTTTCTGAAATTTCGGGAGATTGTCCTGATTGTATTTAACAGCTTAAATCTAGAAGATTGGCTGATTTTACTGAAATTTGCTACCTCTAAAATTCAAAATCTTCTCTCTCTCTAGTGCATGAGTTTTACAACAATAAGTCCTACTTACACTATTCCCGTTAGACGAAGCTTTAGAATTAAGTCCTTCCAAAGTTTAATTACTGAGGAGATGGAACCTAATTTGAATGGTCTTTTTAATGAGGACATGGGTAATTCCTCTAATCCTCTTAATGATGAAGAAGCTCTCCATGAGGTTTCTGTAGAACAACTTTCAAAATTGGATAACCAATTTGACGATTTTCGACAATGGATGTCTCAAGAATACCCTGATAGTCAAGCTCTTCCTTTAATTGAGGGTCTAAAACGTATGCTTCAAAGTGATAAGAATGGAATTGATATTTTGCGTGGTATTGCACACATTGTGGATTCAAATGTGATGCCTATGAAGAGTTGTGCCGAAACCTTAGGTTATACACAACCTCCTACTCAAGACAATCATTCTATTCCTTTGACGACTCCTATTGCTAGTATACCTACTTTTACATCAAACATAATGACTACTTCAACACAAGACATTCCTCCTATGATCACCAGTCATGGGGGCAATCCCTCTTCTTCAATTAACCCTCTTCCTTCATTCAATCCAACTTCTTCATTCATTCCTTCAATGAGTGTTCCTATTATATCACCACAAATGAACATGACGCAAGGGGGCAACTCGTTTAATCATTCCATTCCTCCTTGTAGTGTTCCTCCTGTCCAATCATCTCCTATGACTAACTATCATAGTGTCCCACCACCTTACTCTCTACCTTCTTTCAATAACATAACACCTCCATCACAATCTAACACGTCTAATATGAACTCTTCGACTGAAGCGACCATTAACAATCTTGCACAAACTGTCTCTTCTTTACAGCAACAAATTGCCTCTATGAATCAATCTAAGTTTAGTGTGCCCACATTTGATGTTGCGAGTCCACTTTCTCTTGACATTGTTCGAGCTATTCCCCCTAAACATGTTGAAATTCCGCATTTGGAGCTTTATAATGGTAAGGGTGATCCTCTAACACATGTTAAGACCTTTCAAACAATATGTACTGATTTTGCTTATGACCAAAGGTTGCTTGCAAAATTGTTTACTAGAACATTAAGAGACAAAGCCCTACAATGGTATTGCTCGTTGCCTTCCTATTCTATTACTTCTTTCGAACAACTTGCAAATGCTTTCATTCAACAATTTCAAAACAATATAAGTCCTAAAGTTACTTTGATTGATTTAATGCATTGTAAACAAGGTGTTAAAGAAAAAGTGACTGATTTCATTGGTAGATATAAGCATTTGTATGCTCAAATTTCTTTTCCAGTGCCTGACAATGATATTCAAAGAATCTTTATTTCTAATTTACAAAAAGACATTAGAGAAAAACTCCTGTTTTCCGAGTTTACTTCTTTCCAACAGTTGTGCGCAACTCTTCACAATTATCAACTGACTGTGAGTCAAATGGAACAATCACATCCTATGACTCCGAGTGATAAGGGTGATAGTAGTCAACAACCATTTGGGAAGTTTAAACCAAACAGAGAGTCCATTAAATTCAATGAAAACATCATCAACAACAATGTGAATGCAGCATCAGGTGTGTCTCCTATTTCTAAGTTTTTCAAGAAAGAAAGAAAGTTTACTCCTTTGAATGAATCATTGCATAGTATTATGAATAAGTTATTGGAACAAAATGTGCTTACTCTTCCTCCTATAAGGCAAATTGATCCTGCAAAGATTAATTCACCCTATTTTGATAACAAATCTTTTTGTCAATTTCATTGTCAACTTGGGCATGATACTGAAAAATGTTTTGCTTTAAAGGGGAAGATTCAAGATTTGATTGATAATAATACTATTTCTGTTTCCTGGAGTGAATGATAAAGGCAATACATCTGTAGCTCCTCCTAACCAAAATCTTCAGATTTTCACTGATCCATTACCTTCTCATACCTCTAATGCGATTGATACTACTGATTCCTCTGTCTCACCTGATGATCTTGTGTCCATGACTCCGAATGTGATTAACTTTGTAGAGCAACAGAAAATCCCTAAAGAACCTTCCATCACATTTGATTCCAGTGAAACTATCAGGGCACCTGATGGTCCTTTATATATAGTTGCAAAAGTCAAGAATACACCTTGCCGTGGAGTGCTTATTGATCCTTCTTGTATGGTTAATGTCATTACTGAAGAATTTCTTTTTACTTTGCAATTGAATCAAGTGATCTATGACAAAACAGATGTGGTTGTGAAATTATTTGATGCATTTTCTTCTCCTGCAATTGGTTCTATTACATTACCTATTGAAGTTCATAACAAATCCCTTGATGTGAACTTTTCTATTATTCCTTCATCCGAACAATTTCGTGTGAAGCTTGGCTATCCTTGGCTATCTTCCATGAAAGCTATTGCTTCTCCTATTCACAAGTGCTTGAAATTTCCCCATAATGGTGAAGTTGTTACTATCAATCATAGTCTCTTTAAACCAGCTGAAAGAACTTCTAGCGTTCCTATTGATTACTTTTGGCCTAAACAATTCCAATCTCTTCCTCCGCGAAGTGATCATCTTTTCAAATCTTATCAAAAGTGGAAAAAAGACATGATCCTATCTCTAAGTGAACCTAGAACACCTAAACTTGACATTCCTATCATTCTTGAGAAGGAAGTTCTTCCTTTAAAAGATAAAACTAATGTCTTTCCTCAAGAAGATTCCCAACCCATCCCTATGGATGTGACTATGCCCATGATTAATAAACTTCCTAAAAGTAGACCTATCCCTCCTCGTCATGATGGACTTGGTCTCCTTCCAAAACCAAATAATCCTCCTTTATATGGAGCAGTTCCTTCTCCTTCCTCTTATGGAGAGAATAGACCTTCCTCTTCTCCTATTGTTCAGCCTAAGAGACCACAACCTAAACACCCAAGTGATAAGGATGAGAACATTCCTCCTCCTCAATCTTCTCAACTTCCTACTAAGACTAGACGAAATCGTTCTGCACGTGAACGCCGGTGAAAGCGTCGTCTTAGAGCTCAAACTTTGCAATCCCCAAAAACACCTTCAACAAGCATTATTCCATTTTCTCCTCAGCCGACGATTGAGCCAAAATCTCCTAAACATAAGATGCATGATGGTCTTGATCCTGTGCGAGTTAAAGATCCTATTTTTATAAATCTTGATGATGATATAGATGAAAATGTTATTCATGATGAAAATGCTACTTCTCCTGTTCATTCTGATAGTGAATATGAACTTGTTGATATTGATAACCATTTATCTAACGAATTTTCTAAAGCACTTATCCTAGCTCCTAGACAAGAACACTGCGGCTTGGGATATGAACATAGCCCTTGTTTGGATCTTGTGATAGCTCCATCTGCTGTGTTGGATGTTCCTCCTCTAGCGTGTTCCCTGCCTTCCCGAAACATTGATCAGCAAGATCGGGGGGTAGATGACGTGCTAGACTAGTTTCATTAGCATAGCAGATTCTCTCCTCCTCTCTTTCGTTACTTCTTCTATGTGTTATTCTCATTCTTCTATTTGTTGTCCTTAGTGTTGTCTACTTGAGGACGATGCAAAGCATTGAGATCTCTCGATCTCTCTCATGTTGACTCAAAAGACACATGTGTTCCCTTCTTCTAGGTGACCTTCCTTGATTGGGGAATGAAGAACAATTATGCATACATACATATGATATACATGAATTATCATACAGCATACTGACCCCGAGGAAAGCGAAGTCACCTCGTGCTTTGTGTTTTGTGTCTATTATCCTTGGGCTTATCTCACACTTGGGGGCTAAATCCTTGTGATAACGTGCTCCTTTCCCTTTTTCATTTTCTTATATGTATCACTACCTTAAAGCAATCACCCCCGGTGAGGCGTGTGCGATCGCTTTAACATAGGGGGGCATACATCCCGTTCATATCTTTTCAAGATACTTGAAAATTTCTTGACAAATTTAGCTTTGCCTTGAAAATTTTTGATATCTTTCTTGCATGACTCATAGTGAGGGAACCTTGCTACTGACAGTCATGGTTCTCCCTCATGATCTTCCCTTTTACCTTGTCAATCGAAGTCATAAGATCCTTAGTCCACTGGGGGCTTGGTGTATCTTGCCTCCTTGACGTGGTGAAAGTTTTTCAATGTTGTTTCCTTGTACTTTACCGGAAGTATGAGCGTACGCTTATACTCCCGCTAAAGTGGGGGCTAAATGTAGCGTCCTAAAATTGTGACACTTGCAATTTCGATCGCATTTGGGTCTTCACGATGGCGACACAACACTAAACCTGAATGGAGACCGTGAAACTTGCTCATGACACCAAAAACTGCATTTTTCCAGCACCTTGGCCTGATCCTCCTTGCACCCTGCTGTCCCGGGAGGTGGGACCAGAGCGCCCAGTGCCCTGGTCCCCCAGGACCATGGCGCCCAGCGCCCTGGTCCCTGGCTCTATTTTGGGCCCGGTCTCCTATGGGACTTCGGGCCTTTTTGTTTGCAAATTGGAAAATAACATTTCCTGGTCGGCCTAAGGTCGAGAAAATCAGTCTTTTAACCCTAATTGGCAAGTATATAAACTACTTTTCCTCTCTCATTTGAGGAGGAGGAGGAGGAAAAAAGGTGAAAATGATATTCAAACATTCAAGCATTCAAGCATTCAAGCATTCCTTCAAGCAATTGATCATTCTAAGTCTCCATTCAAGGCTAAGTGTTGCATTCAAGACAAGGATTCAACCATTGAAGAGGAGATCACTTACAACACATTACATGCTACAACATACAACATACAACAAACAACAACATCTATACCTTCGCATATAAGGATACAAACATCCTTACAACAAGGTATTAGTACTTGTTTTACATTACATTTACAACATTTCTCATTTCTTGGTTAATTCCAAAACCGGGGTTTGACCTAAGGGCAAACCCCTAATCCCTAACCCCCCAATCGTCTTCGCTTTTCTGTGTGTAGGTTGCAGGTATGCGGCTGAAATTGAAGATCTAGAATCCTTGTGCAGAGACGAACAGTTCCCCCTTCGTTTTGCGGATTTTTCGGAGGACCGTGTGCACACTGGGCGCCATCGTCCTGTCAACTTTTTCTCAAATTTGCAGGACAGCGCCATCTCGACATTTTACTGCTAATTCTAGGTCCGCAGCTTCATATCATATCCCTATCTCAGTTTATAAGCGAATCTTTCTCACTTTCTATGCATTCCTAGTTCAATCTTTCCATCTACATTCTTTACAAAAGAGGGTATCCTTGCTATCACAACCCTTGAAACTCATATAGAATCCAATCTTGCATTGCGTGGGATTGGATCTTGTGGGTTTCAACCCCTCTTTTGAATGTAAAGTCCCTCCTAAGTGAAAACCATCAACCCTAGTGACTCTCCCTTCTCCCTCCTCGGAGTTGGGGAGGGGAGAACGATGAGGGTTCGATTTTTCCGCTTTACACCAAAATCTATCAATTGCTATATCTCACACATTAATAAAAAAATCTAAGTCATTACAAGATACCTAGTTGATCATGTGGCTAGTGAAAAATCCAATATTCTGCTTCAGCGCCGTTGTAATTGTCATACCCAAGTATGTTTCATTACTTACAAGTCAAGGCAAGAAAACAAAAGAAAAAAGTGTTATGTTAATCTCAAGGCAAAACAAAAAAAATGATTTATTACTGAAATATCACGCATACAAGTGTGACAAAAAAGAGGAAGGTTTGACTATGGGAACATGCAAGTAACTCCATCAGGGCTATGGATGCCTACTGGAAATGGAGCAATGTTTGAGAGATTATAGTGCATAACCTCGTCAGAGCCCTAAAAGCTTGCTGGCAACGAGGCTCTATCCAAGTTTCTTTTGAAGTCAGAATAACCCACGTAGCTAGCCACATAGGATTCTAAGGGTCTTTGATGGTTATAAGAGCTAGAATAAACTCAATTGCACACACATGGGCAAAAGAAGATCAAAATTTCAAGAATTGATGGAGAATGTTTCCACGCCTCCATTCATAAATCTTGGTTACATAGTGTGTTAGGTTGGATGGTCTAAGTCTTTTGAGAATGGATTGAACTCCTATCTCTAAAACGTTTCACACCTTTAATCCAATTAGTGCATTTCAGAATGAAAGACACACACACTCATCCTTGTTCGAATAGGAACTGCATTTTTTTCATGCAACCTACATTAGCATAACTCATATAAAAAATTCATTGTCTCCATCACATTATCCATGATCATGTAAGGTCTGCATACTTGGGGGCATAACTGAAAAAATCCTAAAAAAATAAAAAAATGATTTTGAAAAAATCCTAAAAAATCAAAAACGATCCTGAAAAAATTATAAACATTCGAAATACAATCCTAAAAAAAGTAAAAAATGATTCTTAAAAAATCCTAAAAAAATCAAAAAACGATTCTAAAAAAATCCTAAAAAATCAAAAAACGATAACTAAAAAAATCCTAAAAAATCGAAAAATGATCCTGAAAAAATCCTAAAAAATAAAAAATGATCCTGAAAAAATCCTAAAAAATAAAAAAACGCTCCTGAAAAAATACCAAAAACAATCAATATCAACCCGCAAAATCCAAAAACATTCAATTTAAAACTTGCAATAAATTGTATCGCAAGAATCAAACACCCCAACAGATGTCCAGCAAACACTTCGCACAAAGTTAAACAAAGGATACAACTATCTTGTCAAAACGTGTACAATCAAACTAATCAACTGTCTAATCTATCGATTTATCAAACTATCAACGTGATCAATATCTTCTCTTAAACATAATCATTACACTTGAAACCCAACAGATCAGTCTTATACAGGGTCCAAAACTTTTGAAACCAGACATTATCAAAATCACACCAAACATATCAAAGCAAAGGCACAATCAGTCTAACTGCTGAGTTTTGTCTATTTTGGTTAACTCTTTTTATCAAATTGGTGAAGATCATCGCTTTTAGCTACTCAAGGATGTCCAAAAAGTGACTAGAGGAGCCATGATGGGCATGATCTTTTTCTTTGTTTGTTGTTTCTGGTTTGAACCGATGAAGTTCTGGGGCAATTTCTCTAGTGGGTGTTTGTGATAAGAGCATTCAACTTGTGGATGCTACACATAACACGACCCCTAGTGTAATTCCCAGAATGGAGGGTTCATTCCTTGTCTGTTACGTGTTTTTTTTTTGCAATGAGATATCTATACATCTTGGCTCCTTATACCCTGGTGTAATAAGCTCCATTGTTATATAATAAGGCTCAATGATGATAATGTATTGCACCACGAATAAAACAATGAAGACTTTCACATCAAAACTTCTATCATATCATCCATTATCACATCAAAATTTGGCTTACAAAGATTGATTCAGTTGATTGATTATTTTCTATCATTTTCTACGTCTAACAAATAACAATTCTTCTAAGATCCTCAACATGTATTTTGACACACAAAATAATAATAAACATCATCACATCACATGTTAATAATCATAATAAAGTTTTCATCAACCATTATGCATCACAACATAAAGCTACATCAAATCACTACATGATATCACATTCATATTGCATTCATCATCACAATAAGGAAACATTAGACCATGAAGTTCATCATCAAAAAGCACATCAAGAACACATATTATATATATCATAAATGTGTCAAAATACATCGTATCTACAACATCAAAATCAATATCCAATCTCTCAACCTATATTGCCTCTATTAGTAGGTGCATCTCGATTAGCTCCAACTTATCCCGATGGCGCTCTAAGTGGACCCATCACTCCCCCACTGCTAGTCTATCGAGAAATAGATCGACTCGATCTTCTCCCCATAAAAGCACTAAAACTAGGTTCCCTCTGACCCTCAAGAATAGCTCTCTCATAAGCCTGTCAATAATAAATAACCTCCTATGTAGCAGCAAAATATCTATCTACCTGGCTATGAGCCTCCGTCACCAACCCAAATAACTGATCATATGCATCCATAGTGATTTGAGGCTGCCTAACTACCTCATCCCTCTCCCGATGTAATCGATTTCTATCAGCAGCTATCCGATCCCTCTCCGTAGTCAAATCCTCCATCGCATGTCAATACTGATCCCTATCCTCCATCCGTCGCTACCACAAAGTAGCGACCAAGTCCTCTAAATGCCTAACTTGATCTCTCAATCCCTCCTCATCTCCTTTGTCCACACCTACAGACTCTGCAACCTAGGGCATCTCCACATCATAACCATCATTCCCACCCTCATCTCCATCGTTGCTCGATGACCCTGATCCTGCCTCGTCACTATCATCAAAACTACTCATGGATGCAGTCTCTCCACCAATATCCACATCCTCCCTATCACTATCCACCTGCCCTACAACTATTGCTATCAGATCTATACCTCCTCCATCTCTACCTCCTCCTCCACCCCTATCCTCTCCACCTCTCCGTCTAGGACCCCTGCCATGTCTAATCTGCTGAGCACCAATCAGAACTGTTGGATCTATCAAAGGTATAGGCCTATGTTGTATCCACCATACACTATATTGCATTGTGGACCCTGGATCCACTACACCAAGCCACCATCCCCACAAAACAAAAGAAAGAACATCAAACTCAACAATAGCAACATGAGGTTGTACACAAGCACCCCAATCACCAACCTCTCTAGTAGTGCGAGCGAAATAAGTTGTCACATCTGGAATACCCTATATTTCCCCAAACTATCTGAGCACACGACCAAGAAGATGCATATCAATAACCCTGTGACTACCCACATCTCGACCAATAAGATATCTCTATTGTCGACAAAAAGGAAGATGTTGAGCATCATTAGTCCAACCAGGACAAGTAAGATAAGGTCTCCATGAGAAGTACTGTAAGATATCAATCTGATGACGCCAATACAAGATATTACCCAATGCCCTATGCCTCACACCAACAGTATATCCATAAGCATATGGCTTCTTTGGCTCTAAATCTATATGTAACGCAGGCCATAAGATAGCTATGTGCTCCCAAGCCCATGTCTAAAGTAAAGTAATACCACATCCAATTGATTTCTACTGCAAGTAAACAATCCCATGCATCTGATGATACAAAGATGCAAGAAGACAAGGACCCCGAGCAAACACACGTCTGTCAATAATCATATCATGTATAACACGTCCCCATCCAATAGGAAAACCATGGGCGCGTCTATCAGGAATCAATAATCCAACAACAATACAAGCAAGTACAATGGTGAGATCATCATAATCAAAATCATCCCAACAAATATCATAACGACCACAGATATGTAGATCTTGCTCCTCACACTCCAACAATGTACACAAAGCTAAAATACCATCATCACGATCAAAAGTAACTCACCTACCAGATATCAGAATGTGTAAAATACGCCACACATACTCAAGTGCGATATATGCCTCACCAGTCGATAGATGAAAAGAACATGTCTTTGAATGCCACCGCTCAACCAAAGCAGTAATCATAGCCCTGTTGGCTGTAACCTCAGGCAAATGCGCTATATAATATAATCCAACTAGTCATAACAAAGCGGTATCCACTGCATCCAATTCATGAAGTCGATCAAGACCATCTGGTCGTGTCTGCCTAGCAAGAAGTACGGGATAATGCGCCTGCATTTGGAAAATATAAAAATGAGTCAACTATATCATCAAAACTGCCAGGACACATAAATAAGAAGACAAGAAGGGCCTTTATTATCAATTGTGATTCGGTATTACCAATTGCGAAATAAAAGAAGCAAATGCAATATATTTATGCCAAATGTGAATCAAAATTATCATATGCGATACAATACTATCAAATGCAATCCAAAATGTTCAAATGCGACACAAAGTTCACAACTGCGACATAAAAAATCAAGTGCAAAGCGTTAAACTCAATTGCAAAATGATTAAATCAATTGCGGCAATATCGATACTCAATTGCGACATACATGAAAAATGACACACCAAAAATGATAATTTTTTTGCAAAATATAGACATAAACTAGCAAAAAATCAGGCAACTCACCATGCCACCAGTGTCAGGAGGTCTCTGATAAGATCGCACTCGCTCGGATAAATGCAACCTCACTCTATGACCCGCCATTTCACTCCAAGGATGCCAGAAACTCTAATATCTCTAAGAAATTCTTTTAAAACAAAAAAATGCAAATGAGCTCAAAACCATACCAATCCTCAATATATAAGCTCAAAACTAGGGTTTCTTAACATAAACACTCGTGGACCCCTCCAACTTCAACGCAATTTTCGACATAGCAAACGAGATTGAAACTCTTTCAAACTTCATATTATCACTATCTAGCATATTTCTGAAAAACTGATCTTCGATCCAAAATTTTTTGACCACTGTTTCTGAGGGGGCATTATACCCTAGCGTCACCGGAGCATACTCAAGCAGTTTTTCTTTTTCATTTTCTTTGAAACAATGTCGTTTTGACATTGTCTCAAAGAGGGGCAAATGTAGACACCTAAAAATGTCTCATTAATTCTACACTAATTACTCATCTATTTAATTAAGTAATTCATTAATTATTTGATTAAACTAACCATTTCTTCTAATCATCGCCCTTTAACACTTCTAATTATTATATTTCTATTCTCAAATTATTTTAATCAGTTAACCCTATCTCAATTATTAATTAAATATCAATTATTTAATTAATTATAACCTTTTTCAAAGTTAAATAATCTTTATTATTTAATTAAATTTCTATTTCCTAAGTTTAAATAATTTCATTTAAATTATTTAAATTAATTAACTTATTCCTTCAAATCCCCAAATGATAATCTCAATTAATTCCATCTAATTTCATTTCATATTTCCCCAAATTCGAATTTCACTTCATTTCATCTAATTTCATTTCCAAATTCACATTTTCCCCAAATCTGAATTTCAGTTAATTTCATGTGCATTTTAGCATTCAAATGACCAAATTCAAATCCAAATTGAAAATGAAAATCAAATTCAATTTCAAATTCCTACAACACATGCTAAATTCATAATTGATTGATCAAATCAGTTAACTCAGTTAGCTCATCAATCATCCTTTTTAACTCAAAATCAATTCAGTCTTCTAATGAATCAATTCAGTCATCTCCCCAATCTATTCAGTTCACTAATCAATCAAGTGAGTTGACTAATCCATCTATTCAGTTCACTCTTCAATCAATCCAGTTGACTACTCAATCAAATGAGTTAACAAATCAATCAATTGAGTTCACTGATCAATCATTTTTAGTTGTCTCCCAATCAACACTTGAGTTTTATTTCTCACCCCCTTTGTGTTGAAAATCTATAAGTTCAACCTCTTTTCATCAATTCAAGCTAGCTTTTATAGAATCACAGTCTTCAAAGTATTTGTATGCAGGAAATTGGTGCAATACCTGAGAGCCATCAACCACTCAAGTTGGAGAAGCACAATGGAAGCAAAGATGCAAAATGAGGGAGCTCTTATTTGAGTTCATTCTTTATTTCGTATTGATTTTCATTGATTATGTTTGTTTGTTTGTTAATTAGTTGAGAATTGGTGATTCATTCTTATTTGCTAATTAGCTTGATACATTCATGACATTTAGACATAGAAATAGTTGGCTTAGTTAGGGTTTACAAATAAGATTCAAATTCAACATAAACAATTATAATAACAACTTTGTCATATGAAACAAAGGGGTAGTGGAGATAAAATGCCACTTTGTCATAGAGTGCATAGCTTATGGAGATATTCTTATCCAATATTAAAACTGTTGGAGTAATTAGGAAATTATTTAATTAATTAAGTTTGTTAATTACTTTATTCACTTAAGCTAAACTTACACGCATTTTCTTTTTATTAAATAAAGCTAATAATAGCTTAAGTCGTCTCATTCATTATGATTGTGACACTTGGTGCTAGCTAATTTAATCTAACCTTAGGTTTTGCATCTAGGTTTTCATTTATGTTTTTTATAAAGATTCACATTCATTGTAAAATAATATTTTTGTGCAATCAATACAAAATTCTCAAGTTGTGTTGAGCAAAAAATCTTACTTGATTTCTCTATGTGAGAGGTGGTGTGCTTGTAGAGGATTCTTGGCTTGTAAGGTTAAATCATCAACTTCTACATGGTATCAAAGAAGATCTGCTAAGTTTCTGCCCATATTACCGAGGGATCCAATCTTGGGAAAATTTTCTATACACATTAGGTTCAAATAGATGTTGCCATCATGTTCATGGTGTACCAAAACCTATGTATTGATTGTTGTTTCATCAAGATTTGAGCAGTTTAGTTTTTGTGTATTTTTTGGGCACACTTTTTGAGGCAATATCTAGGAGTTAGTGAAAAATCTAGGGAGTTTGGAGAAAAACCCAACTCACCATTGTGTTCGCAACATCCAAAAACCTCTAGATCCACTCTTGCTTTGTCAAAATCTCAACAATTATTTTTTTGGGTTTTTTTTTTTGTAAAGGCACATGTTTTAAGGCAAGATTTAGAGGAAAGCAAAAATCTAGGGACTTTGGGGTGAAATAGACCTCACCATTGCATTCAAAGTGGCCAATAACCCCAAAACACTTGTCCAAATGGTGAAATATGACATTGGCAAAAAATTTGGTGTTTTTTGAAGGGCACATTTTTTTGGTACATGTATAGATCCATATTATACTCAATCATACCCCCATTAATGTGTCATATATGTTCAACCCAACAATAAGAATAATAACTCTAGTTAAAGTCTCAACCCGAAGTTTGGACATTCATTTGGTAAAGTCACTATTTTCATAGCTAGTGTTCATTTGATTGTCAACCCAGGGACGTAATACTTGAAATGGGTCTGCACTATATATGCACTAAGTTCCTGCGATAGCTATTTTGCATTACTGCAGCAACTAACATTGTGCAGACAAGATAATCAAGAATGGAAACTATGGAAAGGCTAGAGGAAGACTTATGCATAAACTCGTAAAAGCAATACTGGATAAATTCAATGCTGATAAACAAAAATTACTATGTTCTGGCTTGGCTGCAGGAATAGTCAGTGGATCTATTTCCGGTGGTTGCAGAAACAGTCAATGCAAGAATGTCTACTGTGGCTAAGGAAAGAAAACTAATTTTAACGAATGCATAGGAACACTCACCAAGTGGGCCCCCTTGGATGAGCGATACCAGGCTTCCCAGAAACAACTCTAATAAATCAGAATAACATAATTTTATTCATTGTTCTTGAAAGTCATTACATGATTCAATATGAAATAAACTCAAAAATACTTATGAAAATCCTCCGTTCTATTCTTCTCTCTTTCTGTCTAACCTCTCAGAAGAAGAAGAGCTTCTTATTAAAAAGAAATCATCTACAATAGACAACACAAATCATGCCGAAAAGAAGAGGCAGATGATTGACCGAGAAAGGAGATAGCCGGAGTTATGTTGCAGGAAACACAGATCTAGACCGAACCACAGTCATAACATACTGTGGTAGTATCGCTTGATTGCTTCTCTTATGTCGTCCCTTACGCTTGCTCAACTTTTCTACAATTTGATCTTCAGTCATCACTTGAGTATCCTTCCCTTCAACAGGCGCGATAGGCAAACATCCACCACAACATCATTTATTCTCTGCACTACAAAAGAAATAACATACAAGAACATACATACACATTTTATTTAATCAACACATATATTAATTTCACATATGATCTTGCCCTAAATAATCCGCATAGCAACTAGAATAAATCACATGGCTGCAAGAATAAATGACATGGCTGCAGGAATAAACAGGCAAAGATAAAACATGATTTAATAAGTTCAGGCTTAACATATGGAATACATATAGTCAACTTCCAATACATCATTACTACTATGAAAACCAAAAGATGACAAAAACTCAAGAGTTCTGAGGATAGAAATATGACAATGTCTCAACCCATCAATATATGCACCCAACAAAAAGTCGGATAGTTTTTTTTGTTTGAAATTTTTCCTAAAAGTTTGTGGTGAATTTTTTATTAAATTTTTTGTACACTCAAAAGTTTTTTTAAAATGAAACCAAGGAAAATTTTGAAGTATGCCTGCACAAGCATAGTACACTTGCGTAGGCCTGCCAGGTGTTGATATCAACAGTGTACTCTCCAAAGAAAATTTCCCTTACGAATATTCTAGTCTCTTTTTTTTTTTTTGCAATTTTTAATTCAAAGGGACATAATATTCTTATAAAAGAGGCATAATATTCTTTTTTATATTCTAGGGATTTTTCAGAGGAGGAGAATATTCTTTTTGGGTGAATATTCTAGGAGTATTCCTTGATTGCATCAACATCCAGTGGGCCCTCGTACAACCAAGGGCTGAGCTTTTTAGCCCCAAGTTGCCTTTGCAAGCCATTTTGGAGCACTTTGAGTAAATCGGGTGTAACTTTGGTGTATGAACTCATTTTTGTAAATGAGATATAATTGGAATGGTGGTTTGAGTGTTAATCCAGTGGTGAGTAATTTTTTTAGATTCTACTCGAATTTTCCATCCTAGGCCTGTGAAATCATATCTTCATTTTTGCACTTCATGGTCATATCATGCACATTCGAACTCTATTTTTTTGCAAATGAGTAAGTGTTGGAAAGTTGGTGGAGTCCTCTACATAGATCTTAGGTCCATTTTTTCATAATATTCACCAATTATCTATTATTTTATCAAATCTCTAACCTTGTCTTTTTGGGTTCCTCTCTTAGCAAATGTGCAAATTAGTTGATTATTTTGCGATTCAAGTGATTTTTTTGGCATTGAGAGGAACTATATTTTTTGTATCAGTCCATTTTTATAGTTTTTTAATTCATTAATCATGGATCCAAATCATATTACTCCCCTCTTCATTCAACTCAATAGTTTAAAAAAATAAATGGAGATTAATCTTTAAAAAAAGGGGTTATACAGAGTGACTATGGGTATAGAACTTGAGCTACAATTTCTATTGAGAAGAGAAAGTGGTTCGATAGGTGAGATGAGGCTTTTGGGATATTATGCATGTCTATGTCTCTATATCTTCTCTTTCACATTGAGTCTTGCACCATACCCAATCAAATCTTGACTATATTGGAGTCCTTGTTTGGGAAGCAAGATGCATTGAGGGGATTTTAATTGGAGAATGAGCCTATTAGATTGAATCCTATATATTTTGACAACATTCAAGACTTATTAATCAAACTCAAGTCTCTCAGATTGCAGTTGCAACAACGTGGTATTCAAAAGGAGGACTGATAGTTGATTCTCTTTATCCTTGCAAAACTTGGTCTTGATTATTCAATTTTAGTTTCTATCTTTTATGCCACCAAATATGCATTCGGTTCCAGGTACACCATGCCTTCACTTGACGAGTTTTCTTCTTAACTCACTTGATAGAAAACCAAGTTGATTTAGATGGGTTGATTGAAGTTTACCAAATCACAAGCTCTTGTTGCATATCAGGGCACCATAGATTAGAAGGCTTCACATGGTAAAGGCAATAAACAAAAACATAAGGATTCTAAGTTACATGAGCAACCCAAGGACACACAATCACATTATTCTTCTGATTCTTCTTCCTCTTCTAAGAGGTCATCATCTAAGAAGGATAAATTGAAGTGTGCATATTGCACTAAGATAGGATATGACGAGCATCAATGTTATGCAAAGAAGATTTATGAGCTTCATAACCTTCTCCTAAAACATAATATTGAGCCACCTTCATCTAGTTCATCTTCTTCTACCACTTAATGACCTGTACATTTCGAGTCCTCTTCTATAGGATGTGGTGAAGACAAGATGAAGTGCCATGATCTCTTTGCATCCACACATCTTTAGTCCAACATGTGGCTTCTTGATTCAAGAGCCTCTCATCGTATGGATTCATCTATTGGTATGTTCTCTTCATATGAGCCTTGCATTTTACCACACATCTTGATGGTTAATAACACTTACATGAATGTTATTGGGAGGGGTTTTATTGCAATTGATGATGGCACATTTAATGATGTACTTTGTGTCCCTTCTTTATCATCCAATCTACTTTCCGTATATCAAATTACTCATAGTGGGAAGGGTAAGACAATAGAGTTCACATTTGATTCAATGCTTATTAGGGACTTGCATGGTAGAGAGATCATTGCATTAGGCAATGTTGATCATGCCTCTGAATTGTATGAGTTTTCTCATTTTGCTTCCACTAAACATGTAGTTCCATTGAGTGATCCTAACTCTTATACATCTAGAGTGGATTATAAATCTGAGGAGAACTTTTATCACTTGAACCTATGTGTGCTTTAGTCACCCACCATGGTTCCTGAGACTTCTATTGAGCTTCCCCCTCCACCTCCTACTTCTTTAGAGACTAGTTTAGTTCAACAAGTTGATTGTTCCCTTTAAGTTTATGTCTTGTGGGATGAGTACTTGCCATATATTACAGGGTTATTTGATGCATCACACACTCTAGACATTGGGGACATTCACAAGGATCTTCACTTCCCCCCTTATGGCAACTTGAGCTTTCATGTCATCCCATCTTCAGTGCTTTCAGAGGTTGTTCATTAGGTATCTTCACAATTGTTTAGGTTTGCTTCAATTGATTTAGCATATCATGATTCAAACGTGTGGATAGTTGAGTAGTCTTCCATGGCCTCCATCACAAGATTATTCCTTCCATCTCCTTTCATGGAGCTGCTTCTACCTTGTCATTGGATTTGTTTCTTCCCAAAGGGAGGAACACGGTTTTCCACTCTTGGATCTTCATTAGCATTCATCCTCGAGCCTTCATCTTCAACATTGGAGCTTCTGTCTTAAGGAGGGAAACATCATCTCTTCTTTTCTCTTCTATTAAGGGAATATTAATTGTACTTTTGTGACCGATTTAGTACTTAGGGGGACATTTAGAGTCCTTCATGCTTAGTCACATGTAACTTTTCATTTTATTTTTCTCTTTCTTGGAAAAGAGTTTTCTCCCACTAGGTTTTTCTCCTTTTCTCTGTTTATGAGAGTTGCATTGATTTGTACATGGGTACCTAATCAGGCCTTTGTTATTGAGACCCATTCATGCTTGCATCTTTGCATTTATCTTTAGCTCTTTAGCTTATCCCTAAGTTAATTTTAAGGGGGATGCTGGAGTAACTAGTACATTATCAAATTATTTAATTAATTAGGTTCTTTAATTACTTTTTTCACTTAAGCTAAACTTAGATGCCTTTTCCTTTTATTAAATTAGGCTAATAATGACTTAAGTTGTCTCATTCATTATGATTGTGACACTTGGCGTCAACTAATTTAATCTAGCTTGAGGGTTTGCATCTAGGGCTTCATTCATCCTTTTCATAAGGTTTCACATTCATTATAAAATAATCTTTTTATGCAATCAATAGAGAAATCCCAGGTTGTGTTGAGCAAATTATTCTTGTTTGATTTCCCTATGTAATAGGTGGTGTGCTTGTACAAGATTCCTGACTTGTGAGGTTAAATCATCAACTTCTACAAAAACAAATTAAGAGTCACCTTGTTTGGAAAAAACAAGGCTTAACAAAACAATTCTTTTCAAGATCCATAACAAAAAATTCAATCTTGAAATTTTTTTGAAAATGCCTTAATGCTATAGATGGATAGAACTTTTAATGACAACAAGACTAAATATAGGCTATGAGACATCCAACATTAAAGTAACGATCTTTTGCACTTGCTTCTTATTTAAGAAGATGATAATCATGCCCACCTTCACAATTGTCTCCACATTGAATAAACCATGCTGACAAATAGTTGCCATTAAATTGATATGTTTATATCTGAATATTTTTGATTCCACTTATTTGATGTTACAAAAGTACACACCCTTTCTTCCCATGCTGAAGCTTTTACATAAGAACTATAGGAGGAACTATAGGAGTTAATTCTTAAAACTAAATATTAGCTGCGAATATATGCTTTTTATTGGTGGTCAGCTATAACTCTTGATCTCTTATAAAATCTTTCATTTCCTTCCATTAAATAATTTAGCCAATGGGACGCTGCTGATGGTTTTGCAAAATATTGTTCTGCACATCACGTTTCCTTTGTGGGAAGGAGGGAAAAAAAATGCCACCTTTACATGTAGGTGAAAGATGTCAGGTATTCAATCCGGTGGTCGCAGAATTCCCGACCCAGCTTCGAGAGCTTTGCAGATATAAAACCCTGCCGCTTCTTCTCTTCAGCCCTGCCAAAGTGCACATTACTGTTCACAATATGGCTGAACAAAGGTAAAACGCGAACAAATTTAGAGGCACTCATTTTGCCTGTTAGAAAAATTTAAAATAATATTTTTAAAGTCCAAAATTCTTGCCGACACCTTAATCTTCATGTTCAGTGCAATTTATTTTGATTACGCTTTCTAATTTTATATAACAAAGGGCCAGTGAAGAACTGCTGTGTTTGCAGGGTAGAGAAGAATTTGCATATGGAAGCATTGGAATCTAATCACCGAGAGCAATGGGTGCGGTATGTCTCAGCATGGCTAATTCTACACCGTATAATTATATTGTTTATCTTATCTGGTTAACGTGGAACATATTCAAGTAAAAGTATTCCCCATTAGATGCTTTTTTGCATTTCAGTCTATTTTAATCCTAATTTCAATAATCATTGATTTCCCAAAAAGGACATTAAAAAAGAACCTTAGATTAATTGTAACAGTGAATAAATACGCCAGCAAATGTGTTTTGATACAAATAAATATATTTAACTCTAGGTTTAATGCAGACTATTCTATGACAGATGGCGCTCCATGATTCATTCTTGTGTTTATTGCACGGCACTCTGTCAGATGAAACGTGTTAGACTAAAAACTCACTATGTGTTGCTGGGTCATTTCCATGGCTGCACAAGTGAACTCCGCGGGCAAGTCGAACTTTGTCTGCAGATTCAACCTGTGTCTGTGGATTTGACTTGACTGTCTCCATGCTTATGATTTCTGTTTGATTTGGTATCTGAATCTACAATAAAAGACTATCAATGTTGACAAACTCTTTTGGGAGCTTGTTAATCGAGGATCTTCTCCTTGTGCCAAACTTTTGGAACTGATTTAATGGTGTTAAAGTTTGAAGACATGCTGGGCAATCATGTGATATTTCTTGTCCCTATAAATCTTGATGCCATGCTCTTCTAATGATGAAATGTGTAACAAATTTATATCTTGATGACCCAATTTTGAATATTTTGCACTCAAGTTGGTGAGGAATGACTAGTTATGAAGGAATTGGCTTTAGATTGATGATTAACTTTAAATTTAAAAGCTGGGGGTCATTTATGCATTATGGATTTGATTCAAGTTCATTTATGCACTCTTGTATTTGTTCCAATAAAAAGGGTAAAATGAAATCATGTTCGGACTCTTAGGATGTGTGAGGATATAATTAAGTTAGGCTCTCAAGCTAGGGCCTCAGGTCGTGCATCTCGTTGTGCTAGTCGACAGAAGAAGAAGTTTCTTGCTCTTCAACATAGGCAGCTCTCTCGAGTTTCCTCCAGCTCCTCTCCCCATTCCATTCATCAACTCCTCCCCCATCCGCTCAGCGATACCCTTCCTCCCTCTTCTCATCCCTTCTTGCTCTGCAATTTCATTCATTCTCATCCTACAGCTCTCTCATCCTGATGATGGATCATTGAGTATGATCCAAAATGTTGATGCAAATTTTTTTTTTACGCAGTTGGAATCCAGAAACAAAAACAACAATCTTGATGGACTGTGGAAATGTAATCTCATTGATTCAAATTAATTGCCAACTTCTATGCAAAATGATGCCATGTGTACACCAGTCATTGCATAAGGAGAATTATGGTCAAAGTGAGTCAAAAATGAAAAGGAAAAATGTAGAGGATTCAATTTTTATTACATTTTTATCCGACTTTGACTTACATGTGAACTTTACCAATATGCATATCAATCTAAAACAAGCAGTCAACATGAAAGTAAATATCTAGACATTCATAAAAATGATATAGATATGGATGATGATTTTGCACACACTCCTTGTAATCTATACACCATTTGAATACTTGCAAGAACAAAAGAAGTAGTTCCAATAAGTAGCATACGACATTCATTTAAAATAGGCAAAAAAAACAATTACAATACAATGTCAGTGAACAAAAATTTAAAAAGGAAAGAGACATCTCTTGGGCATGATGGAAGCCATAAAAACATGAATCCTAAAAAGAGCACGACGCTTGTAATGTGGCATGAAGATAGTAAAAGAGTATGATGTCGTAACATGGTATGGAGCTTGTAAGATGAAGTTGTAATTGTTATCATTGAGGTTTGCATCCTTGTTGAGCTATTATTAACTCAGCAACCTAGTGAAACATGGGATCATTAAAAGGTTGTGGGTAACCTATGGTGGAAATGAACCTCCAAAGAGGGGTAGTTCACTTGGAGCTCACCTAAACTGACTAAAACTAATAATATTGTTGAGGAAAAGGGAAAAGAGATAGCTTGAAATGAAAACTTAGTCTATGTGGTGATGCACCAAAATGATTTCAAACCTATACTGCTGTTTTAGAGCCAATCTGTTCAATCAGAAAACTATGATATGCACAACTTAGGTTTTCTTATCATATTCGTTCATTAGTGTTTCATAAGAAGGTTGGAACTCAACAACATTATAAAGGCAATCATGTTTTCATGGCAAAAAGGTTGTTTGAACCGGTGACACAACTTATGACCTGCACAACATATGTTTGTTTCTATATGGAGGTGTTGAGAATGAGATATGAAATTCAAGGATTAAATGCAACATAATAAAAACCACATCTATCATTCATACCTGCACACAAAATACAGATTAGAGTTGCCAAAAACTGTTTACTTTTATTGATAAAAGGTGCTTGCAAAGCTGCATCCAAGTCTGAAAATATGCTTTTTTTCTCAAAAATGAGTTCCCCTTGAGTTACCATGCCTGTAAAACTTGGAAAGAACTGACTTTTTTCAGTTACAATTTTTTTTTGTCTCAGGAGC
This sequence comes from Cryptomeria japonica, assembly GCF_030272615.1. Classification (NCBI taxonomy): domain Eukaryota; kingdom Viridiplantae; phylum Streptophyta; class Pinopsida; order Cupressales; family Cupressaceae; genus Cryptomeria; species Cryptomeria japonica. The sequence goes on along the minus strand of NC_081406.1, from coordinate 356,699,712 downwards.
AAGAACCCAGTCCAAAAAGAAACTAGGCGAACTATTTCTCTATCCCAAGTTGGAGAGAATATAGTACATGCACTAAAGGCAACTAATAACTGTTCCTTCTTTCATGCTGACTGGTTTGACCTTATCTTGGTGCTGAGAACTGCCTCTCCTTCTTTGACTCCACAAAAAGCTCCTAATTGGTGTTGAAGAAGAGGGTCTTGGACATTTTCTAACTGCTTTTGTTCTGTTGGCTCCTAGAAAGGCTCCAATATGCTTGCAGCTGTCCAACTTTGTTTAAACTATCCCATATATGCTGCAAAGTGCCAAACTGCCTGTAGTGTTTTTTAAACTACTCTTATTTAGCCATTACTCTCTTCCAACTAACCATTACTGCCTTGCATACAAGTAGAGCATATGGCTTCAAGAATTTGAACAAGAGAAAACTCTGTGGCGTTGAAGGAAGATTTTGTCCAGGTCTAAGACCTTGTTTACTCATGAATTAAATGCCTAATGTAATAGTAGCTGTCCTTTACTACTGTCCTGTGACTTACAAGTATTTTTCCATTGTAAACAATGTCTTCTTCCATGCAAGGGCTACTCACTATGAATGATACTAGACTGCTCATGACTGTCTTCACATGATATTGCTTTTGATCTGCCCTTATCTTCCTTGTCTCATGCTTGAAAACTGCTGTTTATTGGCACTTTGGTCCTGCCTTTAAACCCTGAAAATGCTTTATTCATATCCTTTGATGACTGTCACAAATCAGTGGTAGGGTATTCAAGCAATCACGTGTCTTTCAAAACCCTCAAAACGTGCCCTCCTTGTGACTTCTTATATCTCTGTCATACCTTAAACATTCCTTACGTATTATGATGATTGCTGATCTTCTTTCAATTTGCACATTCTCACTCACACGTACATATTACACACCATCTAGAAGATTTTCATGAAGTTATCTGCTCATTATGTATATGGAGTGACTGTCATGTGCTCCTTTTCTCTGGCATCAATACCTTGATCACTGTCCTTTTAGCTTGTTCTTGGTGTCTTATGTCACTTATCGAATAACTACCTTTATTTCATGCCTATTGAGGCCATTTCTTGAAACTCTTCATGCGTCAGTCTATGCTTCTTGTCACGCAATCACTATCATGTCTTTGGCACTTAATAACACTGACACAATTTTTCCTCTCTAAGCATTTTTCAATTCTTCTCTAATATTGACATCTTGGAACCTCTTTGTAATATGCTGCCCTGTTTTGCCAGAGTTTTTTGTTTGTTTGTTTTGTTTTAGTTTCGCAATTGTTTTGAATGATAAAGAAAATGCAGAAAAAATAAATGCTTGCAGCAATTTAACAACTCAGAAAATTGACAAAACTCAGAAATATGTGAAGCTCAAAATTCTAAATTTTATCAAGTAAATTCCTTAACTATACGTGCTTCCTGATTTCAAATCATAATTTTTTTTTTACGTAAAATAATATTATATTAATTGACGCTATGTAAATGTCAGCATCTAATACATTAAGATTCAAGACACTACTAAATTGACATGTTGATCCTAGAATATTTTCTTTGTTCATATAATAAGGAATTCCAAGGATGTGAACCACGCAAATTTTGCAGAAGGAAGAATTGTTTTTCCTTGCACTTTCCAGATACGTGGCCTACAGGCAAAGTAGATTACAACTTAATAGCAAACGATAAAGAAAAAGGACTTTTTGTGCATTCCCACAGGCTAATATGGTCATTTAGATTATGGAACATAGCTAAAAATAAAGGTGCAGAGGAAAGATACTCTTGAGTTTGATTTGTTTAATACTTGCGATATCTGTTTACTGTCAGGTCTGATATTTGATTGAGCAAATTAAGTATACAATCACATTGATTTTTTCTAAAAACGATATTACCTCATCTGAAAACATAAATTCCTGGTTTAATATATTTTTCAGGGAGCAAGAACTTTTAAAGAAAAGACTAGTATTGGAAGATGACTTCTCATGGAAAATATTACCTTCACTTTCTATCGACGGAGAAAGTGCAAGGGAGAACAGATTGCATTACATTGGAGGGGTTGATCTGAGTTTCTCTAAGGATGACCCATCTATTGCATGTGGTGCATTTGTGGTGGTGGATCTAGACACTTTATCTGTTGTTTATGAAGATTTTGATGTTGTTCGTTTAACCATGCCTTACATTCCTGGATTTCTTGCATTCAGAGAGGTAGTCAACCTCTTACCTAAAAAAGGCACACTAACAGTATATGATTCTCTATTTTAATTTTTTATAACATGGATATTAGCAATTTATTTTCTCACTCTTATCTTCCTTGAGGTTAGGTATTTATTTGATTTGTGTGAGAACAAATGTTTAGAAAATTTGTTGTCAATCTTAATATTTGTTGTGGTTCATGAAAACAAATAGTACATGTGAATAAATCTATAAATGTTAACACCTTGTTATCTTGTCACAAACATAGTACTTATTATTATGGGATAAGTTTTACTCACAATAAAGCTTTTTAGAAAATTCATAAAATGTTGTACAGAAAATCAGTGTTGGGGACACTTTCTAGAGAAATTTATTGGCTATAAGAGGTAAAGCTTGCTGCGAGCCAATATATATTTTTGGTATATGTACAAGAAAAACCTTTAAAGTAATTAGTTGAAGCAACACGTTGCTATACAATTAATGAAACTTTTCAAATGATTAATGAAGCCTTTAAACATATAACTATTGAAGAAGGCATAAGGTCTAGATTTGGCAAAATAGCAAGCACATCAAGGAAACACTAGACATTGTGATGACATCAGAAATGTAATTTCCTAAATCAACTTTTGGAATAATAGATCTGAAAACAACAATAATCTGAGAAATATGCATTGTAAGTCAGACAACAAGATCCCTTTCAATGTTTATGCACAACACAAACAAGTTATTTGTTTTCCTATGTGCATTCATAAAAAGGTTGTGTTTATGAAGACACGGCTAGAGATGAGGATGCAGAATCCTAGGGGTTGATGGACACTTTTAAGGCAATATTTTTTTTTTATTCACTTAGTTCAAATTTGAGGTAGATCCTTTGAAATCTCATAGAATATATAACCTTACCCTTCCTGAGGAGAGTCTGACCTTGTCATCCACTTTTTCTAATTCTACTCAGGTCTTTTACAGATGTATAGTGGCCCAAGAAAATTTGCTAGTTTCCATGGACAACTTCCTGAGATTTCTATACTAATTACTATGGCAAGAAAAACAAATTGTTCAACCAAACTTTCCAGTTATAATGGCGAGTTGATACAAATGCCATTCTGATATATTTAATTGTTATTAGCTAGTATTAGCTTGGGTGCATATGCTTTATCAGTTGCCTATAGGTAATATTAAATAAAGGTGTGGATGCGTATGCTTTGGAAGTCATCCAACTAGCTAATTAGAATAAAGTACTTACGCCACATGCATGAGATAGCATTATATGTCTCTAGTAAGAGTATATTGTAATAACTTCCCAAATGGAAGGTATCTTGGATATTTGTAATTGGAGTGTATCTATTGGGAGGTTGCCCACTCAAAGTGGCATTGCGAAGATAATATAAAGCTTTTTGTTGCTCTCTTTTATGCATATATCTATGTGAATTGTCTTTATTTCTCTTGTAGGTTCATTACAAGTGGTATTGGAGCTATTTCAAAGGCCATTTTCTATAATAGCTTTACAAAATTAGAGATTTCTATGATTGTCCACTATGTTGCTACCTTGCCCTCTTGGGATCTTAATCAGCAAAAAGTGGCTACATAAGTATTGGCACTAAATATCTTTCCTGAGATCTGCCTATTTTTTTCTTTTAAGGAATTTTTAGGCTAGAAACCCCATGCCAAGGGTTTTCAAATGTTTTTTCAAGAGTTGTCATGCTTGGTTAAGCTAGATTCCCTATAAAGGGTCTAGTGAAGTGAAGAGTGCTTAGATTCCAATACCTAGGCCTTAGACAACATTCACATATGACCATGAGCTTTCTTGTACCCTTGGGTATATTGGACTATCCCATATGATTCTTTTGAAACCTAATCCTAGGCAATCTTAAAATTTGTGATGTGTTGATAAGTGGTTAGCCTTGAAAAGTTAGTTGCATTGTACCTTGGAGATGAGATAGTGGAGCATAGGAATGATCTATCTTCTATAGTGGGTGCTTTGAAACATTGGGTTGACATTATTTACCCATGAAGACTTTATGAGTGCTTTAACTAAATTGTGCTATATTTGTTTAGTCTAAGAATATCAAATTGAGCTTTGAGAAGTTGGCCAATTAGACAAGTGGGCTTGATGATTTTTTTCAAATTTTTTTTCATCAATGGCTTCAAGGAGGATATTTGGGCTGACGTTCAAATATTTAGGCTATCTACATTCATGGATAATCTTCGATTAACCCACTTAGTAGAGGGCAAATTTATAGCCAACATAAAAGCATTGGAATCCTCTTCTTCAACGCTCATGCTCAAGAAGGATATATTTAAGTGAGGCAATACGACACCTACTATAGTTGAGAAAATGGCCAAGAGGATATGCTCCAATTGTGATTAGAAGTGGGAGAAAGGACATAAATGTCATGAATAGGATTGCATCTCATTCATTATGTAGGGGTATTGAGTGCCATCGATAAATCTTTTGAAGAGAAAGAGGATATTGTAGCGTCCTAAAATTGCGACACTTGCAATTTCGACTGCATTTGGGTCTTCACGATGGCGGCGCAACGTTGAACCTGAATGGAGACCCCGAAACCTGTTTATGACACCAAAAACTGCATTTTTCTGCACCCTGGCCTGATCCCTCCTTGCACCCTGCTGTCCCGGGAGGTGGGACCATGGCGCCCAGCGCCCTGGTCCCTGGCCCTATTTTGGGCCCGGTCTCTTTTGGGCATCGGGTCTTAAGTTTGCAATTCGGGAAATAATGTTTCCTGGTCGGCCTAAGGTCGGAAAAATCAGTCTATCAACCCTAATTGACAAGTATATAAACTACTTTTCCTCTCCTAGAAAGGGAGGAAGGAAATAAGCAAGAGCAAGAGGCAAAAGCGATATTCAAACATTCAAACATTCAAGCATTCAAGCATTCCTTCAAGCAATTGAGCATTCTAAGTCTCCATTCAAGGCTAAGTGTTGCATTCAAGACAAGGATTCAACCATTGAAGAGGAGATCACATACAACATACAACATACTACATACATTACACCTTCGCATGTAAGAATACAAACATTCTTACAACAAGGTATCAGTACTTGTTTACATTACAAACATTTACATTTACAACATTCTCATTTCTTGGTTAATTCCAAAACCGGGGTTTGACCTAAAGGCAAACCCCTCATCCCTTACCCCCCAATCGTCCTCTCTTTTCTGTGTGTAGGTTGCAGGTACGCGGCTGTAATTGAAGATCTGGAATCCTTGTGCAGAGACGAACAGATCCCCCTTCGTTTCGCGGATTTTTCGGAGGACTGTGTGCACGCCGGGCGCCATCGTCCCGTCAACTTTCGCTCAAATTTGCAGAACAGCACCGTCTCGACATTTTACTGCTAATTCCAGGTCCGCAGCTTCATCCCGTATCCCTATCTCTGTTTATAAGTGAATCTTTCCTACTTTACATGCATTCCTAGTTCAATCTTTCTATCTACATTCTTTATAAAAGAGGGTATCCTTGATGTCACAACCCTTGAAACTCATTTAGAATCCAATCTTGCATTGCGTGGGATTGGATCTTGTGGGTTTCAACCCCTCTTTTGAATGTAAAGTCTCTCCTAAGTGAAAACCATCAACCCTAGTGACTCTCCCTTCTCTCTCCTTTGAGTTGGGGAGGGGAGAACAACTAGGGTTCGATTTTTCTGCTTTACAGATATATTAGTAGCTAATGAGGAATTAGATGATGCTTACATCTCCATTCATGCTTTGGCTATATTTTATTCCACTAAAACTCTCAAAGTCATTGTCTACATCAAACACCAAAGGGTTGTATAGTTCGATGGGGGCTGTTCCCATAATTTCATTTTCAAGAAAATTGTAGATGAACTCCATTTTTATGTCTATGCTTTGCAATAATTTCCAAACTATGGTGGCCAACCGGAATACCATGCCTTGTGGGGGCAAGTGTTGTAATGTCAAATTCCCAATGGGGAATATAAATTGACCTTTGATTCCATGCTCTTTCTTTGGGAGGTGCAAATGTGGTGTTAGGAGTATAGTGGATGCAAACATTAGGGTCACTCAGTTGTGACTATTCCCAATTATGGCCAAATGTACTCAACAAGAAAAATGTTATACTTTGCAAGGTTGAAATTGGGTGATGGTCAGATGGTCAATTCTCATCACATTGAGAAGATGTTAAAGAAATGACATTTTGCCAACCTTGGAGTTGAAGGTCGATTTGCATGACTATCTATAGTTCCTTTATGTTCAGCATTCAATTGACTGCATTGAAGGGTGACTATACATATGCCCTTCTAGGCGAATGGATGGGCCTAATCAATGGTCCAAGCCCAATGTCTAATTGATTTGGGGCAAAACCCTAACGTGATGGATGTACAAGTCATGCCTACTATATTGAGGGGATTGGGGAGATTAATTTGATAGCTAGTCTAACTATCCATGATCAAAATATGACAAGACCAACTATTAGTCTATTTCCCTTCCATTTATGTAGGGCATACATGATAGAGATTAGATATCATATGGGAGTTCTTCTTTATCTGTGAGAAGCACTAGGTATTTGTCACACGATGTGGTTCATGATCACAATCAGGCCATATCCATATATAGGGGTGGGCAAGATCATGCCATATTTGAATATGGGGGTGGGTTGAGCTTTAATAGTGATGGCAACTTGAAGCTCAAACTTCTTTAGATTTGCAAGGACTCTTGGACTAGTAACACCTAATGCTTGATGAATCTAGAGTATTGCCTCCTTAGAGGTCTCATTACCATGCCATTTCTCTCATTCTAGATAGTTACCTCCAAATCTTCACCCCCATTGCTGTCCATATTAGCAAAAGAATGACATTGAAAAGATAGTCAAGGAGCTATTGGAGGTAGGTGTCATTAGACCTAGTACTAGTCCTTATTACTTCCTTGTGGTGATTGTGACTAAAAAGGATGGTGGCTGGTGGGTGTTCCCTTATTTTTTGGGAATCAAATAAAACTAACAATCAAAGATAAGTTCCTTATTCTAGTAATTGATGATGTGTTGGATAACTTGGACGAACTATGTGGGGTCAATTTTTTTACCAAGTTGGATCTTTGCTTTGGCTATCATCAAAGGAAGTTATTTCCAAAACAACTTTTAGGACACATGAAGGTCACCGTGAATTCTTGGTTGTGCTCTTTGGCTTGACAAATGCGCCATCTACCTTTTAGAGTTTAATGAATAAGGTGTTCCACAATTGCCTTTGCAAATTCATCTTGGTCTCTTTTGCTGACATTTTCATTTACATTGGCACTTGGGTAGATCATTTTAAACATGTGGATATTGCTCTTGAGATTCTAAATGATCATTCCTTGTTTGCTAAGTGCTCAAAATGTGCATTTGAAGTCCAAATAGGTCAAGTATCTTGGCCAACTTGTTTTAGAGGAGGGAGTGCATGTTGATTTTAAGAATATTTAAGATGCAGGAGTGACCTGAACCCAAATCCATCAAAATTTTCAAGGTTTTCTATGCTTTATGAGGTATTACACAATTTATTAGTAATTGTGGTAAAATTGCAGCCCCTTAACATTGTTAAAAAGTAATTCCTTTGTTTGGACTGAAGAAGCTGATTTTACATTCATTGCATTCAAATCTGTTGTGTTCCACTCCACTTTTGGCCATCCCATATAATCACAAACCATTTGTTGTGAAATGTGATGTCTCAGGCACAGGTACTTGTTTTAATGCAAGGTGGTCAGCCCTCGATCTTCACTAGCAAGCAATTGACATTATAATGTCCTTTTCCGCGTAGTCATTCTAGGAGGACTTATTAGCCTATTTAATTCCCGTAGGCTATAGTTAGGATAAAGGGAATTAATTAATTTAATTATTTAATATTATCCGTCAAAATTTATTATAAGGGCAGTATTAATTAATTAATTAATTTAATAAGTTTATAAAGTGACTTTAGTGGTAATTTAGGTGAGATTTTAATAAAGTCACTTTATTGTTTCTCTAAGTTTAAGTTTAAATTAAAAAGAGAAGGAAATTGGAAATTACTCTATAAGTTTTCCCAGAAGGTTATAAATGAACATTGAGAGGTTCTTTGAAGGCATGCTTGGTTATTTTCTCATATTGATTTGGAAAGCTTCTTGGAGCTTGTAACCCTAGGATGAAAACCCTAAGGGAGTGCTAGTTTTTGTAGTGAGACTATCCGCCCTAGCCAGTTGGAGATAGTGTACGGGTATTTCATATTGCAACTACAATTAAGATATTCAAATTTGTGCAGGCTCTTCTAGAGACAAATTTGTAGGGTATGGATTATTTAATATTTATATTGCAAATAAGCATTTTGAATTCATTGCAAATATTTGTGGTATGAGTTTGGATGCCTATTCAATGAGGCTATGTATGTGAGCACTGGCTATTTATGGTTAGACCCCAAGGGCTAGACCATCTTGTATTTTTTACAAGTCGTTTGTTGTCGAAGGTAGAAAAGAAGTACAACATGATTGAGGGTGAAGCACTTAGAATGGTGTACTCAGTGTAGAAATTCAGAGACTACTTGTTGGCTACACCATTTGCATTCTATGTGGACCATCAAGCCCTTATGTATCTAGTAAACAAACCAATTATCTAGGGACGGGTGAGTAGATGGTGGTTGATACTTCAAGAGTTCACATTCACCATCATCGTCAGACTAGGGAAAAACCATGTAATAGCTGATAAAATCTCAAGGATAAAGTCGGGAGAACCACCCGAGGGAGTAAATGAGATTTTCCTTGACACTCACTTTGTCAAATTGTTGCACTACCACCTTGGTACGAGAATATTGGAGAGTACTTGTCCACAGGCACTTTTCCAAAAGAAATGCCCCCAGGAGAGATAAGAAAGCTAGTTTTGAAGAGAAATACTTTCCAATTAATAAATGGATTATTATATAAAATGAGGTTTGACCAAGTTCTCAGGCGATGTGTTATGTAGGAGGAGATACTAGGTATACTAAAGGAAGCACGCGAGGGTCTTGCAGGAGGACACATGGGATCGAATTCCATAGCCTGAAAAGTTGTACTAGTAGGTTTGTGGTGGCCAACAGTGCAAATTGATGCCTGAGAGTGGGTATTGGGATCTGGCACCTACTAGAGAACGAGCAAACCTCTCAAGCAAGATTATATACTGTTGTTTGCTTCGCAACCTCAAAAGCTCTTCAAGAGGTGGGGAATGGATTTTGTTGGTCCATTGAAGGTTTAGCTAACTACATCGATGTAGATACATAGTTGTAGTGACAGAGTACCTTACAAAGTGGGCAAAGGCAAGAGCTCTATTAGAGAACATGACTATGAGTACAACAAGATTCATCTATGAGCAGATTGTCATGAGGTATGGTATTCCAATTCAAATCACAAGTGATCAGGGAGTACATTTCGTCAATCATGTCATTAGGTTGATGACAATGGAGTTTTGAATCTTTCATAAACTATCAAGTTAGTACTACCTGAAAGAAAATGGTTAGGCAAAATCAATGAACAAGGTATTGGTATCAGTCATTCACAAATCATGTGACATCAAAGAGGTTCACTGGGAGGAGAAATTGCTAGCTGTACTGTGCGCCTACTGTATGACATACAAAGTAACTACTAGGCATACAACCTTCTAGTTGATGTATGGTCACGAAGCAATTGTCCCTCTCGAGTATATGGTTCCAAGCTTGAGAATAGCAGTTTAGATTAGACTTGGGGATACCGAGAGTTTAAAGGAACGACTATTTTAGTTGAAAATATTGGATGAACGGAGAGTACTTGCATACTGGGCAACCAAGAACATGCAATGATGGGGAAAGTGTTGACATGACAAACACCGACAGAGAATGAACTTCCAGCTAGGACAATTAGTTTGAAATACAACAATCGCAACAAAATTAAGACGGGTAAGCTCAAGGTGAGATGGCTCAGTCCCTTTAAAATTCAAGAAGTTTGCCAAAATGGAGCCATCATATTGGGAAATTTGGATGACATTGCTAAAAGACAGTATCAATGGATCAAAGTTAAAATTGTACAAAGAAAGAGTGGAAATGCCAATAGCAATTAACATGACAAATTGTTAAATGCATAGAGAGGATTTCAACTCAAGATTGGGAGGACTAATAGGTGAGTTTCAAATTGAAGAAAACATAGAAATTTCAGGAGTCGTAGTACCAACAACAAAACCCAGTATGCAAAAGAGAAGGGGTTACCACCACCACCTCTATCTTGTCCTCCTACTAGAACGTGGTGAGTGGTGAACAAACCTACTGAAACTCCAGTTATACAAGGAGAAAATATCTTATGGAATTGACAATGAGGTTGAAAATTACTAGACGATCGTAACATGGAAAATGGTACGGTACTAGAGATTTTTTTTGATCTTAAATACATTGGTACTTGTTGTAAAGAAGAATGTTTTAAATGGCCAAGGGAAAAAACAAAAAATTGTAGAAGGGTTGGAGAATGAAAACAGAAGAAAAAAAATGAGGACGGTGGAAAACGATTGGAGCTGAGAAAAATTAAATTAAAAAGGAAAAAGGATAGTAAGTGGAGAAAAAAGACTTTTTTCATTAAAATATTATAGGTGGAGAATATTTCAAAGTGCAAAGGCTAATTTATTAAAGTGTTGAGGATCAAAATTATTACAGGGCCGAGTTAAAATATACTATAAATTATGAAGAAAAATAAAGAGACAATTAAAGGCAGAAAATATAAAGGTGAGAATTAAAAAATTATTAAAGGTGGGGACATATTCTTATTCCTGACGACATTATATTTTTCATTCTTGGCGACATTATATTTTTCATTCTCGGTGACATTATATTTTCATTCTTGGTAGCATCATTCTCGGTGGCATCATATTTCACTCTCAACAGACAACAATGCACATCATCAAAAAATGACTTTGGCCATACAACCCTCTCACTCTCAGCGACATTCAATTCCAATCGTATGGCCCTGTTTTCGTATCATACGACCCTCCCTTGTTATCCTACAACCTAGACAAGTTTCTTGAAGTGTATAGCCTCTTCAATGAGTGCACATCAGATGGTGGCTTAGTAGAATCATTCATACCATACGACTTCCGTCTTGCGTACGACCTTACTCCCACACCGTACGACCTCTAGTTCCTTTTGTACGGTGGTTTGAACTTCTCACCGTATGACTTGCTTCACTTTATGTCATATGACTTCCAACTCACAAAATTGTACGACATTATCCTTGTTAGATTGGATGGTCGAGTAGAACCTTTCACCTTGTACGACACCTTCATTCCATATGGTAGATTTGTTTGCTTGACATTGTACAATAGCTATTGTGCTTGGTTTTCAGCGTACAATAATTTCACTGGGATATCGTACAACAAGAGTATAGACGAGTCTTTTCCAACGCCGTACAACCATTATAGTTCTAGTTCCAACAACCAAACAATTTAAGAGTATGGCCTTAGTGGAATAGTTATTCTAGTTGTTTTGGAACTAAGAGTTATAAATTTCAAGCATAAATTGAAGTCTCTTGTTCATTGTTGGGAGTAGCATCCGTGAAATTTTTCAATGCTAGTAGCAATAAGGGGAAGAGACCTTATAGGCTTCAAATTGTAATAGGAATCATAGGGAAGGCAAATGGTGACGATATAGTCACAACAGATTCAATTGCGTGGGAGAACCTCACTAGAAGTGAGTGTCGTAGTTGGTGGTTGACTACAAATGATGACCATGCACTGAAGGTTGCACTTTGCCATGCTCAAGTTGATAAAGCGACACAACTCACATTCTTTAATTCAAGGGACTTCGAGCAATACTTGCGGGTAATGGTTGTGTAGTATAATAGGGTGACTCACAAGTCCATCATTGATTACAAGGGATGCCAGGTTACTATCTCTAACAGACCCTCAGATTTTACGAGTGTATTCAACATACCCTCCATAGGGAGCTTAGTGTGGAAACTTACAAAAGTTACTCACCAACATAAAGAGGTGCTTATTAAGTGAGTATGTAGGCAAGAGTTGACACAGGAGGAGATTGATAGTATCTGGGGTCTAGGGAACATAAGACTTATGAAGAATTTTCTTGCCACGATCGAGTGGAGATGTGTGCTCAACCTTCTGAAGTGCAGATTGGCGGGAGCTAGCCAAGCATTAGTTGTTGCATTTTGGATGATAGATTTATGATATGCCTAAGCATAGGAAAGGTATACAATTGGGCGAGGGTTGTCAAAGAGAATTGATGAGTTCTTAAGCTTAAGGCACAAAGCCTTCTACATGACCTAGCATGCCATTGGGATACTGTTGGATGCCATCCACATGCAGGTACCCCCAGACACATGGGGAAGGTTGAAGCCAATTGGACAGTGGGATCTTGCATGGCCGACCGCATTTTGTTGGGCCTCTTTAGGGGTCCTAGTGGGTGGTGAGGAAGTTGTTTAGCCACCGACACAATTGTTGAGAAAGAGGAGATGAGAGGAGAGTTGCGACCATGAGGTGGTTGCCTTATCATCATCAACAAAGGCAACCATTCCAAGAATGCCATTTCTGAGGAGTATTCCATAGAGGCCTACTTAGTACCAAAGACCACTTGTAGCAGAGACTACATTCTTGGCCATATCATCACCAGGATTCACTACTACAGTGACTATGTCATCTTTGGCTGAGATAGTCTTGATAGTCATATTCTCACCATCCACATTCTTGCCAGCAAAAGTTTCATCACTAGTTGAGGCGAGAATAGTTCCTATTGTAGCACCATCGACTGTTGTAGCCGAAGGCAAATAGGTGGTAGGACTAGATACTCAGGGGAGAGTTGAGGCGACGAGGATTGATAGTCGGCTAGGTATGCTTGAGTCTCCACCACCACCATTGCCAAGTCTCTTGGGTGAGAAATTGGAACCCCTGACACTTGAGACAATTTAGATAGGCAAGGCAGATCCAGTTGTGCGGGTAGAGGGGGTAGTCCTGAGAGTGGGGCCGAAGGACGAGATCATGCTTAACTAGCGAGAGGAGCCATTACCAAAGAGATCTCTGCCAGAGGAGCCTTGAGAGGAGGTTAGGACAAATACTACTCCTTCAAGATTCTTAGTAGCTTGGAAAAGCTAACATTCTAGAGGGGGAGGATTCAGATGGGTTATCCAACAAGGATGAGACTCTTGACATAAATATTGAGATCATCCAATCAGATCCACATGGCATAATTGGCACCGTGCAGTGATACTTGGTGGAGTCGTAGGACATGGCCTTGGTAACAAATGAGGTTGCAGGGTTGTCCCGCCAAATGGACATTGGTCTCACTCCCCTAGTGGTTATAGAAGCTGAGAAGATTCTAGCGTTCATGCCTTTGGAGTGAGAGGGCAAATTCTTTAGGTCCTTCATATCTCAAGGGTAGCCAAGTGTGGAGACACTAGCCATATTGGTAGCATGGCATCCATCGAGACCCACTACGATTGGATGACATGGCCAAGTGCTCACTGCACTCCACTGTATAGAGGCCTTCTATAGGGATGTCTTTTATAGATTGCGTGGGTGACAACTTCTCTGGAGGAAGCTAATGAGGCTAGGGAGAGAGCACCTTGACAAGGAAAGAGTGCTCGGGTTGATTTGTCGGACCACATTAGACTATCCTAGGAACAACTTGCCCAACAGATTTGGATCACCGCCGCAGAACGTGGGCGATGAGTAGCATTGGAAGCCACTTTGGTTGAACGGGAGGCTCAATGAGCTGAGTAGGAGAGTAAATTGGAGAAGCAGAAGACATAGTTGGATGATAGAGATGCACAACTAGCAGAGAAGAGCAGGCAATCGACTGAGAAGGAGCAGTAGTTTCAGGCCAAGGTGCAGGAATTGGAGCAGACGAAGACTCACCTGATGGAGGCAGCCCTCATGGTCAAGGTGGTCAAGAGAATGAGAGTTGGTGGCAGAACGTGATTTGAGGATTTGCATAGAGCAGGTATAGCACATTCGCCAGTGGCTCTCTACTACATCAGCTATATCCATATCAACGTCCTCCACTTGTCCAGGGTTGTCTTCCCACCATCCTCCTTCTCACTAGAATTTTGCTTAGCCCTGTTTTTGTCCCAATCATTTGGAAGACGACCTTCTTTTTCGGAGGGCTGATGGAGTTGGCCAAGTAATAAAAGTAAAACAATTGTATTGACTGAGAGTTTATGTCATTATGTTGTGTTAAGTCATGTGTTATGCATTGTAATTGGTAGTTACCGATGACTGGTTATCTTAACCAATGTCAACCTGCTTTATATATCTTTGGTTCATAGTCGGGGAATCACGACTGACTGGTAGAATGGCATATGCATATTGTAATTATTGCATATCATTGAATAAATAAAGAATGAGAATGACATATCTTTTGTATACTGTTGTGAATGCATAATTGTTCTGTACTTGTATATCCGTTTACTTATGTAACTGGTAGAGTTAGGCAGTAAACAAATATCTATTTATGCAAGGGTATACTAGTAGTAGTTCAATGTTTATCATCCAGGAAGGGTATCCATGGAAGATTTAGTTGGCTGTATAGCTTTTTGTAAATTTGCATGGATTGTCACTGGCAAAGGTAAAGTGACATCTTGACATTAGCACTTCATTTTATAAATGATGGATGCATGTACACAAACTCTATGATGTTGTTTTGCTGTCTTCATGTATTCAGCTGCAAGAAGGTGATCTACAAAATATTATGTGTTTCATTATGGATGGAAGTACTAAAACTATTTCTCTGTATCTTACAAAGTCACGGAAAGATTTTAGTTCAAATGTTACAAATAAGAAAAACTATATGTTTGACATGTGAACAAGTAATTCATACATGTTTGCTTCAAAGGCAGTGAGGATAATGATGCACAAAATGGCTTCTTAAGGTAGCATGGATATCTTTGTTTTGTTTGTAAATTTGATCTTTTTTTTCGTTATTATACCATCCAAAGTATAGTTGCAACAAGTTCACCTACAACTAAATTTTTTAAGTGATATTTGAGCAGTCATGCATAGCTTTTAACTTTTATCTCTAGGGGTTACTTCTTCTCAATCGTCAGCTTTGATAGTTATTCTTTCCATCTGGTCTTACAGGTTTTAATTGCAACACCTTTTCTTGCATTCAAGCTAAAGCATGAATATTAGCAAAGGCATTTTAGTGGCATCAATTCCATATGTCTAGAATATTAACTTCTTGACTGGTCCTTCTCTAATGTTTTAGTGATGAGTTGCTTTCATCCTCATTTGCTTTGTTTTTCCTGAAAGTTCTGTAATTATTGGCTTGACATAATCAGGCCTTTGAAAACCATTCTTCTACTGTCAGGTATTGCCCCTAACTTTTCTCTTCTTATGATTGGTGGAATCCAAGCTAATATAAGTTATAATGTATATAATCTATGTTTGTGTGTACTGCATTTAAAGAGTGGTGCTGGGCATTTTCATGGATAAATATGTGCATATTTAATATAGAGGACAATATGGAAAAGTAAATCTCTAGGCTTCCTGATAATAATCATGAAATTAGATTTTATGTTGGAATCTTATACATAGGGCAGTATGGAAAAGTAAATCTGGAGGATTCCTTCTTATGTTTTAGAAATTAGATTTTATTTTGCAATTTTGCATATCTGTCTCGACAAGTTACTAGACTATACATCAGATGCAAAAATGTAATTAACTTTATGATCTGTACTTTCATTCATCAATTCTAATTGCTCCAGCAATATTCATATTAGGAAGTGCACTTCTAATTTGTTTTGTTCTTCTAGTGTCCAGTTCTCTTAGGACTTCTGATGAAAATGAGGCGAGAATCACATCCCTTTTACCCTCAGGTATATTCATGTCCTTGTTTTATTTTGTGCTCTTTTATTTTGTTATTGGTGATTGGGATTTCTAAAATTTACTCCATCATAGCATCAACATGTTTATAGCACTCACGTATCAATTTTGCTTGTTCACATGGTAATCTTGTTCTATTTAGGAACATGGCTATAACCCAACATATAACCAAGCAAATCAGTAAACATTCATAGGTTTCTTTTGAAATGTATGTTTACCAAAGTGGGATTCATTGTGACATTAACTGTTAAAAAATTAGGCAATGCTTGAAAGCTCAAAAAATTAGAGCATTCCAAAGTATATTGGTAAGGGTTTGTTTGTTAATTTTATCTATTTGTATGTGATGAAATAGATTTTATGGCTAAAGTCAGCTTTAAACTTGTGTTCTTTTGAATTCTAACGATATGAAGATTGATTAAGGTAAGTCAGATACTTTTGTATCATTTACAGTTTAATAAGGTTGTTTAATACAAGAAAAAACAAACATAATGATAGAAGTATATAGTGTTGGTTGAAAAATAAAAACAGAAACTCTGTCTGCACCTACACATCTATATACAATAATAGATGATTTTGTTCTATTCCAAGAATAAAGGGCAAACTGGGATCAAAAAGTGGGAAACCATGTCAATATAATAAGAGTCTAAAGGAAATACGCTTCAGCTCTTTATAGGTATATTTGGTAGGTTTTTGATTTATGAGGCTTTTTTATTGAGTTTTCAATGTTTTGGCATCTAGTGTTGGTTCTTGGATTGTTGTGTGAATTTTCAAGATTTGGAGACTTTTTCCAGTGCTGGCCATATATTTCTACCTACCTGACATTCACATTTCTGCCCATATCTCCAAAAATAAGACAAATTATTCTGGGTATTGCTGCAAAGGTTTTCTTATGGACAGGTGATGAGGATGCATATATAATATGTGGGTTTTGGTTTGGCATTTATTTTTCTAGATCAAGTCGCCCCTTGCAGGTAGCACCCAACTTGGTTATTGGCATGTGGGAAGGTTTCTGTGTTAAATATGCATTTTGAGGTTTGAATCTCTTTCATTCTGAGGCATGTAGACTAGCAGGAATGATTGCAGAGGTTTCTTGGTGGTCTAGGGCTGTTAGAGTTGAGATTGAAGGTATCCCTAGCAAGCCGTCCAAGTGTAAAAGGGTAGTAAACAGCTACAATAGGTAATCTGAAAGGTATCTTGAGCAATATCCAATCATACAAGTAGTTCTTTCTAACTGCTATAAATGTTTGAGCAGTTTTGGAGGTCAAGTTGGCACCGTAGCAGCCTCCTAGAGTCCTGTTTCAATCACCAGAAGAGACGACATTGATGATGATATTGACTGTCCTAAATCTGCCCTTTGCATCAGACTTGTGATGACTTTTTTGGCTACAAATAAGAGGAAGATTGGTTGCTGAAAGGACCAAGTCCGAGTCAGCAAAATTCTGATCTGTAGGTGCTTGCATCAAAGAAGTAATATTGCAGTTTTTTATTATCTAGAAACTCAGTTCTGAGCAATATATTTTTAGGTCTGTTATGATTTAGAAATCATTTAATTTTCAGTTTGTAATGAGAACAGAAAGAGCTTAATCATTTCATTGCAATGAAGTTTGTTTATTTGGTATGACTATTGCGTTACTTGTTCTTTATTAATGAGCATGATAAAAACAAATGAATTGAAATCTGAAACAAACTGATCAGCAAACTTTTCATATTAGGGTGGTGTTGTGACCATTTCACACATCGCCCCATTAAAATGGGGACCCCCTCATTTTGCTCGGTTTTGCCTGTTCTTCTCTCTGCTTTTAGGGTTTTGGGTAAGTGAGTGAGTCGTCTGGACTAGGGTTAAGCCTTAGGGTTTCCTTTTTTGATATTTCCAAGCTGAAGTCCAGTCAAATTTTGAAAGATTATTGAGCATCCTCGCGTAGATTGCAGTTTTGAAATAGGATGAGTCTGTCAGGATGTCAGGTGTGTCTGTCTAGGTCCAGTCGGAATTTTGAAAGCAAGTTCAAATTTTACCTAGGTGTTAATGATGGAATTGTGCAAATTTTGTCCGGGTGAATTTTGACCAAATTTTGGAAGGTTTGATAATTGACCCCTGGTCTTGGAGATGACCTAATTGTGCCTTGTGAAGTGACTGAAAGCCTAAATTCTTGATATTTTGGCCTATAGAGGTAAAATTGCTCCTGTCCCTCTCCCAGGGACCAGGGCGAAATTGGTATTTTATGCATCTTGGTTATTGACTTGTTTCATTTGTCTTGTGCAGGGTCGCCAGGAGATACAATCGAGCATGAATTGAAGATTTGGAAGATTTTTTTTGAGACTCAAAATGGCAAATTTTTAAGGTTTAAGGCCAAATCGCTCCTGTCCCTCTCCCAGGGACCAGGGCGAAATGGTTTACTTAGGGCATTTTTGGCCTTAGTTGATCGAACTGGAGCATCAAGAACGCAATAAGGGATGAAATCAACATAATGGAGCACCTAGACTTAGTCGTTTGCAATGAAAAGTTGAACATTTGACCTTAAGGACAAAAATCGCTCCTGTCCCTCACTGAAGGACCGGAGCTTGTTTCTCAAAGTTGCACTGTCCTTGCAGGGCCAAGACAATTTTTTGATTAGAAGAGATCAAGGAGGGCATGTTTTGTCCATTGGATATAATTTGAAGTAATTTGCAAACAAGGAAATATGCTAAGATGACAAAAATCGCTCCTGTCCCTCACTGAAGGACCGGAGCTTGAACTCCAAGTTTGCCTTATTCTTGCAAAATTAAATGATTTCGCGATTTGGAAGAGATCAAGTAAAGTACGTTTTGCCCATTGAATATAACTTGAATGGACCACGAAGGAGAAAATCAACCCAAGGTACAAATTCGCTCTTGTCCCTCTCCAAGGGACCAAGGCGATTTTCAAATTCGCTCTTGTCCCTCTCCAAGGGACCAGAGCGATTTTCTCAAAGGACAAGTTTTGGACCAAGGAAAGGCGAGTTTCAAGTTTGACATGAAGGAAGGAAGGCGTGATCACCCCGTTGAAGATAATCTTGAAGGGTGGCAAAACACAAATAAGCTTATAAATGCAAGTTCGCTCCTGTCCCTCTTCAAGGGACCAGGGCGAAATCTTGGTTATCTAGCATTCCCTTCCGAATTTGGTTGAGTCCAGGCCAAGGCACATGATGGTAAAGATGTTTGGAATGCCTCAAAGAAAAACGAAGTTGTAAATAACCCGAGAACTTGATGGAATTGCCCAAGGCGCTCCTGTCCCTCTCCCAGGGACCAGAGCGAAATCCTCAATTTTGCCTTATTGCCTAGTATTTTGGAGTACTACTATCGTTTGCAAGACTCAAGAAGGAATAAGAAACAACGTTTTTCGCTTTGAAGGCAATTGGAAGTTGATATGATCAAGGGTTCGCACAAAGAACAAAATGGCGCTCCTATCCTTCAGTCAAGGACCAAAGCGATTTCAATAAAGTCAACCGTTCCCTTCAAAAACTACGTCAAGGCAAGGTCATGCAAGATCCCAAATGTCTTTAGGAAGATGATAAACAAGGAATTGACCCCAAGACTCGACAAATTTTGGCTAAAATGTAAAGTTCGCTCTTGTCCCTCAGTCAAGGACCAGGGCGAAAATCTCCAGAATATCAAGTTTGCTTTACAAAGGACAAGATTGGCATGCGTAGAACAAACAAAGATGATCATTGCTTACCTCGCAAGTTGATTTGATGATTTAAAAAACAAGGACCAAGGAGTTAAAGCAAAAATCGCTCCTGTCCCTCTCCCAGGGACCAGAGCGATATTGATTAATGTCCCAAATTCCTCCCATGTTTAGGCGCCAATAATTTTTGAATTACATTAAGTGCTAATTTCGATAAACTTTGAAATATTTAATTAAATTGGCATTTAAAAATAGCGCATAAGGCATTTAATAATTAATTTAGCCTTTTAAAAAATCGAAATTATTAATTACAAAGGCATTTAAATTAATTAATTATTAAATTAAATAAAAAGGGAGAGCGCTTGGGGTTATATTTTTATATTTTTACAAAAGTCGGCCTCCTTTTTATTTAAATTTTGTTTATTATTTGCCTTATTTCCAAAAGTCGGCCTATGTGAGAATAAGGAGATGAGCGCCTATATAAGAAGGGTACTTTGAAGCATTTTAAACCATCATTCAATCATTGTTACATGCGATTATGGAGAAGCAATAAAGGGAGCGAATTTTGATCCAAGGAGAGGAGCGAAATTTCCATCCAAGGTGGAGTGCGAACTTTGTTTGTGGTTAGAGTTGGAGCGAATTTTCCCTTAAGGCATTGAAGACCCCAAGGGTGGTGGAGTTAATAAAGGAGGCGCATTTGCTAGGAGAAGCTCACGTTGAAGACTCCAATCTTCATTTTGCCTAGGCGAATTTCCTAATTTTGCATCTTTTTAGAGTTAGTTCTCAAGAAAGGTATGGCAAGATCTCTCTTGTCCAAATTTTGAATTTTGAATCATCCTAGCCTCAATTTTGAATTTTGAATTTTGAATCTTGAATTCCAAAATTGCATCGTTATATTTAGGAAATGATAATTCAAGGATTTATCATGAAGTTTCCTAAAATTCAATCTTTAATCTAGTCTATATTTCTATATTGCAAAATCCATTACTCATTATGAAATGTTGTGTAGGTGTCACGATGGCGACCCCGAAGGCAGGAGCATCTACCAGTCGTCCAACCCTCATGAAGGAAGATCAAAAGAACGAAGAATTGGAGACCAAGATCGTGTCGAAGTGGAGCAACATTGGAGATACCAACTTGGGAAACTTCAGTACGAAGAAGTTTCGAGAGGTCCCTTACATTGGCAAGCCATCACCTGTCGCAAGGAGAATAATTGAAAGTGGCATTATCAAGGCAGCCGGCTTCGCTCCAGCAATCCAGTGCCATGAGTTGATGATCGAGTGTGCTCGCCATTATGATCCACAGTCCAGATCGATCGTGTCCAAGGAAGGAAACACTTTGGCTTATCTTTCAGAGGAGGCTATCAGTGAAGCTCTTCACCTGCCAGAACATAAAGATATGATCTATAAAAGCTTAGAAGGAGCCAGGTCCATGTACGAAGATGATCTAGACACTTGCTTGAGCATCATCAACAAGAATTGGTTACTCAAGAGTCGTCCTCGCCTGAGCAAGATTCCGAACACACCACATAGGATCGACTTCCAGGAGGAGTATAGAGATTTGATAACATTACTCAACCGAGTTACAGGGGCTCCTCAAGCCTTCTATTTTGAGAAGTGGATGTTCTACTTCATCCAAGTGATAGTTCAAGGAAAAGGAACAATTCATTGGGCTAGAATGATTAGCCATTGCTTGGACGTGCAGTTAAGAAGACTGAAGGCTACCAAGTCCTTCCACATGAGTTCATACATCATATATGCCTTGATAAGGAGTTTTGAATATGCAGGATTACCTCACAGAGGAGTGATCGGAAGAGGGCCCGGGGAAGTCAGAGTTTGTGATTCCTATTTTCATTTGCATCATCCTCCAGGAAGTGACTACAAGTTGGTCAATGATACCTTCACGATGAACATCACCAGGACATTGCAAGGCGGGATTCACAATCGGCTATCTCAAGATGCACAAGAGCTTGTAAAGAGGTACGGTGCTTGGTTCATCCAATTTCAGAAGTTTACATATATTAGAGTTCATGGATGTCC
Source organism: Cryptomeria japonica (assembly GCF_030272615.1). Classification (NCBI taxonomy): domain Eukaryota; kingdom Viridiplantae; phylum Streptophyta; class Pinopsida; order Cupressales; family Cupressaceae; genus Cryptomeria; species Cryptomeria japonica. Next base: position 356,678,046 of record NC_081406.1, on the reverse strand, counting down.
TTCACCTCCCTACATGTTGCCGAGATATCCGACAGACAGAATAGTGTTACTTGAGGTAACTAGACAGTTGGCAGCTTATGCGAAGGCATTCAGACACAGGCATGGAAATGGAGTTCCTGTTCCTATCATACTAGGAAATTCAGTTGAGAGGAGACAGTCGGAAGGAAATACAGACATGAACCTCAGGTAGAGGACTTTGTGATGAATCTCTCAGATGATCTTGAAGTGAAAAGAAAGATGCATTCCAGATTGCCTTTAGACTTCATCAGGAAATGCAAAATTTATAGGGTGGCCGACCAAGCTCAGGACAGTGGCAGACATCTCCAATCATCTTGTGACCGAGAAAGCAAAGCAGTGAGGCTAGATTGGAATGAACCTGAAATTTTGGATCTAGATGCTTTGCTGGCTCCAGTTTTGTCTTGTACTCGTAGATGGGTTGATGTGCAACATCAAAAGTTGAGAGAGCAGGGTATATCTATGACTTTTACTTTGGAGGAAAGGCCAGGAGAAGGAGGAGCAAGTGTAAGTGAAGGTAATCCGAATCCCAGAAGCACAAGCGAAGGTAACCTTCGAAACACAAGTGAGGGCAATCTTCGAAGCGCAAGTGAAGGCAATCCCCATCCTAGAGGCTCAAAGAGAAAGGAGAGACCTGAGAAAAGGGAATCCTCCAAGAAGAAGCCAGAGGCCAACCGAGATCGTTCATCCGGCACATCTTCTCGACAAGAGAAGAGGACACTTGAAATGGAGGAATCTATGGAATCAATGGTACAGAACGATAAACAGGAAGAAGGACAGGCACCTCAACGTTCATCAAACCGATCTCTCCAAGTCAATGAGCTACATGAAGACAAGAATGATGACGAAGTGACATCTCCTCTCAGAGAAGAAGAAACATTGCCTAAGGAGATACAGGTTAGAGAAACAAGATCTGCCATTCCAGATTGGTTAAAAGAGAGACTAACAAGGGTGATTGTGATCGAGGACGAAGATAATGTGATTGATTTAGAGAGCCTTGTTGGAAATGGAAGTGACAGAAAAGAGGAAAGCCACTAAGATGTCCAAGATGATCAGAGATGAGACAGGATCCAGGAAATTACAGATAGCTACACCAGCAGTGGACAAGTATGAAGGTGAAATCCTTGCAGAGGAGTATGATGTAGAGACATTTGAGCTTGGTCCACTCACAGCCGAGCAGACATTGGATGAGGCCACTGATTCATTTGAGGCACTTAAGGACAAGCTTAGAGAAGAAATGGAAAAGAATAGAAAGCTTGAGCGAGAGGTTGGTGCTTGGAGAGGCTACTTTAGCCATCTCAATCAGCCTTTGAGGCGTCAGGATCCAGCAGTATCTCCTGTGCAGGCACTTCCCTTTGAATCAGTTGGTGAGGCAGAGAGAGTCAGGAGTTTGGTCCAGCTTATGAGCTCTTGGATTGACAAATCCCATACAGTTGCTATTGAATTTGCAACAAGAATGATGCAGACCATTCATCGGGCTATTCAGGTTCTTGAGATCATCCACAACCTAATGATAACTGTAGCTGCTTTTGCTCATACTAAGGATGTTATCATTCCTGTCCTGCAAGTAATCAGACAAACATCAAGGAAGGTCCTAGCACAAGAAAAGATAATAGATGGAGGACCTCATAGTTTACTCCAATGGTCAACTTTACTCCAGATGAAGGAAGTTCTTTTTGAGGACATCAGTAACAAATGCAATCAAGTTGAAGAGATTATCCATCCAATCTAGGACAAAGTGTTTGAAGTATTATGTACTATTCTTGGCAGGAGGATTGCAGTTGAGACAGATGTGGATTTGCAAGAATTAGAAGAAAGAGTCAAGGTCATCTTTTGCAAAGATGAGAATGTTATTACAGATGAGCAACGGGATCAGATGTTTGCTACCATGCTCTTGATTGAGAAAATCAAAGAACTTGAACCTGGATGGGACACTGCTCTTCTCAAGGCTTTCGATCAGGTCATCCACTTGGAGGAACGAATGAGGAATCTTCCCGAGATTCCAGTTGCTGAGATTGAAGGAATCGTGTCTAGATTCATTGCATATGCTAAAAAAGAGCATTGGAAAGGGAATAAGATTCTAGAAGAAAGGTTGTTATAGATGATGTGGCACCTTAATTATCATTGGTCTATGTCTCCTAGGTTTTTGTGCCAAATTCAATATTGGCTATGCATTTAATATTGTTCAATAAAAAGGGGGCTATTTGTAATAAACCCTAATTAGGGTTTAGGTGTCATAATCTTGGCCATTGATCTTCTTTTGATCTGGACCGTTCATTGTAATTGAGGATGCTATTTATACCCTCATTCATTTTCATTTTGAGATATAGATATAGAATTAAGAGAGAGCAATAAGAAATAGTTAGAGTTTAGAGTTTTTTTAGAGAAGCAAGTTATTTTGTAGCAAGATTGAGCTTTGAAGAAGGAATTTCAAACAATTGTTGTTTATGATGGCTTTGAGATCAATAAAATATTGAAGTTATGGTGTTTTATTGCAATTCTTGTGGTTATCTTCATGGTTGTTTACTTTCTTGAATCATTCTTAGTCAAAGTAGTATTTAAGTTTGAAGGACTAAGTGTTGGGCTTGATCTTTAGTGAGATTCACATTCCAAACCACTAGCTTCTTACTGATTGTAGGAACGCCTTGTGTGGTCAACTGGAGAGACTTGAATTACTTAAACCTTCAATTGTCATTGAACTTTGGATATGTGCCTTCGTGGTAGTGTCCATGATCCTTGATGAATTGAGAGATCATTTGTTACCTTAGAAGATCGCATCAATTTCAGTTGAGTTGTTATTTCATGGCAATATTGAAGTTGGTAGAATCTTACCAAGTCCTGCCCGCATTGAGTCATTCTTAGGATTAGATTAGAGTTTACCTCTTGCAAACCCTACCCTTTTGATCTTTTTTGGAATTCATTAGTATTAGGAAATCTTGTTCCTGCAATTCGGATACGTAAGTCCCCTTGATGAAACAGCAATCACAACGACCACTGGTGCTTATCTACACGTAGAGACCCTACATAAAAGAACATTGGAGTCACCCTGATTGATCCTTTTTTGCGACATCTTCAGCAATCAGAGACTTTATTCAAGAGAGGATAAGGTACCCTTGGGTATTTTATTCTGTGTATGATTGTGTACAAAATACACGTCAACAGAATTGGTGCTAGAAGGAGGGCTTGAATATCTGAAATCCGAAGATTTAAAGAAGAATACATTTCAAGCATGATCATGAATCACGATGGTGTTGCCACATGAGGGATTGAATCAAGTAGTGCAACCTAATTTGAGATAGGCGACATTCAAGAAGATATTGTTTCAGGATTGAATCACCTAGCGTGGGACGTAAGGAGAAGTGAAGTTGAGTATAACAGAGTGAGAATCATTTTGGAACAAGAAGAAGATAGGGCTGAAGAACACCGAAGAGTCGCAGCTAGAGAGGTTCGCAATCAAAGGAACCTACAATAATCTCCGCAAGACAAAAACTTCACGCTGGATCGCATTGGTTCTTTCTCGCCCGAGAAACATCAAAAGATATTGAGGTCAACACCAGGCATCAAGAATCTAAGTGAGCTTCAGTTTACTTCAAAGTCGAAGCGAGCCAAAAGAGAAGATACTCCCAAAGAATTTGAACTAAGACTAGAGGAATCTCCTGAGTCATCACAAGCTCCGTCTCTTCAAGAACAAGTACAAGCGGCGATCCAATCAAGTATCCAGGCAATTTCTCAGACAACAAGCCAGGCTAGTTCATCAAGCCCCTTGTCAAGCTTTCAAGCCTCAAAAAGTACGATGGCTCACAATGCTCCGCCTCCTCCTCCCCCTCCTCATGTACTTAATGGCGCAACTTGGCTAATCAACAACCCATCACCATTGGAATTTGCAGTCTATCATAATATGCCAAAGAATCCAGAGCATTTCTGTTCCAAGTTCAATGTCAGTGATTTCAATCGCACAGCGGAGGATCATATCAAGATGTTTGAAGACCTTCTTCGTAACAGACGAATCGAATATGGGGATGTAGCATGTAGACTTTTCCCCTACTCATTAGGAGAAGAAGCATACTTTTGGTTCATCCACTCGCCTACAGGGTCAATCAGGACTTGGGACGCGATGAAAGATGCATTTATTGCCAAGTTTGGTATACCAACCACACTAGCTGAGTTGTATAGACAGTTTGTTGAAGTCCGAAGGAGAGAACATGAGCCCATCACTTCCTTTAACAACAAGTTTCACCGTGCATACACGATGTTACGACATCCTTATCTCATTGCGGACCCAAGGGAAATCTACTATGGGGCCTTGGACCATCTCACTGCTATGTTTGTAAGGACACATCCTATCCCGAATGACCTAAATGCAGCGTACGCAAAGGCTATTGAAGTTAGTAAGCACATGGGACAGAATATCACTGGGCCATTACTACACATGGGACCTGTCGCAACACCAAATCAAATGCAGACAGTTGGAATGGCGTTGGCTAACCAGACCCCAGTTATGAATCCGATTCCACAAGCAACATATCCGAGCGTGCAGCCGACAAACCAGTTGGTCCTTCATCCTGGAGTTCCGATTTCACAAGCTCCACCAGCACAACCTGTGTACCTGCAAAATGCAACAAACTCATCAAGAACACAGGAAGAAAAGGATGAAATGAAAGAGTTGATTGAACAAGTCAAGAAACTGTCAACCGAAGTAACTCATCTAAGGAATCAGAATAATCAACTCCAAAGCATGCAGAGGGCCAACCACGGCCAACATACAAACAATCAAAATTTCCAAGGAAACAACAATCAAGGTTTCAGAAATAATTATCAAGGAAATAATAACCAAGGCTTTTAGAGGAGACCGTGGAATACGGCTCCCAATAATGGAAATGTGGTGACGCCACTAGATAACCCACCAAATTCTCAGAGTCAAGAAAATCATTCTACCAGTAAAGTGTTTCTAGCAGAGGCGGCCTTGTCCAGTTGGTGTAGACTCCACAATACGAACCAACATTCTGAGTTGCAGTGTCCTGAGTTCAAAATCGCAGCCGACATATTTCAGCAAGAGATGCGCAGTAATGATCCCCCTGAAAATCCACCCACAACCGGATATGAAATGGTCCCAACTACACGGTATGAACAAGCCATGATTGTGGAAAGCTACAGATATTCACAAGAAGAAGATAGTCAGACTCAAAATGGGAGATTTCCATCAGAATCTGCTAATGGACCAATGGTACCTCCGGGTTCCCAGTTCCCACCTGCATCTGCAAACGGACCCATTGAAGACTCAGAGTATTATTTTCCACCTTTAAACAACAGTGTCCTAGTCGAGGGAATAAAGGAGGTATTCCACCAGTCTTCAGGAGGCGTGAACCAAAGGGTTTATCATAGAAATCAGAGAAATCAAGAACCCCTAACCACATCGATCCCTCCGAACAATTTCTCTACTCCTCCGGATCCACAAGCCAGCAACAATCCAGAATATCCACAACACACGCAAGGATATAGACAAAGGAATATTGCACCCCCCATGGGCAATGAAATGAAAAGACTAGCCACGTTGGTGCTAGAAGAACTCAAGAAAGTTAAAGTTAGTCTACCACTCTATGAGTTACTCAAAATCTCAAAAATCAAAGATGAAGTGATCAATAGCTTGAGTGAGTCTAGTACAGTAAGGTCAAATGTTCAGGACTCGGCCAACAAAGCTCAAGCTCCCATCAATGTGACCCAAGAGGAAGCCGATGACAAAGGGCAATATGAACAAGACGAATGCATGGCAATATGAACAAGACGAATGCATGGTCCAGACCATAACCTTCCCAGCCAAAAAAGAAGACATGTTAGAAGGAAAGGTGTTACTCAAAAGAGGCGAAACTAAGAGAACTCAACCTACTATCAAAGAAGGCCTCACCACTAGTCAGATCCTTCCAGAAAAGGAAGTTGCCATTAAAAAGGATGTGGTTAAGAAAGGAAAATCTTCAAACAAAACTGATCACTCAAAAGAAGAGGGTCTAGTAAAGGACAACAATCCGAAGGTCAATGAAGTGAAACATCAAGAACACAGTGGGGATTCTTCAGCCCTTTCCCATGGAAAAGATGAACCAGCCCCGTTCCTGCTGTCAGTTAGAATTTTTGGGAAATTATTACACAATTGCCTCTATGATTCAGGAGCTTCCAGTAATGTGATGCCCCTGGTTGTCTGTCAAAGACTAGGTATAACTCCCGCTCCTACCAAAAGAAAGGTCACCTAGTTAGACAAGACAGAAGTTCCAGTCATGGGCGAGTTGAACAACATCCACATGCAATTGGCCGTGGATCCGAGGGTCCAGAATTTTATAGACATATCAGTCGTGGATATTCCTGATTCTTATGGGATGCTCCTGAGTAGAGATTGGTCGCGAAAATTGAATGGGTATGTGTCGACTGATTTCGCACACATGTGGCTACCATGGAGAGGAGTCCCAAATCAAATCAAGATCGACAACACTCCAAGATTGAGACTTATGATAACTGAGTATGGGGAAGACAATGAGGTCCTGTTCTTAGAATCGGATTTAGGGACGTACAAGCCTAAAGTAGGTGAGGTCCTGATGATACAGAACATCCAAGATAAAGATGGTCAGCAAGAAGTGATAGAATCTACATAAACTGTCATCGAAAGTGATCAAGGATCCGACCAAGAAGATGATGGAATGTTCAAAAATTTCAGAAGGTTCGTACATAGAAACATACAGCAAAGTGTACAACTTGGTAACTTGGCATTCGTTCGAGATCTGCTCCTTCCCAACTGGTGTAGGATACACAATGCCGTCCATTCAGAATTATCTTGTGCTTTATGTCAGACCGCATTAGAACAAGTATACAAAAGAGCCCCGCAAACGTTGATTATAGAAGAAGTTCAAGATTCAGAAGTGGAAAGCTCCTCAGAAGATGAGACTTTATCTGACACATCAACCGAAAGCCAAGAAGACCTAGAAACGGAAGATCGAGGAAATGCAATATGGACATTAAGGTTCGATGGTTCCAAGTCCAAACAAGGATCTGGAGCAGGTTACGAATTAATTAGCCCGACAGGAGAAACATACCTTGCCGCTCACAGATTGCAATTTCCCTGCACCAACAATGTGGCTGAATATGAATCCTTGATTCATGGGTTATTGTTAGCTATCAAAAAGAAGGCAAAAATACTACAAGTATATGGAGATTCAGAAATAGCCATAAGACAAATCAGAAGACAGTATGTCTGCCATGACAAAAGGTTGACCAGATACCGGAATCGAGTTTGGGACCTCATTGAAAGTTTCGAAGTCTTCAACATCCAATCAATATACAAGCATCAAAATCAAGTGGCTAATTCCCTTGTACAAGCCGCCAGCTCTTTGATACCATTAGCAATGGAAGGATTGAAGAAGTTCACAGTTGAGTTAACATCAGTCCCTTCGGTCTCGGATAACATCACTAATTTTCAAGTTTTCGAAGACGACAAGCACATACTGGATTTCTTAACTAACACAGATGTCTTCCTAGCCCAGATCATTGATGAGGAAGAAGTGGGAGAAGCAGAATTTGATGCCGAAGGAGTTTTGAATCTAAAGATAAACACTATTCCAAAGGGGATGGTAGAATTAGAAAGAATTTTTGATCCTGACAAATTGAAAGAGATGAAGAACCACAGCATGGAACGAAACATGTGTGACACAATCAACGTAGGTGATAACATGCAAACTAAGAATGTGTTTATTGGAAAATCCTGCACCACAGCTGAAAGAAATGGAATCCTGAAAAACATGAGAGATTTCCCAGATGTCATTGCATGGAGTTATGAAGATCTCAAGACTTATGACACCGCAATTATTACTCACACAATCCCTTTGAAGCCAAGAAGTAAGCCATTTAGGCAGAGACAAAGGCCAGTTAATCCTTTATTGGAGCCCCTGATATATCAAGAAGTTAAGAAACTGCTCTCAGCCAAGATCATCTTCCCAGTAAGGCATTCGATGTGGGTCGCCAACCTGGTTCCTGTCAGGAAAAAAAGTGGAGAGATTAGATTGTGTGTTGATTTCAGAAATCTCAACCGAGCTTCAGAAAAGGACAATTATCCGCTACCATCACTAGATGAGGTGTTGCAGATTGTCAACGGGTCGCAGATGATGTCTTTTTTGGATGGATATTCAGGATATAATCAAGTTTTGGTCGAACTTGAAGATCGACTAAAAACCGCTTTCACTACCAAGTGGAGAACATTTGCATACAAGAGAATGCCTTTTGGACTTATCAATGCCGGGGCCACATTCCAGAGAGCCATGGATATCGCTTTTAGAGACTTAATTGGAAAATGCATTATTATTGTAGCGTCGTAAATTGTACGCACTTGCTAGGGTGGTACAATTTCACACCTAGTTTAGCACCCGCCTTGGCGCATTTTGCATTTTGCATTGCATTTCCCCTTTAGCACTTAATTAATTAAATTAATTAGGTCTAGGGTTCTATTTTATCATCTCCCATATCATAAAGTTGGGCCCTTTTCATTAAAGTGTGCCCCTTTCATTTTATTCTTCCAATACATCATTTAATCAAAAACCCTAATTAGGTCCTATTTTGAACTTGGGGGCTTGATTTCGGGGGTCAAAACATCTCGAAATCAGCTGTAACTTTGGGATTCTCTCTAAAATCATCATATCCGATGGCCCTGAAAATTTGGTGAAAAGTTGTCGGGACCATGGCGCCCGGAGAGGACCATGGCGCCCGGAGTGCACATGGTCCCGGACATTTTTCCCAAAATTTTAGGAGCGCAATCCAATCATAAAATAAAGCTTAACCCCAAGAAATTGGCGGGATATTCAATCTCTAGGTCGGCCAAAAGTTGAAATTAAGACCTAGGGTTTCATATATAAGAGCTCTCTTTCTTCATTTGAAAGGATCCAGAATTTTTGGTTTCAAGGGCCTTCTACACAGTGAAAGAGCAGATCTTTGAAGACTTCAACAACATTCAAACATCCATCCATCAAGCATTCATCAAATTCATTCATCCATTTAGGGCTTTGAAGACATTGAAGAGCAATAAGGGATCACCGACTGAAGATTGGCTTGTACCCCTCCCTTGGGGTTGGGTATGATTTCATGTTGTTTTCATGTCTTTGCATAAGCCTCGTTATATCACTTGTATTCATGCTTTAGATCTCTTTACATCTTGATTTGGAGCATTTACATTATCATTTGCAAGCAATTAGGGTTTACTTTCTAGGTTGCTCTAGTTTGCTTACTTGCATTTTAGGATCTTGCACACACACAAGGTCTACACACACACTACTTTTACAATACAACTTGGCTATTCGTGGAGGTGGAAATCACCAAAGCGGGGGTTTGACTAAGGCAAAACCCTATATAGCCGCCACCATACCTCTTCAGATATAAGTGCAGGTTTCGGGATTCGGACGACGCCGCAAGTTGCAGATCCGACGGAAGTAGACGGAGACTGAACTTCACACCAAATTGCAGAGCAAAAGACCAGGACAGGGGCGTGGGGCGCCCTGGTCCTGCCAGGACAGGGGCGCTAGGCGCCCTAGTCCTTCTGTCAGACAACAAGTTTCAGCATTTTTGACAGCTTTTCAGGTTGCAAAACAGCAGTTTTAGGGGCAGAATCAGGACAGTGGCGCCCGCGCCCCTGTCCCGAACATTTCCATTCAGATTTTAACCCCAGGTACACATCTGCATTCTCCTTTTATCCTTGTGTTTACAGCTTTTCATCACTTAATCTCAATCTTGCAATCTTGTTACTAGTTCATACTTGCACTCTAGGGCTAGTAGTTGAACTTGCATCATTTTATCTATCATTTGCAACAAAGGAATAGAAATCCTAATAGGTAGCCCGTGGCTCTCTCTTCTACAAAAAGAAGTAGCCAATTGTGTGATACCTCTAGGCTCTTTCGTATTCCACAAGTGTGTGATTGAAAGTGAGATTAGGGCATGTTTGCTTAGTGTCACTTTTCCCCCTACACAATTATATATATGGATGATATCACAGTTTTCTCCAGGCGAAGAGAAGATCATGTGGATGACTTAAGAAGAGTTTTCCAAAGGTGCAGAAGATATGGTGTATCTCTCAACCCGAAGAAATGCATATTTGGGGCGACAGAAGGAAAACTTCTAGGACATGTCATTTCAGAAAGAGGAATCTCCATCGATCCTGAAAGAGTAAAAGCTATATCCACTATCAATTTGCCGGCTAGTAAGAAGGAACTCAAATCATTTTTCGGCAAGATCAACTTTGTCAGAAAATTCATCACCGGATTTGCTGAAATAGTCAGACCCTTGAATGAGATGCTAAAGAAGGACGCAAAGATTGAATGGTCACCACAGGCCAAAAGGGCATTCGAGGAGATAAAGACGGCAATCGCAGAAGCGCCAGTGTTGATCAGTCTTGATTACCTCAAACCCTTCTACCTATATTCCTTCGCTTCTGACTACACTTGTGTTGCTATTCTCACCCAGAGAAGTGAAGAAAGAGACGAGAATCCAATTGCATTCATGAGCACCCCACTGAAGGATGCGGAACTCCGGTATCCCAATATCGAGAAACAAGCATACGCGCTGGTAAAGGCCATTAAGAAATTCAGACATTACCTCTTAAGGGCCAAAATTTATGCAATAGTGCCAGATGCAGCAGTCAAGACCCTCCTCATGCAAAATGAACTAGGAGAAAGAAGAGGCAAGTGGGTCGCCATTATCCAAGAATTTGATATCGAAATCCAACCTATGAAACTTGTTCGAGGACAAGCTTTGGCGCAGACATTGGCAATTGACGGACCAAGATTAGTCCAACAAATTTATGAATTAGAGGATGTCACCCCCGATGAATGGTACAAAGATATTATGACATACCTGCTTAACAATAAATGTCCTGCTCGCATGACACCCACGCAGAAAAGAGCACTAAGAATTAAGTGTCAACATTATATGCTTCAAGGATCCGTTCTATATCGCAGAAATCACGAAGGAATATATCTGAGGTCTGTTGGCAAAGATGAGGCCAAACAGATAATTGAACATTTTCACTCCAAGTTTGGGACCGGACATGGAGCCAACCTCGCTACAGCGCACCAGATCCTGAGAGCAGGATACTACTGGCCTACACTTTTCAAAGACACATTTAATCATATCAGGACTTGCCACACTTGCCAAGTCGCAGCTTCAAGAGAAAGAAATCCGGCCATGCCATTGAACCCAGTGATTGAAGCAAGACCATTTGCCAAATGGGGAATGGATTTTATTGGTGTCATCAACCCCGCATCCTCGGCACCACACAAATATATCATCACAGCTACTGATTATTGTACTAGATGGTCGAAGGCGCAAGCACTCAAAGTATGCACCACTGAAGCTATAATGAAATTCCCTGGAGGAAAACATCATCACAAGGTTTGGATGTCCTTATGCGTTGGTTTGCGACAATGGCTCGGCGTTCACATCATTGAGATTCTCGAATTGGGCTTTTGAATATGGGATAACCCTCAAATTTTCATCAAATTATTATCCTTAGGGTAATGGGTTAGCTGAGTCAACTAACAAGAACCTGCTCAGTGTTATCAAGAAGTTACTAGAAAGAAGCCCGAGAGAATGGCATACCCAATTGAGATTTGCTCTATGGGCAGACAGAATCAGGACCAAGAACGCATTAGGAATTTCACCTTATTTTTTGGTTTATGGTCAAGACCCAGTTTTCCCCATGCAACTCAGGATCCCGACCCTGTGATTTATTTAGGAATACATGGAAGACACTGATGCTATTCAAGCCCGATTAACACAGTTAATGAATCTGGAAGAGAAGAGAGATCAAGCATTGGAAAATTTTGCAAAACACCAAGGAGTCGTGAAAAGATGGTTTGATCGGCAAGCTAAAGTCAAGGCGTTCCGGATCTCAGATCTTGTCTTGTACTGGGATAAGGCACACGAAGAATAAGGTAGCAAATTTAGTTTATTAAAAATGTCAATAAAATATAATGGGGCGTCCAAGAAGAATAAGTGAAATATATCCCAATTTAACTTATGACTTAAAATAATACTTCATCACCTCAAGTCATCCTTAAGTCATAACCAAAAATACACAAGTCACATGCCTAGGCCAAGGGGGGCGTGAAAATATATTAAAATACTTTTTCCATTCGCTGAACAACTGCCATAGTGAACTGAAGGCTAAAAGTATTGAAAACTGCACTGCCATAAATAGCCTCTGAATTGGACCATTGAAACCTACCAAAAATAACACTGCCAAAAATAGTGCTTACTAAAAATAGCATCCTGATAAAATAGTAAGTGTGTCCAAATGCATTTAACCACATTCTGAGTAGCCGTCGCAACTTACTAAAAATAGTAAGTTCGGAAAAGTCTTCAGATCTAGTTGCATGTCACACCATCGCAAAACTCTCTGAAAACCCAGAAAAATGAGTTGTCCTCTCCCCTACTTACGAAAAATAGTAAGTATACCAAACTCCATTGATTGCTACACATGTACCATCATTGCGAAGTTTTCTGAAAACTTAGAAGGAATCCAAAATCACAACTATAAAACTCCAACATGCAAACCACCAAAATTGCCAAAACATCCTCCTTGAAAATAGGAAACCCTAATTACTGCTCCCGACTATCGTACGGGTCTCCAGATTAGGCTAACGACCAACTGAACGGATCACTGGTGAGAAGGGGACATTACAGTCCCCCCTCCCCAAGATTGCTTGTCCTCAAGCAATCGCAAGCTTGGATGCTGCAAAATCTCCTCATTTTCCTAAGTAGCATCCTCCATAGGCAAATTCTTCCACTTCACCAAATACTCCTTGATTGTCCTTCTCCTCAAAGGGCACTCTCTGAAATCGATGATCTCCTCTGGTACCAATACCAATTGTCCCTCATCTAAAGGAGGCAAATCAGAAGAGACAACTACATTGTGTCCAAGTGCCTTCTTGAGGCGAGACATGTGGAAGACATTGTGAACTTTGCTACTTGCTGGTAGCTCCAACTCATAAGCCACTGCACCAACTCTCCCGATGACTCTGAACGGCCCATAGAAACGTGGCTTCAGTTTCTCCGCTCCACTCTTCTTGAGAGTAGATTGTTTGAAAGGCTGAAGTCTAAGATAGATCATGTCTCCAACCTCAAATGTGCGTTGTATATGTTGCTGGTCAGCATACAACTTCTGCTGATTCTGTGCAATCTAGAGGTTATTCTTCAAAGCCTTCAAAATATCGACACTGCTGCACCATATCCTTTGCTTGTGGGGCTTTGCTATCACCAAAAATCAAATCAGCAAAGCTAGGGGCCTCGTATCCGTAGAGTGCCATGAAGGGAGACATTCTGATGGGCATGTGGTAGGATGAATTGTAGCAGTATTCCCCTAAGTGTAGCCATCTTACCCAAACTCTTTGCTGCTTCGAGACATAATTCCTGAGATAGCCCTCCAACCACTTGTTTACAATCTCCGTTTGCCCATCAGTTTGTGGGTGATAACTAGTGCTTGGGGTGAGCACCGTACCACACAATCTGAAAACCTCTTGCCAAAAAATGCTTAGGAACTTGCTGTCTCGATCACTCACAATGTTTTTTGGCAACCCATGCAGTCTAAACACCTCATGAAAGAATACATATGCAACTTGAGCTACTGTAAATGAGCTGGCGATCGCAAAAAAGTGAGCAAACTTGGTCAATCTATCCACCACAACATAGATACAATCCTTGCCATGAGCTCTTGGCAACCTCGTGATGAAGTCCATCGATATACTTTCCCAATAAAACCACATTCCTTATCTTTGTTAAAGTAGTACCCTACACAAAGTATAGATTATTACATTGTTTGTACTTGCAATGTTTGAGAGTGTCTTCACACCTTATAATCTCAATAATATGTTGCAATGGCTATTTCAACCTCATTCACACCTTATCGATCCTTGTTTGCATGGTAGTGCACATTCAAAGGCTTGACAACATGGTCTTAGTAAAGACAATGATGGGCAACATAATTGTTTACATTGTAGACTTTTTGAGCACTATTGAATCTTTATTTTCAAGGTGGTATGAAAGTGAAGATTGCAATCAAATGCAAACCTAATGCTAACGTGTTCAAGAAAATTGTGATTGGGAATTGGTAGAGGCTGCAACAAACCAGCTGGAAGAGTATGCTCATTTTTGTTCATCTGACAAGTGTGACACTCCTTAATATAGCTCAAAACATCGTTTTTCAACCCCTTCCAAGAGAACCTCTCACGAACCTGCTTATAGGTCTTGAAATATCCTTGACGAGCAGTGAGAGGAATGTCATGGAAAGTCTGCAAAACCTTCTTTTTGAGCTTAGATTCGGGCAACAAAAAGATCCTTCGCTTGTAGTGTATCAACCCATCAACTACCTTGTACCTTTCATCATGAAAAGTACCCTCAATAATGCTGGTTGCAAACTGATTTTTGGCATAATTAGCAAGCAACAAGTCCTTCCAATCAGTAGTAAGCTCACACAAAGAGCTCAAGTGAGGCCTTCTTAAAATTGCATCTGCCACAATGTTGTTTTTGCCCTTGACATACTCAATGTCAAAATCGTAAGTTTGTAGCTTACTCACCTACTTCTGCTGCCTTTCATTCAAATCCTTTTGATGCATAAAGTGTTTGGGACTATTGTGATCAGTTTTGACTACAAATTTACTCCCCACCAAGTATTTTCTAAACTTGGCCAATGCATGCATGATCGCAAGCATCTTCTTGTCGTAGATAGAGTAAGTCCTCTCAACTTCTCGTAGTTTTCTGCTCTCAAACACAATCAGATGCTTCTCTTGCATAAGAACAACAACAATACCTTCCCTAGATGCATCACATTGCAGCTCAAAGGGCTTGGAAAAATCAAGTATAGCCAAAACAGGACAGGAGCTCATAATCTTCTTGAACTTGTCAAAAACACCTTGTGCCTTTTCTGACCAAACAAAAGCTCACTTTTTAGTGAGATTAGTAAGAGGAGCAACAATTTGAGAATAGCCCTTCACAAATCTCCTTTAGAAGCCACAAAGACCCAAGAACCCCTTCAGATGTGTCAAGTTCTCAGGTGGAGGCCAATCAACTATTGTCTTGATCTTTTCAGGATCAACCTTTACTCCATCCACACTGATGATATGACCAAGGTAGAGCAGCTCCTTCATTCCAAATTCACACTTGGATTCTTTGGCAAACAACAATTTCTAGTCTAGAATGTTGAGCACTTCATCCAAGTGCTTCAAGTTCTCCTCCCAAGATTTGTTGAAGATGAGGATATCATCAAAAAAGATAAGCACAAACTTCCTCAACTGCTTCTGAAAGATCCTGTTCATACAGGATTGGAAGGTAGCAGGAGCTTTAGTCAACCCAAAGGGCATGACTAGAAACTCAAAATGCCGAAAATGGCATCTGAAAGCTGTCTTCTCAATGTCTAACTCGCTTTCTAAACTGATGTATCCCAATCCGAGATCAATCTTCGAGAAAAAAGACAGCTCCGTGCAACTCATCAATGAGCTCATCAATTCTGGGTATGGGGTACTGATTGTTGATTGTTTTCTGATTTAGAGCTGGATAGTCCACGCACATGCGCATGGTCCCGTCCTTCTTCTTAACTAAAATCATTGTAGAAACAAAGGGGCTCTTACTTGGCCGGATGTATCCCATATCCAAGAGTTCTTTGATGGTTTTTTCTATTTCATCCTTCTGCTTCTTTGGATACCGGTATGGAGTAGTGATGACCGACTTAGCTCCTTTTTCAAGCTTAATAATGTGTTCGGCCTCTCTCTGAGGAGGTCTCCCAGGGGGTAGGCTATCAAAGACTTTACTCCTCTTGGTGATCAATTCTTGAATATCTGGAGGGTAGTGCCTCTTTTCTTCTATAGGATCAGATGGCATGATCATGCATTCTGCTGCCCATTCCACTTGACCATGATGGATCAGCCTTTCCATCCTCTTCAGTGACACAATACGAGGGCCTTCACTAGACATCCCTCTCAACACTACTCTCTTCCCTTTAGATGAAAACTTAAGCTCCATAGTTTGCAAGTTCAATGTGATCTCGCCAAGAGAGCGAAGCCACTGCATACCAAGGACGACATTATCTGTACCTCCAATGCTGACTACGTAGAAAACATCATTAACTTCATAATTTCCAATCTTCATGGACATATTGGAGATCTTCTTGTTGCATGTAATAGTTGAACCATCAGCAACCATCACCTTGAACCCATCAAATTCTTCAGTTTCAAGGCCTCTCTTAGCAACAAAGCCTTCATCAATGAAGTTATGTGTTGCTCCAGTATCAATGAGAGCAACAATTTTGTGGCCTGCAACTGTCCCACGAACCCTAAAGGATTCATTCTTTTGAAAGCTCAAGAGTTGGGCTAGTTCATCCCCACCTTCTTGACCACCTTCCTCATCTTTCGGAAATTCTTCATACTCACTTTCCCCCATATTAGTGTGCTGTTCTGAATTTTTAGATTCTGATCCATCAACAGAATAAGCTTCCATGTAGTGCGCATTGCCTTTTCCCTAGCACTTATGACTTGGGGCCCATGGTTCTTTGCAAGAGTAACACAAATTCTTCCTTCAGAGCTCTTTTCGGAGCTCATCATCCATCCTAGAAGGAAACTTCTTGGTCTGATTTGAAAATTTCTTCGTCCTTTCGATAAGAGAAAGGCTTGGATTGAAATTTTGACTTAGGGGCAGCCAACTCCATGCTTCTTGATTTTTAAATGGCTTCATTTAGAGTTGGTGGATCAAAAGCCTTCATCCAACCTTTCAATGGTTCCTCCAATCCCTCTGTAAAAAGGACTACAAGCCTCTTCTCTGTGATGTTTGACACCATCATAGCGAGTCTTTGGAAATCAGTTATGTAGGTGTCCAATGAACCTTGCTGTTTCAGCTGTGCAAGCTCTTGAAACTTCACCTTAGGATCCTTTGTGTCGAATCTTTTAATGAGCTTGTTGGTAAACTCATTGTAGGTGACAATAAGACCATGGCCACGAGTGACTAAACCATGATACCACCACTCATGAGCAGCCCCATCCAAATGCAAAGTGACAAACTTGATAGCATCTTCTTTTGGCATTGGTCTCAAGGACAGATAGTTGTCCAACTTTTGAACCCACGATCTAGCAGAACACTTATCACTCCCGTCAAAGTGGGCTAGAGTAACATTTCCAAGGGCTTGCTGATAATCTCTTGGAGCATAAGGGCGGTTATCATATCTTCCACCTCTCTTCTATTTTTGGTTCATGAGCTGATCCAAGGTGAGGATATCCCAAACCTCAGTAGGAAGAGAAGCATACTCCATGTAACTATTCCTCACTTCATCAGCTGTGGGTATCTTGATTTCAGCTTGTGGTGCTTCCTTGGGTAGGAAGACAGGTTGCAAAGGCCTAGTGACTGACCCTCCAAGCATTCCTCCATTAGGACCTCCATTATTACTCCCTTGGTTGCTTCCATTTCCTCCATTGTTGTTTCCATCTCCACCAGTGATATTGGAAGTGCTAGCTTCAGGTCCATTAGTGGAATGATTAGGAGTCCCACTATAATTCTGATTAAGCTTGGCCAGCAATTGGGACATCATGTCCATCATGGTGTCAAACTTTCTTTCCGCTCTTGCTTCAGGAGTCTCCCTCTGTTCTGTTGATCTTTCTGCCATAGTTTCAACTACTGCCTCTCTGTTTCTAAGAACATCTGAAAATGTCTCTTCAACCGGAACGGATGCAGTCTAATATTGCTATCTCTTCTACTCTCTATTGTAATACCGGATTTCTCTATCACTTATGGTGAATTTTGATCAACTGAACACACAGGTTGGCAAGAAAACCAGCTCTGATACCACTGAAATGTCACCCGTAGTTTTTTTTTTCAATTTTTAAACACAATAATCTCACCCATTAGCGTTAGCAAGATGAAATACTGAGAGCAATACGTGTTGGCGATTAGAACAACCACTTCCACTTTTCAGCGGGATAATGAAATACTGAAAATTAAACAACTACTTGGCGGTATAACCAGCCAATAACAAAGTCAAGAAGGCTGAGATTAAGCAAATGACAATCACTCTACCACTTTTCAGCGGGAGGACTAGGAATAACGAAACTATCACTCAACCGCTTTTCAGCGGGAGGACTAGAAATAACAAAACTATCACTCAACCATTTATTCAACGGGAGGACAAGAGTACAATATGAAATAGAGATAGGCGGCGAACCCAGCCTCTTCCACTTATGCAGTGGGCAATACAAGAAAGTATAATGTAGTATGAAATGGATTGTTTCAGTACTACTGAATACAACCTTACAATGGACAACTCTGCAAGATACTTTGAGTACATTAAAGCTCCAACCTCAATAGATATAAGAAGGTACTCCAAGAGGCTACAAACAAGAAAACTGGAAAATACAAGCCGAAATGAACGCTTTACCAAATTTGATATAGCATATCAGCATTGTTAAAAATCAAAATATCTCCTTCAAAACACCTCCGAATGGCGCTCCAAATCAATGGCGAATGAGAGGTAGGAAGGGGAAGCCCAAGTTCCAACCAACAAACCAAGCCAAACAGCCTTGAAACTTAAATGCATGCTTCCCAATGTCTCTTCAGCAAGGTACAACCTGCTTGGAGAGGGGTGTTTTGCCATAAAATTCAGGTTCTTCACTATAAATCATGAAACTCAACAATAAAGGATGTCTAGCATAGAGGAATCCAATGAGCCATTACCCTGAACGATCAGACAATCAAGCAGAGAGATATGAATGAATAACTGCTACAGCCATGACACAATCCAGCAACATGAAAAAACACTCCAACACTCAGAAAACTGAAAATGCAACAATAAAATCCATCTCAATATAGCTCAATCTATCCCTCTGAATGAGAAATGGTCTCTCCAAACAGCTAGGTGCTATCTCTCAAGCACGAAACTGGGACAAGCTAGGAAGCTCTCAACTTCGAAGCACAAGTCTGGCACAAATTCGGTAGCACTTCGTTACAAAATATTCATGGGATCAAAACAAAAGCCCAACACTTATTTATAACCTTGGTGCCTCCAAATTCAAATTCACATTCCCCCCAAATGGATGCCAAATCCAAATGCAAGATCATTTTACATTAATTTGAAATTTGCATTTCATTTCCCCTTTCTTCCCAAATCGACCTTCATAAGGTAGCAAATATACTTTATTAAAAATGTCAATAAAATATAATGGGGCATCCAAGAAGAATAAGTGAAATATATCCCAAATTTAACTTATGACTTAAAATAATACTTTATCACCTCAAGTTGTCCTTAAGTCATTAAAATATATTAAAAATACTTTTTCCACGTGTTGAACAACTGCCATAGTGAACTGAAGGCTAAAAGTACAGAAAACTGCATTGCCAGAAATAGCCTCTGAACTGGACCATTGAAACCTGCCAAAATAACACTGCCAAAAATAGTACTTACAAAAAATAGCATACGGCTAAAAATAGTGTGTCCAAATGCATCCAACCACATTTTTAGCATCCGTCACAACTTACTAAAAATAGTAAGTCCGGAAAAGTCTTTAGATCTAGTTGCATGTCACACCATCGCGAAACTCTCTGAAAACCTAGAAAAACCCCAAAAAATGAGCTATCCTCGCCCTTACTAAAAATAGTAAGTATTCCAAACTCCACTGATTGCTAGGCATGTACATGTTGATTGTCATTGATGTCAATTTGTATGCTCAGGTGCTATGCTATCTGAGAATGTTTCTTTTTGGTGGCTGTGTTCAGTTTGATCATTGCATTTTTCCTACTTCGATTTGTGCCATCTGTTAATATTTGTTTTGTTAGTGATGATTGTGTGCTTCTCTGCAGATTCTCTGAATATCCCCGAGGAAGTATATTGCTTATGCTTAATTGGAATCCGTTTTCTGAATTTATAATCATGAGTTCGCTGTATTTATCAGCTTCTGTAGTCGAATTTCAGGTGCAAAGCGTTTTCACTGTTTGTAGACTTAGTTTCAGTTTGTTTTTGGTATCGACTTTTTCCTCAGAGTAGATAATGATGAAGGCTCTTGCAGACTTTTAGAAAAGGTATATGTGGTGGGTCACCTTTGGTATACATGTTTTTTGGGGTCTCTATTTTTGCGATTCTCTTTAAAAATCGCTTTTTGGTGCTGAAAGAGATGTGAAGATATTCTCGCGCTGGGAATAAAAATGCACGACTGTCTTCGTTTTTTTAAAAAGTGCGTTAATATTATGTGTGGTCGGTCGAAGTAAAAACACATATTGGAGAGCTGTTATATTGTCTAAGATGGTGTTAAAACAACTATAATTTCTGGAACATTATGCGTTTTCTCTGCAGTGTGTGTTGTATGGAGTTCGGTTTTTGTTGGATTAGTAGGTGTAACAAAGTGAATACGTGCTGCGACTGGAAGTTTCTTTGGTGTGTTCAATGATGGCAAAATGGTGTAACATTTCATTTTTCTGATTTGTTCCTTGCCAAAAATTGTAACGCCTTCAAAAAGTTTAAAAAAAAATCTATGCTTGGATTTTTGATGCTGATATATATGGGAGCGCGTGGGTGTGCTAAGATTTTTTTTTTTTGAGTCGAGTATTGTAGCATATAGTTATGTGTTGCAGCTGTTATTAAAGGGAATATATTTTGAGCAGTAGAGAAGTATGATGTGAGATGTTCTTTATGTATTGATTGGTCTCTAAGTTTTCAGCTGTGAATTGTAATAGTTGAGGTGCTTCTGCTCTGAAAGTAAAATTTTTTTCTGTGTATGAGATGCGAGAAGACGTAAGTTTTCTCGGATCTGCCTATATATGTTGAAGTAACCTTGGTGACCAGGAAGGGGAATATCATGGAAAGTCTTCAAAATCTTCTCCTTCAGCTTAGATTCAGCCACAATGAAGATCCTTCCTCTGTATAGGATCAACCCCTCAACCAATTTGTACCTTTCATCATGAAAAGTACCTTCTATAATGCTGGTTGCAAACTGATTTTTGGCGTAATCAGCAAGCAACAACTCCTTCCAATCAGCAGTAAGCTCGCACAGTGAGCTCAAATGGGGCCTTCTAGACAAGGCATCAGCCACAACATTGTTCTTTCCCTTAACGTACTCAATATCGAAGTCGTAAGCCTGTAGCTTACTCACCCACTTCTGGTGCCTTTCATTCAAATCCTTCTGATGCATGAAGTGTTTAAGACTATTATGATTAGTCTTAACAATGAACTTGCTCCCTACCAGGTACTGTCTGAACTTCGCAAGGGCATGCATTATGGCAAGCATTTCCTTGTCATATATCGAATACAGCCTTTCAGGTCTTCTCAACTTCCTACTCTCGAAGACTATAGGATGCTTATCTTGCACGAGGACTGCACCGACACCTTCTCCAGATGCATCACACTGTAGTTCAAAAGGTTTGGTGAAATCAGGTAAAGCCAAAACGGGGCAGGAACTCATGATCCCCTTAAACTGATCAAAAACTGTCTGTGCCTTTTCGGACCATTCAAAAGCTCCTTTCCTTGTAAGATCTATGAGGGGGGCAGCCAACTGAGAGTATCCCTTCACAAACCACCGATAAAAACCACACAGACCCAAGAATCCCTTCAAGTGTGTTATGTTTTCAGGAGGAGGCCAATCAATGATGGCTCTAATCTTTTCAAGGTCTACGTTCACACCACCTGCACTGATAATGTGACCAAGGTAGACCAATTCTTCCATTCCAAATTCACATTTGGATTCCTTGGCAAACATGGATTTAGATTCCAGTATGCTTAGCACTTCATCCAAGTGCTATAAATGCTCCTTCCAAGATTTGCTGAATATGAGTATGTCATCAAAGAATATCAGTATGAACTTCCTCAGCTGTTTCTGGAAGATTTTGTTCATGCATGACTGAAATGTGGTAGGTGCATTCGTCAAGCCAAAGGGCATGACTAGGAACTCAAAATGCCAAAAGTGGCATTTGAAAGCGGTCTTCTCCACATCTAAAGCTCTCATCTTAATCTGATGATACCCTGACCTGAGGTCAATCTTAGAGAAGAACACTGCACCATGTAGCTCATCAATTCTTCGAATAGGATACCGATTCTTGATAGTTTTCTGATTCAGGGCCCTGTAATACACGCACATACGCATGGTCCCATCCTTCTTACCAAAACAACAGTCAAAGCAAAGGGGCTTTTGCTTGGCCGTATGTAACCCATGTCAAACAATTCCTGGATTGCTTTCTCAATCTCATCTTTCTGCTTCTTAGGATACCGATAAGGAGTAGTCATAACTGGCTTAGCTCCTTCTTCAAGCTCAATGATGTGTTCTGCACCTCTCTCAGGGGGTCTGCTAGGAGGTGGGTTCTCAAACACCTTACTTCTCTTGGTTATCAAGGCTTGAATATCTTCAAGATAGTTCCGATTCTCTTTTAGTGGTTCTAAGGGCATGACCATGACCTTACTTCTGTCCGTGATCAATGCTTGAATGTCTATGGAGTAGCTGCCCTTGTCTACCAATGGATTTGAAGGCATTATCAAACACTCTGCTGCCCACTCCACCTGGTTATGGTGGATCAGCCTCTCCATCCTTTTCAAAGATACAACTCCAAGTCCACCATGCGACATTCCTCTCAATACTACCTTCTTCCCTTCAGACATGAATTTCAGCTCCATGGTTTGCAAGTTTAATGTAATCTCTCCAAGAGATCTCGGCCATTGAATCCCGAGGACTGCATCATCAGTCCCACCAATGCTAACCACAAAGAAATCATCTCTGATTTCATGATTTCCCAACTTTAGAGACATGTTGGAAATCATCCAGTTGTAGGATATAGTGGAGCCATTTGCTACCATGACTTTGAAGCCCTCAACTTCCTCTGCCACTAGGCCCCTCTTTGCAACAATCCTCTCATCAATGAAATTGTGAGTCGCTCCTGTGTCAATGAGAGCAATGACACGATGCTCTCCAATCACACCCCGAACTCTAAAGGACTCATTCTTGTGAATGCTCAAGAGTTGAGCAACCACTCCTCTGTCCTCTGACCCAATTTCAGGCCCTTCAAGAGCCTCTTCATACTCGCTGTCCTCAACTTCAGTTTGCTGTTCTGAAATTTCAGAATCTGACCCATCCGAGGAATAGCACTCCATCTAATGCAAATTGCCCTTTCCATGACATGTATGTCCTAGGGCCCAAGGTTCTTTGCAAGAATAACAAAGATTCTTCCTTCGAAGCTCTTGACAGAGCTCATCATCCATTCGCGAAGGAAACATCTTGGTCTGATTTGTGAATTTCTTGTTATCCTTTCGGAAAGGAAAAAGCTTGGATTGAATTTTGTTCCTTGGGGCAGCCAACTCCATGCTTCGAGATTTCTTAATAGCTTTTGCCAAGGTGGGCGGATCAAATGCTTTAACCCAACCTCTCAAAGGTTCCTCAAGTCCTTTAGTGAAAAGGACAACTAACCGCTTCTCAGAGATGCTACTTACCATAACTGATAGATTTTGGAATTCAGTTACGTAAGTGTCCAACGAACCTTGCTGTTTGAGTTGAGCAAGTTCTCTAAATTTCACCTCTGGATCCTTGGTGTTGAATCTCTCAATCAACTTGTTGGTGAAATTAGCATAGGTGGTGATCAAGTTATGAGCAAGGGTGACCAACCCATGGTACCACCATTTGTGGGCTACTCCATCTAGGTGCAAGGTAGCAAACTTGATGGCATCTTCTTTCGGCATAGGCCTCAAGGACAAGTAATTGTCCAGCTTCTGCACCCATGCTCTAGCTGTGCTCTTGGTGCTTCCATCAAATTGTGCTAAAGTCACTCTTCCAAGAGCTTGCTGATAATCTCTTGGGGCAGCAAATCTATTGTCATTCCTCCTTCCTCTCTCCAATTTCTGATTCATAAATTGATCCAAAGTGAGGATATCTCGGATCTCACCAGGGAGAGAAGCATACTCCATGTAGCTGTTCCTTATTTCATCAGCTGTAGGTATCTCCATTTCAGCTTGCTGTGCTTCTCTTGGCAAGAATACAGGTTGTAGAGGTCTTGGGGCTGAACCTCCACTGTTGCTCCCGTTGTTACTCCCATTTCCATTGCCTACAGGAGCATTAGAAGTGCTGGTTTCCGGTCCATTGTTGGGTTGGTTAGGGGTCCCAACAACATTCTGGTTAAGTCTGGCCAGCAGTAGAGACATCATGTCCATCATGGCATTGAATTGTCTCTCAGCTTTCTTATCAGGTGCCTCATTCTGTTCTATAGCCTTGTCTGCCATTGAATCCACTGAATCTGCAGAATCCAAATCCTTCCCTCTGTTTCTCAAAACCTCTGAAAATGTATCCTCTTCCGGCACTACCGGAATTTGAAACTGCTGTCTCTTTTGTTCATAGTTGTATTAACAGACGTCTCTGTCACTCATGGAGAATTCTGACTCCTCTGAAACTCACAGGCTGGTAGGAAAACCAACTCTGATGCCACTGTAATATCCTGGAGCGATAAGAATTATCAACCAACACATAACCCATTAAGGTTATAAAGCATAAACTCAAAGCTTGCTGAAAATGCAACCCTTCCACTTTCTGATCACCAAGTGCCCAATGTGGGAAGGTGAGAAGCATACGGTGAAGAGGGGATCGTTAGATCACAAATCTGCCGAAATGCTAAAGTAAATACAATACTGGGCGGCAAGCCAGCCCCTTCTGCTTATCCAGCGGGAAAGCAAGAAACTTGGCGGTGAACCAGCCAAGAGAAACATACAACAGGCACAAATCACTCAACCGCAATATTTCAGCCGGAGGACTGAATTACAAAATACTCAACTCAATCGCTTATGCAGCGGGAGGACTGAATTACAATTTAACAGATGTAGGCGGCAAGCCAATCTCTTCCACTTTCCAGCGGGATGAGAGATTACAATCCAGAATGGGTTAGTACTACTACTACTTAACCTTACAATGAAAGGGAAAGTGAGAGAAGAATAATAATGCTGAACATAAAGATAATAATGCTAAACATAGTGGCGTCATTTTTGCAATAATAAACATTAGACCAAAGATGTTTTAATCCCCTAAATGGCCACCACAAATTTGCCCTCTGACTTAGGAGATAATCAAATGAATATTACTTAATTATTTTTTCCTAAGTCATCTCCACAATTAATCAGTAACTGCAAATATTTAAATATTAAACCTTTGACAAGGATATAATATTTAATTAAATTACTTATGACTCCCATATTGATCATTAACAGAAACCATGATGAAGTGGAGTGAAGAAGACCAAAGAACTGCTGCAAGACCAGGACCCTGTCCACTGCTAAAAATAGAAATACTCCATACTGCCACTTACTAAAAATAGTAAGTCATGAACTACTGCTCCGAAAAGCATGATGTTCGCACCCAGTGACAGAGTATGGAAAGCTCAGTAGGATAGTACAATCAAAACAGCCAACCCCTAACTTACTAAAAATAGTAAGTTCTCACCTCATCAATGTTTGAAACCCTAATTCTTCATTCCATAGCCTACAGGTCTTAGGAATAGGCCAATGAACCACTGGAAGTACATCATCGAGAAGGGGACATTACAGTGATAAGGCTCATGAAGCACAAAGACAATCATATACGGATATTGTTGTAGGTGACAATGGAGACGATGTTTGCCCTCCCTTGGTTGCTTTCGATGGAGGTATTTGAATGGCCACTCATTCAGTATTGGTAGGTGCTTGTTCTATGGAACTAGAGGAAGTTGGTAATGGGCACAGAGGACTCCTTGAAGAGGTAAGTACTAACGGAGGAGAAATTGGTAAGGTTGCTTCTCCTCCATTGAAGGTTCTCTTCATAACCCCTAATAAAGTTAAAGCCCTTAAGGTTAAAGAATTGAGGCTTAAAAGTGTTGCTATTTAAATTTTTTTGTCTTGATTCAAATGCTTTGCCATCACGGCAAGAAACTTGGTATCCATGTTACATTTTGTAGGATGATACAAAAGGGATTGTTTGTGGTGTTCTTCAGAAAGCATGGAATCCGGGGTAGAGTGGAATATTGGAATATTGGACAAACTCTGTGTAGGGCTTTGCCATGGACCCCGAAAGATAACCTAGATGAAGTTGTTGCTAGTTGTTCACCCAATTGACTTGAAAGTAAAAATGTTTCCCCACAAATTTGGAATTTTATTCCTCAAATTTGAAACTGTTTGGAAATGTTATCCAATAGAAGAATCTAGGGTTACCCTATCTCCTCTTAGTGCTAGGGTTCCTGGAAGCTGAAATTTCGGACATGGTTACTCTGCAAATTGAAAATAAGAATATTTCATGTGGTATTGAGAAATTGGGTTCACCCAATTGACTTGAAAGTAAAAATGTTTCCCCACAAATTTGGAATTTTATTCCTCAAATTTGAAACCGTTTGGAAATGTTATCCAATAGAAGAATCTAGGGTTACCCTGTCTCCTCTTAGTGCTAGGGTTTAGATTTCTCTAGTCCTGGAAGCTGAAATTTCGGACATGGTTACTCTGCAAATTGAAAATAAGAATATTTCATGTGGTATCGAGAAATTGGGCTCCTTAAATGCTTCTTTTTACTGTAAAAGAAATGGGCACTTGAGAAAGGATTGCCTTAGTTTAAAGCTTAGACCTGTGGGGGCTTTTAAGAAAACTGAAAACATTAATACTAATGATCAAATTTTGGAACCTAAATTGAATGAGAATATAGAGCCTATTGCCTCTGATAAAGGAAATGAGGCTTAAGGCCCTAAGGCCGGAAACACCAATGAAGTTGGGAGGATAGATAACATTGACAGTTTGCAGGGTTATGAGATGAATTCCTCTCATCTCAACCCTAAGTCTCATGTGTCCCTGATTGATCCTCTTTTTGAAGAAGAGCTAGAGGTTATCCATGCTCAGGTCCCCCTGCTCCTTAGAAACAGAGTGCTAATAGTAGAATCAGCAGCGTCCCAAGTCTGCACAACAATTGGCTCTGGATTCTATTATGGATAAAGCTGCAGAAATAAGACAGATAATGATGCTCCCCTCTCATGATGGGGTAATTGATCTTCTTTCCATTGGCTATAATCTCAAACCTGGTGATGAGGCCTATGGAAAAGAAATTGTGGCCACTAATTTGTCTAAGCCACTTGGTATGAATTCTTTGGCCATGTCTGCAAAAAACTATGTGGTGACTAGTAAAGATGACAAAAAAAAGAGGAAACTTAAGGATAGATCAACTGCCTTTGACTTTGGGTTAGAGAAGTGGTTAACAAAAAGGGGAAAGATCCATGTTGTGGGATTGAATGGCCACCTATCTCCCTATAATCACATGGGTTTGTATTAGAGATTTTAATATGATTGAAAGTGAGGAGGACAAGAAAGGGGGCAAGCATTCTTTATGGAAAGGAGATGAGTATTTCTTTTGGTCTAAAAGATGAAAAGATCTCTGAATTTAGTCGACTCCTTAGAGAATCTTAAGGGTTCTTCATGCTTAATTTGGTACACCTGGTGTAATAATCACTCTCTTAATAAGAGAATCTATTGTAGGCTTGATAGAGTATATGGTAATAAATCATGCTTTTCCTTTAAGGGTCTTGTGGGGGAAAATTCTGTATTTGTGGTCTCATATGCTATGTCTAATCACTCCCCTATCTTCACTTAGATTCTATGCGGTGGTTTGTCTATTAGTCCTAAATCTCACAGGCCAAGTTCATTCAAACCAATGCCTCTCTTCTACATGATCCTGTTTGCCTTGGGGGTATTAAGATTGTCATTGTCTTGACTCTTGACTAAGGCCCTTAATAGTAATCTTAGCCCTATTCAGCTTTGGGACTCTATTGTGGAGGTTTGGAAGAACCTGTTCCACAATGTGGATAAGAAGAAAGCTCTAGATAGGAAAAAACAATGATAATCTTCTTTATCAGAAATTGTTGGAGATTGAGTGTCAGATCCAAAACAGTGGCCCCAATGTGGATTTTGAGACTAAACTTATTAGAACTAAGGCTCTCATTAGAAAAAGGCAGAATTACAAGTTTCAAGGCCAAAAGATTAGGGCTAGAATGAACTGGCTTAAGGAAGGGGACATAGGCTCTAAATATTTTTTTCAGTTTGATCAGACTTAAACAAGAAAGAGAATTGATTGGTCCTATAGCTGATAAAGGGGAGACCTCTAATGAACTAGGGTTCATCAAAAAAGCTTTTCATGACTTATATCAAAATCTTTTACATCTAAACCTCATAGTAACAATGAACAGGCCAAGGAATTTTGTCTCAAATTGATTCCTAAGAGAGTATCTAAGAAGATGCTAAAGAACTAGACAGAGATATTTCTATCTAGGAAATTGAAAGCACCATTGGATCTCTTTCTAATGGGAAATCACCAGGGTCAGATGGGCTTGCTGCAGAATTTTATAAGGAGAACATTGATTGGATTGGTCTAGAGTTGATTCAATTGTATAAGTCCGCATTCAGTAATAATTCCTTGGGGGTGAATATAAACAGGGGGATTATTAAATTGATTCCCAAAGATGGGGACAGATCCTTGGTAAAAAATTGGCACCCTATTGCTCTTCTTAGTGTATCATATAAATTTCTCGCCAAAACTTTGGCTAGGAGGTTAACAGATGTTCTTGGAAAGGTAATCTCTGTGACTCGAACTGGGTTTATCAAGGGGAGATATATTTTGGAGAATCTCATTACCAGCTGGGAAGGCATGCACTGGGATAAGGAAGATGGACAGAATGTTGCTATGATCTTGCTGGATTTTGAAAAGGCATATGACAGAATTGAGTGGGCCTTTGTCCTTCAGATGCTCAAAGCTTTTGGATTCCCTCCAAACTTCTGCAAATGGATCAGTATCTTGTTTAATGACTCCTCTACGGTCATTGATGTGAATGGAGAATTGTCTGAGCCTATTTTTCTTCAGAGATCTATTAGACAAGGTTGTCCAATAGCTCCCACTCTTTTTGTCATAGCAGCAGATGCCTTGCATTACATTCTTAGGACTGATCAGATTTCTTCTTTTCTCAAGGGCATTAGACTTCCTAACAATGAGCAACTCTTGAATGCTCAATTTGCAGATGGCACTGCCTTATTCATTGAGTTATTTGAGGCCAATTTTGATAATCCTTTTAAAAGATTAAATGCCTTTTGTGATGCCTCTGGATCCAAAATAGCCCCTCATAAATCTACTATAATTGGTTGGACAATGGATTCACCTCAGTGGCTTTCAAATAAGGGTTGGGGATGGTCTGATCCCTTCAAGGTTATTAGATACCTTGGAATTCCATTTTTTGTCTCACCCTCGTTAAAAGATATGTGGGAGTGGGTCTATATAAAAGTGGAAAGGAAACATTTGAAATGACAGACCCA
This sequence comes from Cryptomeria japonica, assembly GCF_030272615.1. Taxonomy (NCBI): domain Eukaryota; kingdom Viridiplantae; phylum Streptophyta; class Pinopsida; order Cupressales; family Cupressaceae; genus Cryptomeria; species Cryptomeria japonica. The sequence continues at coordinate 356,648,717 of NC_081406.1, read as the reverse complement.
CCTTTTGTCCCTTGCTGGTAGAATTCAGGTAGTGCAAAAGATTTTGGTATCTCATGCCATTTACCATTCCTTTGCCTGGCTGTTTGCCAATGTTCAGTTCAATGAATTGCATAGGATTATGAGAGGATTTATTTGGTTTGATGGCAAAGGTAACCACAAAAGACGTAGTGTTTCTTGGGTATGTTGTTGCTTGCCAAGAGACTATGGTGGCCTGGGGTTGAAAGATTTGAAAACACAAGGCATTGCAGTTGCATCAAGATGGATCTTCAATGCATTACATGGAGAGGAGCCATGGAAGGTCTTAATCAGAAATAACTTGAAGTTATCAAAGCCAAAAAATGGTAAACATTGGCAATTTTTTCATATACAGGATATTTTCTTTGGGCAGTTTCAGATTAGAGTCCATGGATCGGTGGTCTTTGCCTCTTTATGGAGGGCTTGGGCTCAAGTAAGGCACCTGGTTTCTAATTGCTCTGCTGTGAAGCAATCCCCTTCTCACTATGTCACTAGTAGATTAGTATGGTGGAACTCAGAAACTTCTGGGAAGCCTCTTGCTTTGACACAAAGATGTTCGACCAAGGCAAGAGATCTTTTGGGGATTAGTACCTTTCAAGATATACTGGCAAATGGCAAACTTGTTTCCTGGGAGCAGTTGAGATCTGAGTATGGGTTGCCTCTATCATAAAAAAGAACATTTTCTATGATTCATAATGTGCTGGGTTCGTGGTTCCCTGGTAGCTTGATTTCTGATTCTGATCTTATTAACTGGATCTCATGGTAGGATGGTACTAAACTTTGCCCTGTTTTAGTCAAAAGGATTTACTGCATGTTAGTTGGCTCGGGAGAAGTTTATAGCTGGCTTAATAAGGCTCGAAATTTGATCTGGCTTGATTCCAAATGGCATAAAGTTCTATCCCATCTGTGGTATAAACTGATTGAACCATCTGTGGTATAAACCAATTGAACCAATTTTTTTTCGTTTTAGATGGCTGCTTATACTTAAGAAACTTGCTGTTGACCATGTTTTACAGGCCTATGGTGTGGCCCCTAGGAAATGTGATTTATGTGATATGCTTGAAACTTTTGAACACCTCTTTTTTGACTGTAAATATGCAATGGCTCTGTGGTCTTTGATGTTTGGTAAGCTTGTTAATAGGAGTGATTGTAATGATTTTTCTTGGTTTGAGATTTTGTCCAGGTGTTGAAAAGTTTAATGTGATATTGAATAGATTTTGGCTTGTGCTTACCAATGCAATTTTTTGGCTTCTATGGAAAAAGAGGAATGAGGAAATCTCTTTCAGTGCAAGAGAAGACACCTTATTGAGTTCAACAACAAACTCACCTTCCTAACTGTTGTGTTACACGTTACAAATGCTATGGAGATTTCAAAAGACAAGTTTATGAATTTGTTAACAGATGGAGTCATGCTATTGTTCAAATCAGACATTACTATTGCTCACTGCTTTCCACATGGCAAGAATACCTTGAAGAAAGATGAACAGGAGCTGCTCAACTAGTACATGGTAGAGATTAAGATCACCAACCAGAAGAAAGAAGACAGTAGAAAGACAAAGTAAGATGAAGGATAAGTGTGACATGCAAGTTGGTCGCAATACCAGTGGTCCTCCTATCAGCATATGTGTGATTGATAAAGATGAATGGAACGACATCATTAGATCCTAGGATTACAAACTATATGAATGTAACAATATCATTTGAACAGTAGAGCATATATATGTAGCTGGATAAGTTAGACTATTTTTGACAGTGATACTGGTTTGGTGATTCTCAGTGAACTTTATTGGGGCTTATGCTCCTTATAATGTAATGCTGGTTTGATACTCTATATTTAATATAAATTTTTTTTTTGTTCATATTGGCATTCAAACTTGCAAAATATTTTCAAAAGAACTTCATGGGGTTATATTATAATTGTATTAGAGAACAAATTTTCTTGCCAGCCTGTTGGGTTGAGTTATGCGACCTATAGTTACACATCATTATCACTTGAGAAGGAACATGTCAAACCCCAACTTAGCAATCCTACCAACAAAGGACACAGATCCAGTTTTCAGGGAATCAAACAATGCAAAGGATCCTTGCTAACAGTAGTGACAGATCATCAGAAAACTTTCCTAATTTGTCAAGTCCACTAGGTGATATAGTAGAGAGAGACAAAGGAAGAGTAGGTTCTGTCATAGAAACCAAACTTGCCAAGACTAGGCGAGTCCGAGGCAAGCTGGGTATGCCGAGTTTGGGGGACTCAAACTTGGTGGCCTCGAAGTCTTTCACAAACTCGCTGAGTCCAGGTGAGTCTCGACCCATGGACTTTGCTGCGGTGGGGTGTGCAAAAGTTGAAAAACATAAAATTTAATATTTTAAATTGCTTTGTTTTTACTTATATTTTCTCCTCCACCCTTAAAGCAACATCGTTTCATTTTTAAGGAAAAGGAGAAGAAGAGAAGAGAGTTGTAAGCAGAATTTTGATTGCATTGTAGGGAAACTAGCAAGGAGCTAGAGAAAAAATCAATTGTGGAATTGTGTTTGAGTAGGTCCATAGCTACTTTTGGTGCGTCTAGAGGTGCCTACCAAGGATTTGAAGGAGCTTTCTATTATTGTCAAGCTTGATTTCAGTGGTAAGTTTGTATTTTGAAGGTTATTTGGTGTTTTTTAAACCAAAAATTGGATTTTCCTTTTTCATTTCCTTTCTTCTTTCTATTTTATTTAAGTAGATCAAAGAAGGAACCGTAGGTCTGTGTTTTTTTTGAACAAACCCTAGGTGTTTTTGTAAAAAAGGGCTGATTTTATAGTTTCAAACCCTGCATTATTTGGTATTAGTTTAATAATTATAAATCACAAATGTTATTTTTTTTGCATTTATATGTTATTGTAGTAGTCTTGAGATTTTCAAGTCATCTTTATTAGAATGTCCAAAAACTTAGTTGGAAGTGACGCTTGTTGGAAACATGTTGAAATTATGCCTGAACAAAGAAAGGAAAAGTAGAATGTCTTTTATTGCAAAACAATTTATCATGGAGGAGGGATTAATAGATTGAAATACCATCTTGCACATATACGAGCCCATGATGTTGTGCCATGCTCACAAGCGCCTCTTGATGTTATGCGTGCTGTCTCAATTTTTTAATTTTCAAAAATACACAACCCTTAAAAATTTTTACTCAAAATTCGTAGTTTTCTTCTCTAAGGCACGTTTAACGAGGTTCAAAACTCCTATTTGTTAATGTCAAATCATCAGTGGGTGTGTTTGTCATCGTTGTCCAAGTTTTGGTTGGTTTTTGCTTTCATTTCCTAGCTTTTTGTGCAATTTCGGGTTTTGAGTGTGTCACTGCAAGTAGGAACTTTTGGATGTCATTGCAAGTAAATAAACTTTACTTGTAATCGGGTTCTAGAAACCCGATTACAAGTCAGCTCATTGTTATAAAGTTTGTTTTACTTGCAATCGGGTTTTTAAGACCCAATTGCAAGTATGTTCTTCTAGTTCATTGCCTTGTCTTCATAGTTCAATTGCACTCGCAATCGGGGATCTAAGATCTGATTGCAAGTCACCTTTGAGTGAGCATTTCGATGTGCTTACTTGCAATCGGGTTTCAATCCTTGCAAAATTTCTCTTACTTGCATTCAGGTCTCTAAGACCCGATTGCAAGTATATCATTCACACTTTCTTTATTGCAAGTTTATCCTTATCACTCTTTTTTTCTTGTACTCAAGGATGACGGTGTAAGCTTAATTCTATCCATACGCCTTTGCATTTGCTTTTACTTGCAATCGGGTCTTGGAAACCCGATTGCAAGCTTGCATATATCATTTGAAACACACTTACTTGCATTCGGGTCTCCAAGATCCTATTGCAAGTGGAAGTATCAGGTTTTTCCCTTTATGCCCCACCATTTTCTTATTGATGCTTGCCACTCATTTGCAACCGATTGCAAGCTCATGCCTATTTTGCAAGTTCACTTACTTGCATTCGGGTCTCAAAGACCCGATTGCAAGTGTAAGTTCCAGCGTTCTCTTCCACTTGTGCTCCATCATTTCCACATTTCAAGCTATAATCCACTTGCACTTGCTTTCCGCCTCCCAAGATCTAAAGTTTGCCTTTTGTCTCCACATATTCTCATTCCCATGTCTTTCCTTTATAAGATCAATATTTGCAGTCGGGTCCTAGAGACCCGATTGTAGGGGATTTCAATGCATGTGATGACAACAAGGAAAAGCTAGTGTTGTCATATGTTGATGGCAGAAATGATGTCAAGTGAAAAGAGTATGCTGTCATATGCATAAAGAGGATCAAAATATCATGAACCATGAAGCAGAGAGGACTTGACAAATAATGGAGTAATGCAACAGAGGAATGCATTGTTACAATGCATTATAGCAGCGCAATGTGGTAAAAAGAAGTGACTTTCACTGTCATAGTGACCAATAATGAATGTTTATTATCTTTAAGTTTAATAGTTAATCTTCATGAGGTCACTGCCATTACCATTCATGGTCAAATGATGCAAGTTGCTATTCCTGGACAAATACCTTCACTGATCGTGAATACTTCAATTGCCAATAGCATGAAGACCTCTTTGATAGAGGATGATGTAAATAGAGTCGTGTCTCAGACACTTAGATTAGTTTCAATTTTGCATTTGTAATTTCCCTTTGACAAATTACATGTAATGTCAAAAATTGTAATTGCAAGTGGTCACATTACTTGCATTCTTATAACTTGTAATTACATGTAAACAAATTACAAGTCGAAAGACGATAGGACTGTAATTTGAAATAAGTCATAGTTAGTTGTGGAATAAGATTTAGTTATTTGTACTTCTCCCACTTTTTTCTCTCAGCCCCTCTCCTATATATATTGGAGGGTTCTCTATGTATTTTCTCTCTTTTTAGCCAACAAAAAAACTCTGTAGAAATTTACATTCATAAAGACTTTGTTTTTATACTTGTAAATTGAGTTCTCAAGCAATATCAAGAAGGCATTTGAATTTTAGACTATGTTGAAGCCTTGTTCTTATATCCATTGTCTTCTTATGTCATAGTGGTATATTTTTCTGTATATGCTTGAGATTCTAGTGAGATTGTTAAAAGGAGCTTTAATCTGTTTTCTTGCAGACTTTGTGCTGCAAATATTGAGGATTAAATTGTCATAGCTTAGTGTTCGTAATAGAGAGAGATTACAAGACTTTGCTCTTGTAGTTACTCCTAGTTATAGCAGTCTAGAGGTGCACCATATCAATAGACTTTGAGCTGTTGTAGGTTGTACATTGTTATCATATTAATCATTTTGGAAGGGAGATAGGATAGTAAGAAAGTAAAGACTTTGAGCTTTTGTTTCTACATTCCCGTCTCGGGGAAGTGACGGAAGACTTTGGGCTTTCACGGAAACTTCACTTCCTTTTGAATAAGCATCTTTGTATTTGTTAAAGTTTCTTAAGTTGCTGTATTTTTTTTCTTAATTGTAATTTCTTTTCTGAAAAGAGAAAAGAATATCATTTTTTCCAAAGGAGGAGAAAAGGATGGTGTCCCACCCAAGTTAGATTAGTGTTATAATTAATTTATAATAGTGAAAAAGGGGAGCCTTCCCTTAAAATTAGGAGAGTTATAACTCACACGTTGTGGTTGAAACCACAATTTTGCACGCCTCTTCAGGTGTATAGAATTTTCAGCCAACAATGCGTGAGGTGCGAGTGCAACTATAAACATTTGAGCTACAAAAAAAAAGTGAAAAAAGAGGCAAAGAGAGGAGATGGCAGACATTGGTGGTAGTGGAGAGTGTTCTTCTATCCCTCCATTTCGTCCTTCTTTTGGTTTTGGGCCTGGTAGTGCTAATGTTGGTGTTGGTGCTAGTGGCAGTGGCAGTGATAGTGCTAGCATTGGGCCTAGAGTTCATAAATCTAGGATGGATTCATATATTTTTCTATGCAATACTCCAAGTTCCCAACCATTGATTTAGAGTGTGTGTTGGAACAAGGACAGACATGATGCAACTAAACATGCAATTGGAGACTTTTGGTACTATTGCACAATTCTGTTCCATGGAGCTTGGTAATTCTTTTTTGTTTGATTGTTTTAAAATTATAGTTTGATTGGTTGTCTCTTGAATTATTATATTTAGAGGAATGTCGGATTCAAATTTGAACTCTCCATTTTACAATAATTATTTTATTTAATTTATATGTGACATGTGTTGGGTCTCCTTTTTGGAAAAACATGGTTGATGCCATTATTTTTTGTGGGGTGGGGTTCAAAGCCCCCCTAGTGAAGATGATATAAAGGGCCCAATTTTGACACGAAAGGTGGCTTATATGAAAGCCACAATAGAGGAGCAACAGTTGATATGGAGGAAGAAGGGTTGCACCATCATGATCGATGGTTGGACTGGTAAAAGAAACAAAACATTGCTAAATTTTCTTGTTTCTTCCTTATAAGATTGTACTTCCTACAATGCATTGATTTAGTGATTAATATTTAAATTTATGCTTTATTGAACCATTAATTTTGTTTCTTTTTCAAGTGGCATTGTATTCATGAAATCTATTGATGCTTTAGGACATACTAAAAATGCCATATTCCTTTGTGAATCTTTAGAGGAAGTCCTAGTTGAGGTGGGTGAGGAGAATGTGGAGCAAGTGGTGATGGATAATGCAACAAATTATGTTGTTGTAGGTAGACTATTGATGGTTAGGGACTCATCATTATTTTGGATTCCATGTGCTACCCATTGCCTTGACCTCATATTGGAGGATCTTGACAAGATTCCATGGATCAAAACATTTGTGGAGTTGTAATGTCCCCTACTAGGTTTAGGTCTGTTTTAACCATAATTAATCTATTTCAATATACTTATGACTTAAACTAAATTGATTAGGAGACAAATCTATCTTAACATGAATCAAATCTATGATATTCCATAGTTCAAGTAATTTATCAATTATTGATAAGATTATTCGTCTACCATACTAGATAATTAAATCTATCATGCTAGATAATTAATTTTTATCATCCATAATTCTTAATGCATAGTTCAATCCTTGTTAATCCTCCAATTTTAAGGAAGAAGGAGATGACTATGTTACCAAGCGCTTAGATACCAAACTCAATAGGCTCCCTCAAAGTTTATAGATCCAAGCCCTTACCCTATCTTGGGACTATGCCCTCAAAGTTTATGGGACGCTGATCCCTACTATCTTGGGAATCATCCTATTCGCTGGATTTATGGACTGCAATATGTATGACGGTCATACTTAATTTCATATATTTTCATAATACATAAGAAATTAGTATACTTATAGTCTAAATCATGTTATTACTGTCAGTATCTAAGAAGAAGGGACTGAATTGTTTAATATGGACTGCAATATGTATGACGGTCATACTTAATTTCATATATTTTCATAATACATAAGAAATTAGTATACTTATAGTCTAAATCATGTTATTACTGTCAGTATCTAAGAAGAAGGGACTGAATTGTTTAATAGTAATATTATTATGGACTGCAATATGTATGACGGTCATACTTAATTTCATATATTTTCATAATACATAAGAAATTAGTATACTTATAGTCTAAATCATGTTATTACTGTCAGTATCTAAGAAGAAGGGACTGAATTGTTTCCAAGAGGGGCAGTCTAAATCCATATATGCATAATTAATAGTAATATTAATATGGACTGCAATATGTATGACGGTCATACTTAATTTCATATATTTTCATAATACATAAGAAATTAGTATACTTATAGTCTAAATCATGTTATTACTGTCAGTATCTAAGAAGAAGGGACTGAATTGTTTCCAAGAGGGGCAGTCTAAATCCATATATGCATAATTAATAGTAATATTAATATGGACTGCAATATGTATGACGGTCATACTTAATTTCATATATTTTCATAATACATAAGAAATTAGTATACTTATAGTCTAAATCATGTTATTACTGTCAGTATCTAAGAAGAAGGGACTGAATTGTTTCCAAGAGGGGCAGTCTAAATCCAGCCAATAGGATGATTCCCAAGATAGGGTAGGGATTAGCGTCCCGTAAACTTTGAGGGCATAGTCTCAAAATAGGGTAAGGGCTTGGATTTGTAAACTTTGAGGGAGCCTATTGCAGTCCATATTAATATTACTATTAATTATGTGTAAGAACATTATCAGGCTTCATATATTAAGCATACTTATTAAACACATCCCTATGTGCATACCACCAAGAACAAGGTTGTTACTGCTTGCAACTGAATAACAGTTCTGATCTCATTTGATCCATGGTGATGTCACTAGATGCTTTTGATTCCTTCCCTTTATATCTATCAATGTGAGGGACAGGTCACACCTCTTCATCATGTATGTCCTTTGGCAAGAGACACACCCTTTCACCATTAGAACCCTTTGAAAGAGTGCAACTCTTCATTCTTTCTGCCCTTTGAAAGGGACACAACCTTCCATAATCAGATCTCCACTTCTATTTATATCAGATCTGCACTTCTCATTTTCTAAAATCTCCCCAATTATATTTCAAAGTAGGGACATTACAGGAGTTGGCCACAAATATACAATCACCCATGGGTTCTCAACCTAATGAGGCAATTAATGGGGTAGAAGTTGGTTTGTTGTAATATTCCCCTTAATTTTTTTGATTTTTTAACACAACAAGATTCACCCACTAAGGTTAGAATAATCAAACTTGCACAGAAAGGAAATGCTGAAAGTAACCCTTTCACATTCTGATCACCAAGGGCCCAGTATGGGAGGGTGAGAGCATACGGTGTCAAGGGGATCGTTAGCTCAAATAACTGCTGGAAATGAATTCTCAAATACAATACTGGGCGGCAAGCCAGCCCCTTCCGCTTATCCAGCGGGTGTAAGAACTTCTACAACATCATGGCGGTGCAATCAGCCAATTAGAAAATTACAATTGAAAGAACAACAATCACTCGACCGCTTATGCAGCAGGAGGACTAGAAATGAAATTACAATCAACTCAACGCTTATTCAGTGAGAGGACAATGTTACAATAGACAAGGAGGCAACAAGCCAACTTCTTCCACTTATGTAGTGGGACAAGAGCAACAATCCAAGTATATAGCTGTTAGTACTACTAATCAACTTTACAATGCAAACATGGATTACAATATTACTAGAATCACTGTCCAAACTAGGCGGCAAGGCTAGCCTCTTCCACTTATGTATTGGGATAGCAGAAAGCCAAAATGTTGCTGTTAGTACTACTAACCAGCATTACAATGAATATAGAATTTAACAACCAAGTGCTGATTAAGAACTGATAGCTGCAACAAGAACACCAAACATCCTCTAACAACTTAAACAATTCACACTCTCAAGAACTCACTCAAAAACCAACTTCAAAAATCTGATATAAAGACAACAGGTTGGAAAAGCATAACGAGCAACACCAATCCACACCAAAATGCTTCTAACTCACTCCAAACTCACTCAAATCTCCCCTCAACACACCCAAACTGACAATATGCATTAAGCGACCAAGAACAAACTGGAATACATCAACAACATGACCCCAAACTAACAACACACATCCCAATGGCTAGGCTGAAAAGTACGATTTGCATTTAAAAATTGGAGACTCAAAACTAGAGGCTGAAAACTTACAAATTCCATCACCCAATGCATGGAAATAATTAGAGCCAATACCTAGAATCAACAGGAGCCCGCACAGAGAATTAGGAGTGAAAATATGCTTTAGCTATGACACCATGCAACAACTAGGAAACACACAAAATCACACAAAAATCAAAAGCCCAACTTATGCAATTCATTCTCAATATGATCTATCTATTCCTTTGAATGAGAAATAGTCTCTCCATAGCTAGGTGCTATATCTCAAGCATGAAACTGACACAGGCTAGGAAGCTCGCAACTTCGAAGCACAAGTCTAGCACCATTCTGGCAACACTTCGTTATACAAATTTCATGGATAACCAAAACAATTGCCCAACACTCTTATTTATAACTTTTTGAAGCTCCAAATTCAAATTCAACTCCCTCCAAAATGCCATGAAATGAAATGAAATTACATCCACTTTGGACGCCCAAGCAAAAATAATATTTGCCTTATTTTAATCATGTATTTCCTCCAAAAGGGACGCCCACTTAACTTAAGTTGAAAATAATTCTTAATTCATCAAATCTACCCCCTCAAGGTAGCAAAAATATACTTTATGAAATATTCATAAAGTGAGTTATGGCATCCAAGGAAATTAAGTGAATTATTTCATAAAATTAACATATTTCTTTCCAAGGCGTCCATCATGCCTTATAAATAATTCACTTGTAAAATATTTTTCCTCAACTATAAATCACCCTAAAAGAAGCTCCAAAAATGCTGGAAGACAAACTGCTCAAATTGACCCTGAAAACTGCACTGCCTGAAATCGCTTCTGAACTGGATCATTGCAACCTTCCAAAAATAACACTGCCAAAAATAGTACTTACTATAATTAGCAAGTGTTTCCAAAGTGATTTTGACCACATTCTGAGCAGCAGTCATACTTAAAATAAAGTCCAGAAAAGTCATCCGATGCAGATGCATGTCGAATCATCCGGAAGCTCTCTGAAAACCCAGAAGGAATCTAGATTTAGAACTTTAAAACTCCAACATATACACCCCTGAAAACACCAAAGAATCCTCCTAGAAAATAGGAAACCCTAATTCTACATTTGACTGGCCTATGGGCATCCGAGGATAGGCTAACAATCACTGGAAATCGTAGTGCTAAAAATAGGGACATTACAATCCGCCCTTCCCAAAAATTGCTTGACCTCAAGCAATGCCACTACAACTCCCTAAAATCTAGACTGATCCACACCAAACCAAGTAGGATCCCAGTGTCCCATGTCCGTCTCAGGAAGGACCCACCATGCCGATGCTGCACCACTCTGATCACATTAGTGAAAACATCATGCCAAAAATGCACTAACCTCCCTTGTAACTCCAAAATGTTACGATCCATGATACTCAAACTGAAAAATCTTAAAGGATTGAAATAAGTATCATGCAACATCTCATGCCCATATAGCTTTGAGTCAACAATATCAACAATGTCATTGTTTATCACAAGCCTAGGCAATAGGAAAGATAGTCTACTCAACTCAAAATCAAACTCCTCAGCACATCTCCATATGGTATCTAACAGAGCCACTATTGCCAATGTGACATTTCCAAATCTTCATGTAAAGAGGAAAGAATTCCTTTGCAAGAGCTCAACAAACTCATACTCATATCTGCACATGAATCTACTATGGTTCTCCAGAATTATTCTGAGAAAACCATGGAGACTTCTAAAAACTCTTACAATTCCCACTCCAAGAACCTTAGAATGAAGAACCAAAGAAAGCAAAGGTTCACTGTCCCAATCATAAGTAGAAGAGAGGGCATAAGGATAACCACTAGTTAGAGCTTGAACACTTCTCATACACGGATAATGATTGCCCCAACTCGCCATACCTCTCATCTGAGACCATAAACTTGCCTTGCCAGGAGAATGTGACGTCTGAAAAAGAGTACACTAGCAGCTCACCAAGTCTGAAATGATTGACTTGAGATTTGATTTTAGGAAAATTAACATCCAAGAAGATGAATAGCTGCTGCAACCAAAGAAACGGGACTCGGACTCGGCTCGGACTTGGCAAGGCCGACTTGGACTCAAACTCGGGACTCGGCGTCAGACTCGACAAGACTCAGGAAAGTGAAAAAATCAAGAAATTTTGAGATTTTTAAAGATTTAAAACTTGTTTCAGGCACCCTTTATTGAATACACCTTAAAGACACAATAACATCATCAAACTCGGCTCATTTGATTACATACACAAGTATACATCAATCACATAAGCATAAACGCAAATTTTAGCTGAAGGAAATAACAAACATAGATATATAAATATTGTCAAATGTATACAATATTACAAAACTCATGGAATAAAAAATCCATTTCATCATATGATCATCATCAAATGTTTCATACAAATACCAAAGGTAAATACAACTACAAGCCTATGGCTCAGAGGAGCCTGCACCCTCCGGCCCCGACCCTTTGCGAAGGCGTCTAAGGTAGGTCCTGGATGATTTGACAGCCATAGCCGCTCCCCATGACACCATGCCATGCTCACCAACATCAGGAACATCCGTGTCACTATCTGCCTCTGAATCTCCTGTTTGTGTTCGTGCTCTCCGCTCCTCCTCTGCCATGGCTACAGTCTCAGCCTCTATATCTACCTGGTCGATCCAATCAGTGTCAGACTCAGAGGTTAAATTTTCCCTACTTCTATCGACGTAGTTTCCCCCAATATTTTTCGACGGGGGTTTGGGGGCAGCGCCCCCAAGGTGGGGTCAAGGGGCAGCTGTCGGGTGTTATTTTTCTATTGGCTGGCATGTTGTAAGTTTGTAACCCTAATTTTTCTCATTCTCAGGCGAAGGTTGTAGTGAACAAAGACGATACCATTCATTTTAAAAAAACTTTTAAATTTTTTTTTTTGTCATTTTACTAACCCAGCCAGTAGTTGAGTTTGGGGCTCAGGACTTGCCGAGTTTGGCGAGTTTGAGCCAAACTTGCCAACTCGGCGAGTCTGGCGATTTTGCTTGCCAGACTCGGACGAGTCCGATTTCGAGTCCTAGAGACTCGGCGAGCATGACTCAGACTCGGACTCGCCGAGTTTAGGCGATTCATGGTGATTTTTGTTTCTCTGGCTGCAACACAGAAAATCGTCATCCAAAACAACACATCTGCTCACGTCCAAGGCTGGAAATATCCTCTCTAGTGACTCCAACTTCACATAGAACCATCCTTTGCTTAGACTATCTTCCCAATCCACTAGTTGACGAGCAAAAGGAACCATCAAATGGTTGGTAAAGAAGGGAACAACACCATCACGACTGAAAATTTGTTCCTTATCCCTCCAAAGATCCTTCTTTCCATATGTAATAAGCTCCATCAGATCATGTTGACAATCTCGAGCCTGGATACCCAACCGAAAGTGATTTTCAACACACTGAAAAGAAAGCTCAACACATCCCCATGTGCTAGTAAGGACCAAGTGCATACTTAAGAAATTGATGTCTCCTCTAGAAAACCCTTGAAGCCTAACCATTAAAGCTTCAACAACATTGGAGTATGGAACAAATGTTGTCTTCAAATCCAACTCCCAAAATGGACTAGTATGAGCCTTATTATTATTCAACCCGAAGAATAGGTTATCAAGCATGCAATCACCACATTCTGGTCCTTCTTTCTCCCCTACTTCATGAGTAACAAGTCTGAAATCTTCACTCCTTGCTGCTGTAATGAAACCTTGGACGGCTACTAAACTGTGTTTAGACAACGCCTTGATGCCAAAGATGTTGAAATCATCCTGATTTAACACTTCCCAAGTGGAGTCTTCATCCTCAACCCCACTTATGCATTTAGTATCAAGTAGCCTCGAAAGATAACTATTCACAAAATGTGGCACATCCTCATGGTTTGACATCACATCATCCATACACTGGAAATCATACTCAGTATCATGTTTGATCACTTCACCACATGTTTTATCGTCCATCACGAAGAGAGGGTTTTCATAACTTTCCTCGATACCCACTTCAAAGAGAGGGTTATCAAGAACCTGGAAGCCATCCCTTTCCTCTTGCTCACTTCCATCTTGCTGATCCGAATCTGCACATGCAACTTTTTTTTTTCTTGTGAAGGTCTCAAGATCAAACTCTTCTCGAAGACTATCAAGCTCACCAATTACTTGCTCGATTTCTGCAGCTCTTAGTGCATTCTCTTGCTCCCTAAAAAGTTTGAAATCAGCAAACTGACCTTCTACCTCCCTTAGAGCCAACTGAATGTTTTCTAACATGTCCTTTGTTGATTCAAGCTCAAGAGTAAGGTCATTAACCTTTCTCTCTTTTCCTTGGAATGCACTAGTGGTCTTCCTTGCAAGTTCTAAGGCATAATCTCGATCTTCAATCAACTGTATGTAATCTGATTTCAATATATCCAAAGAGTCTTTGATAAGTTGCAGATTAGGGAGAGTAACTTCATCCTTAACCCCTTTCTGTCTCTCATCAATTTGAGCCTTCCAATAGAGTTCTATCAAACTATGTGTGTGATCAAACTGGGATAGAGCTTGCATTTCTTTTTCAACAGACACCTTGAATTGACCATCTGTTGTGACCATTTCACACATCGCCCCATGCAAACGGGGACCCCCTCTTTTTGCTCGTTTTTCGCTCGCTTTTCGTTTCGCTTTTAGGGTTTTGTTAGTCAGTCAGTTGTCTGGATTTAGGGTCAAGCCTTAGGGTTTTAATTAACGTCTTTTCAGGCCAGAATCCAGTCAATTTTGAGAGCTTTTTGAGCTTCCTTTCATAGGATGCAATTTTGAATGCAATGAGTTCGCCAGAATGGTCTATTTTCAATTGGAATTTTGAGTGCAGAGTTTAAATTTGTCTAAGTGTTGAAGGTGAAATGTGAATTTTTGTCCAATTGAATATTTTTGACCAAATTTTGAGTTTTTTGATTTTTTGATCCTGGGCATTGAAAATGATTTGTTTTCGCCTTGTGAAGTGATAAAATGTGTAAAATCATGATATTTTGGCCTGTAGGAGCAAAATCGCTCCTGTCCCTCAGTGAAGGACAGGAGCTCGCTTTCAAATATCTTACTATTCCTGCAGGGTCAAGATGAATTTCGAGTTGGAATTGATGAAGAAAGGTGAGATCTTTTCATTGAATATAAATTGAAGATTTTCACGAACACGGAAATGCCTCCAGGGAGCAAGATCGCTCCTGTCCCTCAATGAAGGACCGGAGCTACAAATCAAATTTTGCTTTGTCTTTGCAGGATTTTAATGACTTGACGATTTGAAGGGGTCCAAGGAGATATGTTTTATCAAATGAATATAACTTGAGATGCCGTCGTGAAGGAGAATGGTCCAGAATGCCAAAATCGCTCCTGTCCCTCAGGAAGGGACCAGGGCGAAGTACATTGCAGCTCCCGTCCCTCTCCAAGGGACCAGAGCGATATTCTTCATAAAGCGAGATTCAGGCGAAGATCAAGTCAAGTTTATGTTTGAAGGCAAGGACAGAGGTGAAATGAATTCATTGAATACAAATTGAAGATTTTGAAACGTCAACAAGGGTCCCAAAATGCCTAGTTCGCTCCTGTCCCTCAGGAAGGGACCAGAGCGATTTTTGTTGTAGATGATTTTCTTGCTAAATTGCAACCGGCCTCAAGGCATAGATGAATGGAATGGAACATGACGAATCCGTTGAATATAAATTTTGAAGATGACGAAGTGAAATAAGGCCTACAGAGTTAGAATCGCTCCTGTCCCTCTCCAAGGGACCAGGGCGATATGATGGTTATATTGCTTCTTATTCAAGTTCAAGACATTCCAAGACGAGGAACAAGGTGGCAAAGGCGTTTCAAGGCATTTCAATCAAGCACGAAGTTACAAAGGTCGTCACGTTGAAGGAATTTGCACTCAAATCCCCAGTTCGCTCCTGTCCCTCAGGAAGGGACCAGAGCGAAATTTGTATAAGGACATGAAATTTGAAAGTTGATCATGCGCCAAGTATCCAAGGGAATCGAAAAGGCCTCATTCTACACGATGAAGACAATTGCAAGTTGAACAAGGTAAAGACAAGCTCAAAATGTTGAGCTTCGCTCCTGTCCCTCAGGAAGGGACCAGAGCGATGTTGAAGGTATTGACCGATTCATGCAAAAATCACGTTAAGACAAGGCTTCACAAGGTCATACAAGGTTCAATGCGTCTTTTGAAAGTGATATATCAAAGTTTGGAACGTCCAAATGTTATCAATCAAGCTAAGGAGTCTATATCGCTCCTGTCCTTTGGACAGGCAAAGCGATTATTACAAAAACACTCATGCTCCTTCAAAATCAAGGCAAGGCAAAGATAGACGAGGTAAAGGACGTTATTTGGAAGGCAATAAACGAAGAACAAAGGTTAGATGTTTACAAATTTGAGCCAGGACATGGAGATCGCTCCTGTCCCTCTCCAAGGGACCAGGGCGATGTTTGCCAAAACGCATGATATTCTTTGAAGACCACGTCAAAGTAAGGTCATACAAGGTTTGAAACGTCTTTTGAAAGGTAATAAAGGAGAAGTTAGAATCAAAAACGATGAGTTTCAAGCTAAAAGACAAGGATCGCTCCTGTCCCTCTCCAAGGGACAAGGGCGATGATCCTTTAAACATCAAAACGTCTTGTGAAAAGCAAGTGGGACGAGCATGGAATGAACAAGCAAAGTTATTATTCACCATACAAGGAAAAGTTGATGTCAAAATGGAGAATTTCAAGTGAAAACATTAGGATCGCTCCTGTCCCTCTCCAAGGGACCAGGGCGATATTACATCCAAGGGCATCCCTTCACACATGCAAGTCAATCAAACTCGAAGGACCCGACAAAAATGATGATTTGAACGTATAAATGCAGAGGTTGAACGTCGAAAATGCAAAAATCGAGACCAACATGATGGATCGCTCCTGTCCCTTTCCAAGGGACCAGGGCGATGAGGTACGTATACTTCATTTTCAAAATATTTTGGCGCTCAAATAAACATTTTTGAATTTATTTAAATGCTAAAGTTCGATAAAGTTAAAAACTCAATTAATTAGCATTTAGATATTGCGTTTGGCATTTATTAATTATTTTTTGCCTTTTAAAAAATCGAAATTTATTAATTAAAAATAAAAGGCATTTAATAAATAATTAATTAATAAAAAATCGATTGGAGCGCTTGGTATTTTAAAGGTCGGCCTTGTTATTTTATTAAAAAATCGTTTTTAATTGCTATATTTTTTATAAAAGTCGGCTTTGGGGGTGAATGGAGAGGTGAGCGCTATAAAGGGAGAGTGAAATCTTCATTTTCACATCATCATTTTACCTATCTTACATGCGATCTTGAGGAAGAAGGTGCGAAATTGTGTTTGAAAGTGCGATTTGGAGTTTATTAATCAAAGGTGGTGCGAACTATCAATCCAAGGTGGCGCTAGTAACTTCCAAAGTGGTGTGAATCTATATTGAGCGAATTTGCCAAGGCTTGAAGATCACGTTAAAGGGGAATTTGAAGATCACGTCAAGGACACAAAAGGTCGCGAAATTACTATCTTGAGGAGATCACGTTGAAGACCATCTATACCTCAATTTTGCCTAGGCGAATTTTGTTCTTTTTGCATTCTAGAGTTAGCTCTTTATTGAGGTATGGCGATTTGATTTTATTGTTTTATTTATTCATCGTCATATTTTAAATTTTGAATTTTG
Organism: Cryptomeria japonica; assembly: GCF_030272615.1. Lineage (NCBI taxonomy): Eukaryota > Viridiplantae > Streptophyta > Pinopsida > Cupressales > Cupressaceae > Cryptomeria > Cryptomeria japonica. Next base: position 356,631,397 of record NC_081406.1, on the reverse strand, counting down.
AATTTTGAATTCCTAGCTCAATCGTTATTTTTTAGGAAATGATAACTCAAAGACTTATCATGATGTTTCCTAAAATTTATCTCTCTAATCTATGTTATTTATTGCAAAATCTATTACTAATTATGAAATGTTGTGTAGGTATGGCAACCCCGAAGGCGGGAGCATCCACCAGTCGTTCAGCTCTTATGAAAGAAGATCAGAAGACCGAAGAAGTGGAGACCAAGATCGTGTCTAAGTGGAGCCGCATTGGAGATACAAACTTGGGCAACTTTAGCACGAAGAAGTTTCGAGATGTCCCTTACATTGGTAAGCCATCACCTGTCGCCCGGAGAATAATCGAAAGTGGCATCATTAAGGCGGCAGGCTTTCCTCCAGCTGTTCAGTGCCATGAGTTGATGATCGAGTGTGCTCGTCACTATGATCCACAGTCCAGAACGATCGTGTCCAAAGAGGGAAACACTTTGGCGTACCTTTCAGAGGAAGCTATAAGTGAAGCTTTCCATCTTCCAGAGCACAGGGACATGATATACAAGAGCATAGAAGGAGCCAGATCAGTGTACGAAGATGATCCAGATGCTTGTCTAAGCATTATCAATAAGAACTGGCTACTTAAGAGCCGTCCCCGTCTGAGCAAGGTCCCGAACACACCGCACAGGATTGATTTCCAGGAGGAGTACAGAGATTTGATTACCATGCTCAACCGAGTTACAGGAGCCCCTCATGCCTTCTATTTTGAGAAGTGGATGTTTTACTTCATCCAGGTGATTGTTCAAGGGAAAGGTACGATACATTGGGCTAGGATGATTAGCCATTGCTTGGACGTACAGTTGAGGAGACTCAAGGCTACTAAGTCCTTCCACATGAGTTCTTACGTCATCTATGCCTTGATCAGGAGTGTTGAATATGCAGGACTACCTCACAGAGGAGTGATTGGAAGAGGACCCGGCGAGGTCAGAGCTTGTGATTCCTATGCCTACTTGCATCATCCGCCAGGGAGTAACTACAAGTTGGTTAATGATACTTTCACGATGAACATCACCAAGACGTTGCAAGGAGGAATTCACAATAGATTATCTCAGGATGCCCAGGAATTCATAAAGAGGTACGGTGCTTGGTTCATTCAGTTTCCGAAGTTCACTTTTATTAGAGTGCATGGATGTCCTTTACCACCATACATGTTGCCGAGATATCCGACAGACAGAATTGTGTTACTTGAAGTAACAAGACAGTTGGCAGCATATGTGAAGGCATTCAGACACAGACATCAGAATGGAGTTCCAGTACCTATCATTTTGGGTAATTCAGTTGAGGTATGTCCTAATGCTTTAGCTATGGATGACGCAGAGAAGGAGTTAGCCTTGTATTCTTTTTCATCTTTTGCTTTGAGAGAGAGCTTTGATCCACATGGACATTTAGAGGAGACAGTCGGCAGGAAGTTTAGACATGAGTATCAGATTGAAGATTTTATGATGAATCTCTTAGATGATCTTGAAGTGAAACGAAAAATGCATTCCAGATTACCTTTGGATTTCATCAGGAAATGCAAGATTTATAGAGTGGCCGACCAAGCTCAGGACAGTGGCAGACATATCTAGTCTTCCTATGATAGAGAAAGCAAATCAATAAGGTTGGATTGGAATGAGCCCGACGTCGTGGATTTAGATACTTTGATGGCACCAGTCTTGTCTTGTACTCGCAGATGGGTTGACATTCAGCATCAGAAGTTGAGAGAACAAGGCATAACCATGACTTTCACTTTGGAAGAGAAACCTGCCGAAGGTGGAGCTAGTGTGAGTGAAGGCAATCCTAATCCTAGAAATTCAGGTGAAGGAAACCTTCGATGTGCCAGTGAGGGCAATCTCCATTCAAGAGGTTCGAAGAGGAAAGAGAGACCTGGAAAGAAAGAATCTTCCAAGAAGAAACAAGAGGCTAACAGAGATCGATCATCCGGTACTTCTTCTAGACCAGAGAATAGAACAATTCAAGTGGAAGAATCCATGGAGTCTATGGTACAGAACGATAGGCAGGAAGAAGGACAGGCACAACAAGGTTCACCAGATGGATCTCTCCAGGACTATGAGTTAGATGAAGACAAAGAAGACAATGAAATAACATCTCCTCCCAGACAAGAAGAAATAGTGCATAAAGAGATTCAAGTTCAAGAAACAAGATCGATTATCCCAGATTGGTTGAAGGAGAGATTAACCAAGGTGATCGTAGTAGAGGACGAGGACAATGCAATTGATTTAGAGAGCCTTGTTGGACGCTCACATGAAGTAACAGAAAAGAAGAAGGCTACCAAGATGTCCAAGATGATTCGAGATGAGACTGGATCCAGGAAATTGCAGATAGCTACACCGGCAGCAGACAAATATGAAGGTGAGATCCTAGCAGAAGAATATGATATACAGACTTTTGAGTTAGGACCATCCACAGCAGAGCAGACTTTAGATGATGCTACTGATTCATTTGAAGCATTGAAAGACAAGCTTAGAGAAGAAATGGAGAAGAATAGAAAGCTTGAGAGAGAGGTCGGTGCATGGAGGACATATTTCAGTCACATCAATGAACCTTTGGGACGTCAGGATCCAGCTAGATCACCAGTGCAAGCACTTCCACTTCAATCAATCAATGAAGCAGAAAGATTCAGGAACATGGTCCAACGTACAAGTAATTGGATGGATAGATCTCATACAGTGGCCATAGAATTTGTAACAAGGATGATGAAGATTATTCATCAAGCTATCCAGGTTCTTGAGATGATCCACAATTTGATGATAACAGTAGCTGCATTCGCCCATACCAAGGATGTTATCATTCCTGTCTTGAAAGTTATTAGACACACATCAAGGAAGATTTTAGCGCAGGAGAAGATCTTGGATGGAGAATCTCACAGTTTGTTTCATTGGTCAACCTTACTCCATATGAAGAGTGTTTTCTTTGAAGACATTAGTACTAGATGTGGCCAAGTTGAGGAGGTGATCAATCCGATCCAGGACAGAGTATTTGAGGTACTTCGTACCATTCTTGGCAGAAGGATCGAGGTCGAGACAGATGTGGATATGCAGGAACTAGAGGATAGAATCAAGATCATCTTTTGCAAGGACGCTAATGTTACAGATGAGCAGTATGATCAGATGTTTGCCACCATGCTCCTGATTGAAAGGACGAAGGAACTTGAACCTTCATGGGACGCAGCTCTTCTAGATGCATTCGATCAGGTCATCCACTTGGAAGAGAGTATGAAGAATCTTCCCGAGATTCCAATTGCAGAAATCGAAGGAATCGTAACAAGATTCATTGCATATGCTAAAAAAGAACATTGGAAAGGGAATAAGATTCTAGATGAAAGGTTGTTATAGATGACATGGCATCTTATTTGTCATTGGTTTATGTCTCCTAGGTTTTTGTGCCAAATTTAATATTTGGCTATGTATTTAATATTGTTCAGTAAAAAGGAGGCCATTTGTAACAAACCCTAATTAGGGTTTAGGTGTCATGATCTTGACCGTTGATCTACTTTCAATCTGGACCTTTCATTGTAATTGGGGATGCTATTTATACCCCCATTTTTCATTTCATTTGGTAATAGTTAATAGTGTAATAGTTAATAGTGTAATAGTCAATAGTTGATGTAATAGAGAAGAGAGATTAGAGTTAGAAGCAATTTTATTTTTGTAGCAAGATTGAGTTTGAAGAGAGGAATTCAAGCAATTGTTGTACATGATGATTTGGAAATCAATGAAATATTGAAGTTATGGTGTTTTGTTGCAAATTTCTTGAGTTATCTTCATGGTTGTTCGATTTACTTGAATTGTGCTCAATCAAAGTAGCTTGTTAGTTTGAAGGACATTGTGTGAGACTTGATCTTTGGTAGGATTCGTAATCCAAACCACTAGCTTCTTGCTGATTGTAGGAACGCCTTGCGTGGTCGACTGGAGAATACCTTGAATCCCTTAATCTTCAATCATTATCGTATCTTAGATATGTACCTTCGTGGTAGTGTCTTTGATCTTTGATGCATTGAATATCATTTTGTTACCTTAGAAGATCGATCAATTTCAATTGAGTTGTTATCTTATGGCAAAATTGAAGTTGGTTGAATCTTGCCAAGTCTTGTCTACATGAAGTCATTCTTAGGGTTAGACTAGATTAGACCTCTTTCAAACCCTGCTCTTTTGTTATTTTTGAATAGTTTCCTTAGTTTAGCAAATCTTGAACTTTCGGGATACGTAAGGCCCCTTGGAGGAAACAGCAAATCACATCATACCGCTGGAAGCTTGTCCACACGTAGAGACCCTACTAAAAGAACCTTGGAGTCTACCTAACTGATCCTTTACGCGAATCTTCAGCAGTTAGAGACTATTTTCTCAAGAGAGGATAAGATGCCTATTGGTATTTTATTCTGTGTATGATGGTGTACAAAATACACGTCAACACCATCCCACTCATAAGAATGCAGAGATGGTGTACTACTGATAGGCTGTAGGAAAAAATCAGAACTTTGTTTCTTGCGATCGCTGCCCTCGTAACTGCTCCAAGACTCTTGTCTAACTCCACCAACTAGCTGAAAATGCTCAATATCATAAATAGGATTAGACTCCACTAGTTCTTCAATCCTTTGATTACAATCAAAATTTCCATTCTTGTTTTCAATGACTCCTTGGTTGTCCCTAGTCTCACACCCCACATCATCCACGTGATGACATTGCTCAACACCAAGATGATGATCAGCTTTGTGCACTAATAAATCTGATTTATGTTCAAGAACACCATCAAACCCTTCAATATCAGGAGCCTTATAGACTTTTAAATTTGCTTCCACTTCATTGTCACTTTGATCAAGCGAGAAGGCAGCCCCAAGATCAAGCATAACGTCACCATTGTTTGCTGATATGGAATCATCATCAAGTTCCATTTCATCATCCGGATCAAAGGGAAATTCATCCCACACAGGTTCCTTGTCATCGCTAGGTGCCATCACACCCGGATCCCAAGTGCTAAGGGGCTGATTGTTATGATCAAAAGGAAAGGGCTCATCATACTCCTCTTGGAGTCTTGACTCATTGAATAACTCACCACCCAATTCACTTAAACGAATATCTTCATAAGTATCTCTTTCCAAAAGCTTAGTTTGATAATCAAACCCAAGACCACCCATGTCACCAACACTATAATGAAGCAAAGAGTGATCAATGCTAGCTGTTCTGAATATTTTATCCCTTTTGGCTTCAATGAGCCCATCATCTATAAGTGTATCTTTGATCTCATATTCAGTAGTCACATGCATACCAAAGAGGTCTTCTTGATCACATGTCATACATTCTTGTGAAAACTCTTGGGAAGTTGGGGCAGCAATGAGAGGAGGACCATTTATCACCAAATCTTCAACATGACTCTGTACAAGCACATTGGAATCATCACTTTGGTATTTGTCATAAGCTGGTTCAATGATGCCACCTAAATCATCCTTAACATGCTCTTCTTTAGCAAACTCAATCCGCACAATAGTTCTACTTACATCTTCTATGAAGTCATTAGTCTCAAGACCTTCATTAGATAATTCCAAATGAGGTTTCCAGATTGTTGTTTTGTTCTTATTGCCTAACTGATCTTTATTACTACCAACCACATGCAAGTCTAGTGGAGTATTTTGGGGCTCTAACACACACTCCTCGTGTCAAAGTTTCTCCTTCAAACTCATGGTCATCTTGATGTGTTGTGCACTTTCCATTAAAAACTCTGGATTTCGCAATAGTCCTTACATATTCGCCTTTAATGTTAGGATCTCTCATAAGCGTGGTAATTTCGTGTATCAACTCAGATATAGACTTATCTGTTGTAGACATTCTTCCAAACTTTGATATGCAACCAAAAAACCACGACCCAACAGGATGGCAGGGAGAACTTGTGCTCTGATCAATCTGAACACACAGGCTGGCAGGAAAACCAGCTCTGATACCACTGTAATATTCCCCTTTATTTTTTTAGATTTTTTAACACAACAAGATTCACTCATTAAGGTTAGAATAATCCAACTTGCGCAGAAAGGAAATGCTGAAAGTAACCCTTCCACTTTCTGATCACCGAGAACCCAGTATGGGAGGGTGAGAGCATACGGTGTCAAGGGGATCGTTAGCTCAAATAACTGCTGGAAATGAATTCTCAAATACAATACTGGGTGGCAAGCCAGCCCCTTCCGCTTATCCAGTGGGTATAAGAACTTCTACAACAGTATGGCGGTGCAACCAGCCAATTAGAAGATTACAACTAAAAGAACAACAATCACTCGACCGCTTATGCAGCGGGAGGACTAGAAAAAAAATTACAATCAACTCAACGCTTATTCAGCGAGAGAACGGTGTTACAATAGATAAGAAGGCAGCAAGCCAGCTTCTTCCACTTATGCAGTGGGACAAGAGGAACAATCCAAGTATATAGCTGTTAGTATTACTAATCAACTTTACAATGCAAACATGGATTACAATATTACTAGAATCACTGTCCAAACCAGGCGACAAGGCCAGCCTCTTCCACATATGGAGTGGGATAGCAGAAAGCCAAAAGGTTGCTGTTATTACTACTAAGCAACATTACAATGAATATAGAATTTGACAACCAAGTGTTGATTAGGAACTGACAGCTGCAACAAGAACACCAAGCATCCTCTAACAACCCAAACAATTCACACTCTCAAGAAATCACTCAAAAACCAACTTCGAAAATCTGATATAAAGACAACAGGCTGGAAAAGCATAACGAGCAACACCAATCCACACCAAAATGCTTCTAACTCACTCAAAACTCACTCAAATCTCCCCTCAACACATCCAAACTGACAATATGCATTAAGCGACCAAGAACAATCTGGAATACAACAGCATCATGACCCCAAACTAACAACACACATTCCAATGCACCCCCTAAAAAGTACGACAGGCTGAAAAGTACGATTTACATTTAAAAATTGAAGTTTCAAAACTAGAGGCTGAAAACTTACATATTCCATCACCCAGTGCATAGAAATAATCAGAGTCAATACCTAGAATCAGCAGGAGCCCGCACAGAGACTTAAGAGTGAAAATATGCTTCAGCCATGACGCCATGCGGCAACCAGGAAACACACAAAATCACACAGAAATCAGACACCCAACTAATGCAATCCATTCTCAATATGATCTATCTATTCCTCTGAATGAGAAATAGTCTCTCCACAGCTAGGTGCTATATCTCAAGCACGAAACTGACATAGGCTAGGAAGCTTGCAACTTCAAAGCACAAGTCTGGCACCATTCGGGCAGCACTTCGTTATACAAATTTCATGGATAACCAAAACAAGAGCCTAACACTCTTACCATAACTTTTTGAAGCTCCAAATTCAAATTCAACTCCCTCCAAAATGCCATAAAATGAAATGAAATTACATCCACTTTGGACGCCCAAGCAAAAATAATATTTTCCTTTATTTTAATCATGTATTTCCTCCAAAAGGGACGCCCACTTAAGTTAAAAATAATTCTTAATTCATCAAATCGACCCCCTCAAGGTAGCAAAAATAGATTTTATGAAATATTCATAAAGTGAGTTATGGCATTCAAGGAAATTAAGTGAATTATTTCATAAAATTAACATATTTCTTTCCAAGGCGTCCATCATGCCTTATAAATAATTCACTTGTAAAATACTTTTCCTCAAGTATAAATCACCCCAAAAGAAGCTCCAAAAATGCTGGAAGACAAACTGTTTAAATTGGCCCTGAAAACTGCATTGCCTGAAATAGCTTCTGAACTAGACCACTGCAACCTGCCAAAAATAACACTGCCAAAAATAGTACTTACTTTAAATAGCATACTGCTAAAAATAGTAAGTGTTTCCAAAGTGATTTCGATCACATTTTGAGCAGCAGTCGTACTTATGTCCGGAAAAGTCACCCGATGTAGATGCATCTCGAACCATCCTGAAGCTCTTTGAAAACCCAGAAGGGAATCTAGAATCAGAATTGTAAAACTCCAACATATACATCCCTGAAAACACAAAAGAATCCTCCTAGAAAATAGGAAACCCTAATTTTGCATTTGACTGGCCTACGGGCATCCGAGGATAGGCTAATAGTCATTGGAAAGCGTAGTGCTAAAAATGGGGATATTACACTTGTCCTAGCATAACCCAATTTGCAACAAATTTCATCACATTACAATCCTTGCTTCAGTCAAAGGGAGCTTTGAGACACATGTTTGTTAGTGAGGAGTGGACTTCATGTGGTAAATGTGGATGTTTGATAAGCCAATGCAAGGGTTGATGTGGTAAATTGGATGTTTGATGAGGTGGACTTTTGGGTACCTACTGTGGAGATTGTAAAGGTAAATGGAAATCTAATTCTACATTATGTTTTAATTTTTATTCATATTTTTTCTTTTATTTGCTTATTTTTGTTCACACTTAAGTTAATGTTTCAAACTAATTGCTTTTCATTGAGCCTTTGGTAGTTCTCTTATGAGTTGTTGATGGGGAGAAGCTTGCAATGGGGTATAAATATGAAGGCATGGATATAGCCAAGGAGGGCATTAGATCCATCTTTGAGGGAGTTGAGGCTAAACATTGTCCCATTTGTGAAATGTTTGATAAGCGATGGCACCTCTAGCTTTGCAAGCCCCTACAGGCAGCCGTTTATTACCTCAATCTGGCATTTCAATATTGCCTTGATTTCAAGGCAGTTGAGGAGGTTTTGAATGGGCTTTACATAGTAATAGAGTGGATGCTGCTTGATTCTAATGTTACAATATATTCCACAAGTTTGAAACCTTTAGACTTGCACAAGGAGATCTCTTTTCCGTTGATGTGCAAAAAAACTTGAAACTACATTGTAGCTAGGTAAAAATATATTAAGGGCTTAACATAAGTTTAAAAATCTAATAAACTATTCCTTTTTATATTATTATTAAATGTTGAAACTTAAAGTTGGATAAGGAGATTGATTTTTTTCTCTTTCTCATCTTAGATGCATGGTGGGAAATGTTTGGTGCTAAGTTACCAAATCTAAAGAGGATTGCAATTCAAATATTGAGCCAACCATAGAGTGTTTTAGGTTGTGAGCGCAATTGGAGTATGTTTGAGTGCATACACTCCAAGAAGTGTTATTGATGTCTATGCAGAGGTTGAATGATCTAGTGTATGTTCGTTACAACCTTTGTCTTTGGTACAAACAGATTTTAGGCATTGACTCCACCCCCATCACGCTAGAGGAGGTTGTCGTCAGCATACAATGTCTATTGTTATGCTCGATAATATTGGTTATTAGACAATGTACTAATTGTTTGTCATTCTCGAGTAGTTATAAGCATCAGTTCATTGACAGTTGTGTTCCTCTTGGCAACTGTCGGGTCCTTCAAAAATATTGTGTATGTCAAGGGAGTATGATGTAGTTAGATCAATTTTAATCCTTGGCTGAACTTCTTTGGTCTTATTCTCTGTACTAATTTCATGAGCCAATAAATATATATTTTACTCCTATATTTGGTACGCATTGTCATCTTTATAATTACTTGTATTTAATTTATTAAATAAGCTAAGTATTGAAATTGAAGTGATTTCCTTTGCTCCCCTTTAGGAGCGAAATCCACTTCCATTGCTCCCTGATTCGAGTGAATTTCTCTTCCTTTGCTCCTTCATGAGAGCAAAATGACTTCCCAAGCAGTCTTTAATGGTAATTTGATGATTTTTTTCACATGGATACTAAAAACCTTGAGGCATGATTGGTAAAAGAGAGACAAATTGATGAAATAGGGCTAAGAGCAGATTGGAAAGTGATTTGAACTTAATTTTCTTTGCTCCTTCATGAGAGCGAAAATCACTTCCTTTGCTCCTCAATAGGAGCGAATATACCTTCCTTTGCTCTCTCATGAGAGCGAATTTGCTTCCAAAGCCTCCCTTAATGATAATTTGACACATCTACACACCAGGAGAGCAAAACCACAAGATTTAAGTTGATGAAAAGAGGAGAGATTGATAAAACCTAGCTACGTGGTGAATTTGAGGGTTATTTCCATTGCTCCTCATCTAAAGTGAATTTCCCTTCCATTGCTCTTGGTTAGGAGCGAAGTTGATTCTAATGCCTTGATAATTTGACACATTCACATGCATATATGGCAAAAATGCCTAGACATGAGTTGATGGAACATAGCTAAGTGGCAAAATTGAGACTACTTCCATTGCTCCCCTCGAGAAGAGAATTTCTCTTCCATTGCTCCCTTCTAGGAGCGAAAGTTACTTCCATTGCTCCCCTATAGAAGCTAACCTCCTCCATTTGCATTCAAAAAGTCCAAAATTTTTCTTTTAGTGTGATAGGGAGTGTATTGATTCAGTCAATTTTGTTAATTCATCAATATGATTCAAAATGTTTCTTTTCCAGGTCGGAGTGTCGAATCAAAGCAAGGAGTGAGGAAACACATTCAAGATTACATCAAGATGGGACACAACACAAGGCAAGCATGACATTCAAGAGGAAGGATTTCACCGGCAAGCACAATGATACCAAGAAAACAAGAAGCATTCACTTACACAAGAACATGATCTGCACGTCCAAGGATGTGGATGAAAGAATCAACAACATGAAGGGAATCACAAAGAAAGAATTTCAAAGGAGTGAAGAAGCAGTTATGACATCAAGGGTTCATTCCAAGGCAATATCAAAATTCAAAAATAAGAGGTAGTCAACATCTACACCTTGCACCTTCGTAGCTTTCAGCATTGAGATATTCAAGAAGATACTTTCAGAACAGTTAATCAAAGCTAGAAGATCATCTTGAACAACATGATATAATTCGGAAACACGCCTTCATCATCATCACTGCTGAGCAAGTGACTAATGTTGAGTATCAAGGGATATTGCTTGTGATGAGATATGAGGTCTACAAGCAAATTGAGGTGGCATCCTAGTCACTACTCCACCAATTAGAGGAAGTCCTACATCAACATGTCTTGATTCAATGAACCAAGCTCACCCATGGGGCACAAACTCTAATTAATGTACCTGCCCCCACTATCCATTGGTCAAATACTCGAGAGATGACATGTGTCAAAATGTTGTAATTATTTCATTGTCCAGACTAAAGTTTGTTGTAACAAACCCTAATTAGGGTTTCATTGTAAAATCTTGGCCATTGATGAGGTTCAATCTTGGCCACCCATTGTAAAGAGCTCTCTATATAAAGCTCAAGCCCTTCATTTGTAAAGGTAAATAGTTAAGGGTCAATAGGGAATAGTTGATAGATATTAGATAGCAAGTAATTAAAATAGATTAGGAGAAGGAGGAATTGTTGTTAAGACTTGTAAATAGAGATACTCTTTTCATTGAAGTTATGGCGAAATGTGTTATTTCAACAAGTCCCATGGTTTCTACTTCTCATTTTCTTTCATGTTGATTAGATTGAATGGAGGAAATTGTTGAATGTATTTGCGTGGAATCCATTTAGTCCATACCACTAGCCTCTTGCTGATTGTAAGTGTGCTTTGTGTGGTCAACTGGAATTGTATAAGCTTAACTGCAATTATTATACATCCATTGTTTATGCGTTAACTTGAATGGTAATCAATGTTTGATGATAATGATTTGAACATCTTTGAATTGCACCTTAGACGATTGCACTGAGTTTGTGTCAAACTGTTTGGTTTGATGGCGAGACCTTGCTCAGTAGAATTCCATCAAATCATTCACTCTTCTCTTACATTCTTAGGAGTAGCTTAGACTCCCTAAACCCTATTCCTTTTGCTCTTTTTTTAATTCTCCAAGCAAGTAGATAGAATCTAAGCTCCAACAATTCAAGCATTCATGTACAATGTAAGGCCCCTTGGAGGAACAACAATCACAATGACCAACTGTGCTTATCCATATGTCGTGACCTGACATATTAGGAACCTTGGAGTTATCTCAAATGATCCTTATGCGAATCTTCAGCATTTGGGAGACTTTGATCAAGAGAGGATAGGATACTTTTGGGTATTTTATTCCGTGTTCGCATGTGCCTAAAAAACTTTGATGGGAAGTTGATGTTGTTGGTTTAGAGGGATTTTGGTGTTTTAGAAGGTGTGGCTTGGTTTGTGGCGACCAACTAGAAATATGGCAAATCTAAACAAACTAGCACCGACATGCTTTTAGATTTGGTGGTAAGAAATCAAAATGAGGTCAATTGAGATTTTTCTTAGGATGAGTGTTTCATGATACTAGATAATTTGTATCTATTCTTTGTTGTTGTCATTTGTGGCAGCAAGGGTTTTTTGAACTATGATTATGTAATACAAAGGGAATAGGTCCCTATGTCCACATTCATGCATCAAAATAAAACAATATTATAGATATGTTTTTCTGAAAGGAATGTGGGTCATCATGGCTTATGCTAGATGCCCTCTCTCACTTGATAGTAGTTCCAACATAACAATATTGTTGTGTGAGGAGTTTTATTACCAAGAGTGATATCATTCGGAATGATTAATGCTAATCGTGAAGTGAGTTTTTCATGAAAGTGTTATTTGCATTGGGACAATTGGTAGGAAAGAGCTTTTTTTGGTAATCTTTACAAGAATGGCTTCAATGTCATAAAAAGGGAATTTTATAGTAGAAAATATGGAGACTAAGGTGCTTGCAGTTCAATGTAGGATGATATTCCATGATGTGACTACTATATAGACCTCCTTTTTTGATTAATTAGCAAGGAAATCAAGAATCCATACATGCAAATATGGATGTAGAGAATGTTTGATTTTACAAAAAGCTGCAATGACATTAAAGTTGGAGATGTTGTAAGGTTACATAGAGAGTTTTGCATGATTGGATAGTCTGTTGGGAGGCAAAATGTATTCGATATGATGCCCAATTTGAGTTGTACTACAATGCTTTCAAATGCTACCATCTCTTTTTATTTGCACGAGGACATTAAGAATGTGGATATGGCTGTTCGCAACTTTGGATAAGAGATGATAGTGCACTCACATGTAACATAAAAGAAATTTTAAAGGGGAATGAAGAAATTATTGAGGACTTTATAGCCATGGGGAGTTGGATAAGTGGTCATTATTGAGGTAAAAAGGAACTAAACGTTCTCTTCTCTTTCTAATTTTTCTTTTATTTTTTAATGAAACATTGAATTATACTTTGAGGGGTTGCTTAGTCTTTTGATAAAATTACTTGGAGTGGCTTGCACAGTTTGTTAGTCTCCCAATCAAGAGTCTAAATATTAACTAGACATGTATATATTTTGGCAAGATGTTGGGGAGTCTTCTTTAACTTGCTTTCCTCAACTGTCACTTTAAAACTCTTTGTTGATAGTGAAGACGACTTTCCAGAAATGAAACTATTTATGATGCTATGTACCAATATATTTTTTTAAATGGTAGTCTATGGGCATGGAATTGTTTGAACTTTGAAGTTCATTTTTCTTTTCCTTAAATATAAGAAATAGCAAAAAGAAGCTACATAAAGAAAAATGGAATAGAAATGAATTCCCCTTTTGCTCTGTTGTAGCTCCCACTCCAATTTTTCAGAGATTTGATATGGATGACAAAAAAATTGAGAATAGTGAAACACTAGTTGCAAGATCACATTTTTCTGCAATTGAGGTTACCACTACAAAATGGCATAAGACAAGCAAGCCAAACTATAGTTGAAAAACTTATATTCAGCAATAACTCGGCTGGCCCAAAATTTTAAAAAACTTGGGACTTAGCAAAAAGTCGGGGAAAAATCAGCAATAGGTTGATAGATTTATCAAACATTTGAAAATTTATAATTTCTTAAAATATTCTAAAAAAACACACATATACACTGAATTTGTAGAACATATTAATAATTTCCATCATATATAAATCAAAGTTCGAGTTAAATTTTCTGCACATTCAAATTACAATAGATATGTATTAATTTGGCAAGTTGTTTTCTTATTTTCCATTGAAGCCATCTGTCAAGGTGTTGGCTACTAACGCTGATCATTATTTTTTTTATCTAGAATATATTTATTGCTTGTTCCATCTTGAGCAAGGGATGTCATTTCTCAGGTCTTTTTGTTCAGTCCTCCAGTCATGCATGATAACAACAAAAAATAAATTTGACTAAAGGTTTACAAAAGAGGATATAACTCACTTGGAGATCAAATAGAATCTGAGAAACAAACCCTTGTAGCAGCCTAAAAACCCAGTTGTGTATCAGAAAACCTGTCACGTCATTGAAAACCCTAGTTGCATCACGCTAAAATGAACAAACTGGTGTTTAAAAAAATGAATCCGACCTTTTTCGCATTTGTATGCATTTAATGGTGAGTACAATAAAAAATTGCGAGTTTTTTGTGCTGAACACACTGCAATTTTTTGGTTTGACGCGGTGCCGAGTAATGGTGCAAGTATCTTGCTAGATCATCAGCTGCACAAGTACTCACGTGTCTAGCGAGGTTTTTGCAAGTTTTTCAACCATGAGTCAAACCACTAGCTTTTACATTCATGGCTTCATATTTCAACTTTCTCCCACAATTGAACATATTGATATTATCCACTACTTCATCTTTGATTGCCTATTCCCAATTTCATAATATATATTTTCATGCTTTTCTAAACTTCCTATCATCTTCTCCATCTGTCTAATCCATGGCCTGATGTGTTTGATTGGATACTTGGGGCATACTCTTCTTTGACATTTTTTGTTCTCACATGTTTCTTAGTCCTTCATGCTGTTGATTTATTATTTTTGTCACTTTTTTGGTGAATAAATAAGCATTCTTTCTTCAATTCAGGGTCTTGCTAAAGGAACAAAAAAGATACTATTGTTCACCGTGAAGGAGTTGCTTCTTTGTTTGAACCTATTGTAGTTAATTTTGGGATTATAAATGTGTTATATAATGAGTAAAAAGTGATTTATATATGAAATTCTATAAATGTTTGTTTATTGTATCATGCTTTAATACATATGCAATTAAGTATCGTTTTCTCTATGTTTTTTGTGCTCTTGGACTTTTATCTGAATTTTGTCTTTTTTTAGGATGTAAGCTTAACATTTAAAGTTGTTTTCAATATTAACAGTTGCTAATGGTTGATGGGAATGGAATTCTTCATCCTAGAGGTATGCTCCTTGCACTAGTTAAATTCTAATATTATTTCCATGGATGGAAAATATATGTGATGTTTTTTTCGGGAACGACTTGACCGTTTTTTGCATTTTCACATGGTCTAACTCAAGTAAACAAAAAATTGAGCATTTAATTAAATAATTCAAGTATAAATTGTTTATGTGGTTGCACCAACCTAATGACATACAGCAATGGTCTAATTGTGTAGGCAAGTGTATAAATACAATAACCCCACCCACTTGGCCTTACCTGTTCTCTCTCACTTTGCCACGCCCTTCTCCAACTGATGACTTTATAACAAATTATAGAAGACACTACATTATATATCTTTGGAGCTGAAAAAAGATGTGGTATCATTAACTTGCACCTAGCAGACCATACCTATGCATCAATATTTGGAGACTCAACACGTCAAATGTGGAGATAATTCAACACATGGAAAATTATATCCTTGGGAAACATTGTAGGAGAATCCTATGTGGTGAAAAATGACACAAATAAAATGTTTGAAAACTCCTATTATAAAGCAATACATTGAGAAATAAAGTAATCCCACATTGATAATAATTGTGAATCAAGGTAGGACCATAAGATATTACATGCACTAAAAGGTTTGTCAATTGATAAGGGGGCTAGGCGAAAATTGTTGTTCTTTTCCCATATTATCAAATTCTTAGAGGTTCTTGTAGGCTTTGTGGGTTCCCTTGCCTTGTGATTATTCACCAATGTACATGAGTAAAAAGGCTATATAGAAATGATTGCTAATTGGAAATAGTTATTGTGGTGATGACTTGAACATTAAATGTTATGGACATGTAGTGGAAAACATAAGAAAAAAAATCTAAATTGCAGAAGTTTTCTCCACCTATTACAATTGTTGATGGCCATCTCTGAGAAATGCTGGTCTTCTCTGGTATTACCTTGGAATATATAAATATCATGTTCTGAATTAACCTTCAATTTTGAGAGTTGATATTTGATAATATGAATTTTAACAAATCAACTTGTTTTGTGCACTTCATGTTAGCATTTTAATTTGCACCTTTTAGTGCAATACAGAAAGGATTAGATGTTGGTAAAATCACTCTTCAAATTAGATGGGTAAATTCCTTGTATATGAAACCTAAGCTATGCACCTTTTAGTGCAATACAGAAAGGATTAGATGTTGGTAAAATCACTCTTCAAATTAGACGGGTAAATTCCTTGTATATGAAACCTAAGCTAATTTGTAGAATAAATACTTGCAATTTACAATATGTATTTTAGGGGTGGTTCGTGGTCATGCTAAATAAAATTAAATGTTTTAGATAGTGATTTTTCTGGATTCAAACTGTGTAATATTTTTATGTCCAACATTTCCGATCAAACTCTATGATCCATCATCAGGGAATGAGAGCATGAGCAAAGAGAAGTGATGATGGATTATAGAGTTTGATCCAAAACGTTGGACATAAAAAATATTACAGTTTGAATCCAGAAAAATCAGTATCTAAATCATTATGGACTCTGCAAATGTCATGTTTCTGAAAATTAAATGTGTTATATTATGGTTCACCTAGGGCAAAAAGATGACACATTTGAACACAAGGCAAAAGCTTTTATGCTTATTGATTGAAAGAAAACCTTATGAACTCAGCTGAAAGCAGAGATTGAACAATGCAAGTAGACACAAAAAGTGAATAGTTTTAAACATGAAAACACAAGCACTTTGATATTGGGATAAAGCCACAATCTTCAAGTTCGGATAGATTTGCAATACAAAGCTTACAAATTTGGTAGAAGCAAATTAATGTACCTTAGCACACACAACATGACATTTCAATAGCCACTTAAAAGTAAGATAGACAAAATAAATTCTATTGAATGAACACTGAATTTTGGATTAACAAATATTATTGAATGGAAATTTTAGCAACAAGTTGGTGTGAGAATTTTTATTAGAAAACTGAGTGCAAAATGAATCTAATTTATAAGGTTTACAGAGCTATGCATGAAAATTAATTAAAGAATTTAACTACTAGTTTATTTCACACAACAAATAGTTAATAAATGGCAAAGTTCCTTCAAATTGCGCCCATGAACCATTCAAACCAGCATTCATTTAAAATATTGCAACAGTGAAGAATTAAGTGGTGATGAACACTTAAAAATTGCAACATGAAAGGAGTTTAAGTGGCAAAAACTAATGTTTCGTATGATTTCAGGGTCAAAGGTAGGCAATGGTTCTGAAATTGTTGAATGGAAGGTGGGAAACCTGGCATAAACAAGTAAAAACTGTGTTGAAGTCAGCCACCATGGAGATTTCAAACCCTAGCATTTCTAAGTTGGCCAGCTTTAAAGCATTAAGCATAAAACACTCAAAACTCGGAACTCAGGTTTCAATGCAATTTTTGATGTTGATGCAGATCATTGTTGGAGTCCCAGCAGCGCTGGTTGCTGCTGCATGGAGGCTTCTCAGCTGCATCATACAAGAAGATTGGTGTGTGCAAGAGTCCTTTTCTGCTGCTTTGACATTTCATGATCATTTTTAGTCACAAAAGATGATTTCTTTTTCCTGAAGCTTCTATTCATCATTTCCATCATCAACAAAGCCCTAGGACAGTGAAAGAAGATCTGTTTCAAGTTTCAACTTTCAAGAGATGGAACTTCAGGAGCATAATTGTGTCAAAAATAGTTGCTTGTGAATGAATTTAAGTGTGTGTGGGATAGCTTGCTTGGGCACATGAAAATCCTAGATTTGAAAATTGGCGAGAGGATCAAGGTGGGAAGCATCAAATTATTTGGATAAGGAAGTTTTGTGGAAGTTATTGTTTCAAGGGTCCTTTAGGAGATATGCCAATTTTAGGACAAAGAGTGAAATGCCTCAGCATCTTAGTGAATGTCTATGCATCATATTGTGAATTTTAAGCTATTTTTTGTTGATTGCTGGCTCAGCATTCTATTTCTAAGCAAGTTGAGAGCCTATTTTTAAGTTGATTTATATTATTAGGTTTGTTTTATAGGTCCTTTCTTTTTTGCTTTTTTTTTAGCTTGAAGAATTTGCATTTTAAAGCAATTTATTTTTGGGATAATTAATTATTATATTAAATCTCCAAAATCTTTATTCTTTGTAACCTATAATAAGTGGTGTGTTAGTGTAAATAATTATTCATCTTGGATATCATTACACCTTACTTAAGTTTACTTAGGATAATGCATTTCATAGTAGTTTGGGTATGAGACACGTGGGTGTTTGTGCCACATTGGGATAGTGTGTGTAGGAGAATTTCCACCTTTTATGGTGTGATCTTGTTACTACTTTATCATATCCACTTATTGTGGAGTGATAATTCCACCTTCAGTGGGTTATCCACCTCATGTAGAATATTTTATTGTTTCTCCTACCTACCACACCTATTTCATACCTACCCTTTTTTCTTATTGAGCCACATGTCATGTTTTTGTGCTCACATATCCATATTGCCTTGCCTATATATGCAGGCTCTTCTACATTGTAGGAATTATTATTGATCTATTGATCATTTATCTATTGATGAGAATAAAGTTTATTCTTGTCCTATATTTTGTCTCTATTTTGTACTTTTCATTGAGCTCTTGATATTGGCAAAATCTCACATGGTATCAGAGCCATTAGAGCGTCTTTGATTCGTCTTTGAGAGGCATTCTTGTGACGTCAAGAGGCAGATTTGAGGAGCAACATCTTTTGGAGGTGTCCTAGACCAGATCCGACCTCGCCATTGCGTCCCAGTGGCCGTTTCCATGAACTTTGAGTATAAATTCAGTTTATTTTGGTGAAAGTCAAATTTCGGGCTTGGAGGAAAATTTTTGCCCAATTTGGGTAGTATGGTAAGTTTTTATTTTCTGCAAAAGTATTATTCGCAGAAATCTATTTTTTGAAAAGTTTAAAAAAAACAAAACAAAAAACAAAACTCTAATTTGTGGGGGGGTCCAATCACCTCTGTCCACTGTACCCGTACTGCATTTTTTTGCACCTGCCGGCGTCCCGGCTGCTCCGGGCGACCCGTCCATCGCTGGCCTCCCCCGCATCCCACCGGCAATCAACAGTTCACCGGCCCCAGTCACGTCACCCACCAGCCGATCCATCTCCCTGATCGCTTGCTGCAGCCTCTGGCAACCTCCACTGCGGCGACAGTACTTCGGAACAGCTGGCGTCCTGTCAACCGGCTCCCGCAGACTTTCTCCTGCCTCTGTCACGATGTTCTCCTTCCTGACGGCCTCCTTTACTCCATCTGCCACGTGGGTTGCCAAGTGGACCCCGCCACGCAATCGATAGTACCGTCGGCCTGGTCAGCCCTCTGCCTAGTCATCCCACCACATCGCCAGACACGTTAGCAATTGTACCTGCCACGCGCAAGGCCACACCACCTGACCGTATAGGCCACGTCAGCAGTCCGTACGACCCCCTCTGTTGAGCTTTTTGATTTTGCAGTTCAACTTCAAATGGCCATATCTTGCTCATTTTTGCTCCTTTTTGGGTGCAAGTTTTTTTGAAATGAGCTAGAATTTCGTGTACTTTCTCGTGGTGGCATTATTTTTTGATTTTGATGGACAATTTTTTCAGAAATCTCAGTTTTTGGCGACTGTACTTTCAGCATATGGTTTTTTGGGTAGAAATTGTACTTTTAGCATATGGTTTTTTTTTGCCAATTGGGCACTTGTATTGCATAGATCTATCTTGCTGGTCTTTTGCATTGTAGTTCTCAGCCTATTGGGGCAGTTGTAAAATAAAATCAGAATTCCACCTTGCCATTGTTTGCAAGTGGCCTATTGTACACGCACTACATATAAAGTGCCAAAATCATCATTTTGGGGGAGATACTTTGATTGATTGAATTTGGGGGGGTGTCTCTTGTGATTTTGTGCTCTTGTGTTCCTTCCTTTTTGTTGCTATGGGTTCTCCTAAGTTTCCTCTCTTAACTCCTCATAATTATGCTACTTGGAAAATTGATGCATGGAGTAAACTTATGGAAAAAGGACTAACTCATTACATTGATGGAACTATTGTTGCTCTCGCTGATCCTAAGGCTGATCCTGTTGGTCACTTGGATTGGCTCACTAAAAATATCATGGCAATTGGTACCTTAAGAAAGTATGTATCAAAGGATCTCATTTTTCATATTGAGAAATGTACTCTAATCAAGAATGCTTGGTAAAAGTTTCAAGACTTGTCTGGTCAAGTTGATGAGATTAGGGGATGTCAAATTGATAGTGATCTCACCATGTTAGATCCCAAGAACTTTGATACTATACAAGATTATGTCACTAAGGCAAAAGAGTTGAGGGCACAACTCAAGGATTGTGGCATTGATAAAAAGGATACTCAATTGATCTTCAATTTGATGGGCAAACTTCCACAAGTATATGCATCATATGTTTCTAGTTTCCAAACCCATAGGATGACAATGGGTTCAAGCTACACAATGCCTACATTTGATGCTTTCGCTGAAATGTTGATGACGAAACAAACTAAGTTGATAAGCATGGGCATTCTTAAGACTTCTAAGTCTCAAGCATTAGTGGCAAATCAAGGGGACAAAAGAAATCAAGGAAAGGACAACTCAAACAAGAAGAAATGACAATCAAAACCAAAGGACAAAGCACCACCTTCTCCACAACAAGGAGATTCATCCTCTTCCAAGAGGGACAATTCACCAAAGAGGGAGAGACCTACTTGTGCCTATTGTAAAAAGTTTGGTCATGAGGAGTGTCGTTGCCATTCTAAGAAGATTGATGAGCTCACACACATCCTCAAAAAGCATAACATTGATTTGCCTAATGTCTACCAGAAGGATGATTCATCAACTTCCACTTCCACACATTCAAAAGGAAAAGGGCAAGCATTCATGGCTTCTACAAGTGGGAAGACTCACTCTTTTGGGACAAGAAAAGGAAAAACTCTTTGTGCTACTACAAGTCATGATTCAGGGAGATGGCTTCTAGATTCAGGGGCTTCTCATCATATGGCATCTTCGCAGTCTATGTTCTCTACATTTGAGCCTTGCACCATGCTGCAGATTTTGATGGGCAATCATACCTACATGGATGTGACTGGGAAAGGATCTATTGCCATTGGGGATAACTCCTTCAATGATGTGTTGTGTGTACCCCATTTGACAAACAATCTCCTTTCCATCTATCAAATCACACATGGCGCAACTAAGAGAATTGTGGAGTTCACACCTGAGTCAGTTTTCATTGGAGACTAGAGCTATCATTGTGACTGGGGTGGTTAATCATGCATCTCAGTTATACTCCTTTTCAGATTTTGTTGATGATGATGATTTCACATATGATGATTCTACACATGATGATCACACTTCTTGTGATGGTTCAGATTTTGAGAACTTTGGGTACTTGAACTTGGGGATTCTCACATGTGACCCCGCTCTTGAGCCTTGCATTTCATCTCCTCCTATTGATATCACATCACCTATTGCACCTGATGATGTAGCTAGTGCGACAGTTTTGCCTTGTTATGATTCCGTGCAGCAGGATATATCTTGTCTTCCAGCTTCAGTTTCATGGGACGACTACTTGATAGACATTGCAGGTTTGTTTGTGGAATCCTACATTGCAGATTTGGGAGACATCATTGATGATATTCATCTTCTCTTTGATGAAGATGATCCTTCTTTGATTGTTGCGAGGGAACACTCTGACCCTCTTGTTCATTCTCTACATGATCATTCTTTCGAGGTTGACATGATTGTGGATTCTTATGTACAGCAGTTGGAGGAGGTCTCTTTATGTTTAGAGGAGACATGTGAGTCTTTGAGACTTGTTCTACTTTCATCTCCACTAGATCTTGGAGTACCTTTTTCAACAGTGTGGAGCAGTTCACCACCTTTGGAGGGGGTATCTTTCAGCATTGACATGGGGACACTTGAACAGTTTTCAGAGATTCCATCCATCATGAGTTTTTTTCATACATCTTCCCTTCATTTTTGGGGAGACTTCATGGATACACCTTTGGTTTTGTTTCTTCCTAAGGGGAGGAATGTTGTTTGACATTTGTGGACCAGTTTCTTCATACATCATCGAGCTTCTATCATTGGTGGAGATTTACATTGAGGGGGGGCTTCCTAGCTTCTCTTCTTCTCTCATATGGGGGGGACTTTTTCCTCACATGGGGTTTCGTTCCTCACATACTTCTATGAGAGTTCTTTTGTATAGCTTTCATCTCTCTTTTGGGGGAGGGGCTTTTCCCATTGGGTTTTTCTCTCTTTCCCTGCTTTGTGAGAGATTTCATTGCATTGGTTTGCATGCATTTGCATTTGTACATGGGTACTGTTGACTTGTATTTTGTACACAAGCAAACACAGAATAAAATACCCAAATGGTACCTTATCCTCTCTTGATTAAAGCCTTTGAATGCTGAAGATATCGCAAAAAGGATCAATCAGGGTGACTTCAAGGCTCTTCGTTGTAGGATCTCTACGTGTGGATAAGCACCAGTGGTCGTTGTAAATGCTGTTTCTTCAAGGGGTCTTACGCACTTTCTGAGAAAGCTTGTCCGTGTCATGCTCTTTTGACTGCAGGAACAGGATTTTCCTAATACTAATAGATTCTCAAAAATAGCAAAAGATAAGGGTTTCAAGAGATGAATGCTAATCTAATCCTAAGAATGACTCAAATGTAAGCTGGACTTGGTAAGATTCTACCAATTTCAGTATTGCCAAGGAATTACAACTCTATTGGAATTGATGCGATCTTCTAAGGTGATTAGTGATTTTCAAATCATTAAGGATATAGATACTATCATAAAGATACATATCAATATCTCAGCAATGATTGAATGTTTAAGCAATCTCAATATCTCCAGTTGACCACATAGGGCATCGTTACAATCAGTAAGAAGCTAGTGGTTTGGAACATGAATCTCACCAAAGATCAAGCACAACACTTAGTCCTTCAAACTTAAACTTAAATACTACTTCGACTGAGAATGATTCAAGAAGATAAACAATCATGAGGATAGCCACAAGTATTGCAATAAAACACCATAACTTCAATATTTTATTGATCTCAAAGCCAAATAGACAACAATTGTTCAAAATTCTTTCTTCACTACTCAATCTTGCTACACAATAACTTTCTTCTCTAAGCTCTCTCTTTTCTCTAACTTCTAACTACTCTCAAAATGAAAATGAGTGAGGGTATATATAGCATCCTCAAATACAATGAATGGCCCAGATCGAAAGAAGATCGACGGCTAAGATTTTGACACCTAAACCCTAATTAGGGTTTGTTACAAAAAAGGTCCCCATTTAGATGAACATTATTAAATGCATAGCCAAATATTTAATTGGCTCAAATATCGAGAAAACATAGACCAATAGGAAATAAGCTGCCACATCATCCTATAACAACTTTTCTTCTAGAACTTTGTTCCCTTTCCTATGCTCCTTCTTAGCATATCCAACGAATCTGGACACAATTCCTTCAATTTCAGCAATAGGAATCTCAGGAAGATTCTTCATTCGTTCTTCCAAGTGAATAACTTGATCAAAAGCAGTGAGAAGAGCTGTCTCCCATCTAGGTTCAAGTTCTTTGATCTTCTCAATCAGGATCATGGTAGTGAACATCAGGTCTCGTTGCTCATCTGTGATGACGTTCTCCTCTTTACAAAAGATGACCTTGACTCTCTCCTCCAACTCTTGGATGTCCACATCTGTCTCGATCTCGATCCGCCTGCCAAGAATGGTACACAACACCTCGAACACCTTATCTTGAATTGGATGGATGATACCTTCAACTTGACTGCATTTGGTGCTGATGTCTTCAAAAAGGACCTCTTTCATCTAGAGCAGAGTT
This sequence comes from Cryptomeria japonica, assembly GCF_030272615.1. NCBI lineage: Eukaryota > Viridiplantae > Streptophyta > Pinopsida > Cupressales > Cupressaceae > Cryptomeria > Cryptomeria japonica. The sequence goes on along the minus strand of NC_081406.1, from coordinate 356,607,454 downwards.
GACCACTGTAAGAGGTTATGAGTTCCTCCATCCATTATCTTTTCTTGTGCCAGGATCCGTCTTGGTGTTTGTCTTATTACTTGCAGGACAGGAATGATAACATCTGTAGTGTGAGTGAAAGCGGCTACAGTTATCATTAGATTATGGATAATCTCAAGGACCTGGATAGCTCGGTGAATTGTCTTCATCATTCTTGTTGCAAATTCAACGGCTACCGTGTGGGATTTATCAATCCAAGAGCTCATAAGCTGAACTAGGCTCTTGACCCTTTCTGCCTCGCCAACTGATTCAAGAGGAAGTGCTTGTAAAGGGGATACTGCTGGATCCTGACGTCTCAAGGGCTGATTGAGATGACTAAAATAGCTTCTCCAAGCACCTCTCTCTCTCTCAAGCTTCCTATTCTTTTCCATTTCTTCCTTAAGTTTGTCTTTAAGTGCTTCAAATGAATCGGTTGCCTCTTCCATCGCTTGTTCGGTGGTAAGTGGACCAAGCTCGAATGTCTCTAAGTCATACTCATCTGCAAGAATCTCATCCTCATACTTGTCCACCTTTGGTGTAGCAATTTGCAATTTCCTGGATCCCGTTTCATCCCTTATTACCTTGGACATCTTTGTGGCCTTCTTCTTTTCCATTACCTCTTGAGAATTTCCTGTGAGGCTTTCTAAATCAAATACATCTTCTTCCTCTTCAACCACAATCACTCTTGTCAGTCTCTCTTTTAACCAATCCGGGATGGCGGATCTTGTTTCTCTCACTTGTATTTCTTTAGGCAGTGGTTCATCCTCTCGGAGAGGAGATGTCGCTTCATCATCATTCTTCTCTTCATGTAGCTCATCAACTTGTGGAGATTGACCTGATGAATGTTGAGGTGTCTGTCCCTTTTCTGGCTTGTCATTTTGTACCATAGATTCCATAGAATCATCAACTTCAGGTACCATCTTCCCTTGACCTTCCCCTTGGCTTGCCCTCTTTTCATGTCGAGAAGATGTGCTTGATGGGTGATCACGATTGGCCTCTTGCTTCCTCTTGGAAGATTCCCTTTTCTCAGGTCTTTCTTTCCTCTTTGCACCTCTAGGATGGGAAGTGTTCTCACTCACGCTTGCTTCTCCTTCTTCTGGTCTTGCCTCCAAAGTAAAAGTCATTGATACATTCTGCTCCCTCAACTTCTGGTGCTGTACATCCACCCATCTGCGAGTACATGATAAAACAGGGGCCATCAAAGCTCTCAAGTCTAAAACCTCGGGTTCATTCCAATCTATCTTCACTGCTTTGTCCTCTTTGTCATAGGATGACTGAAGGTATCTGCCATTATCTTGGGCTTGATCAGCTACTCTATAAACCTTGCATTTCCTGATGAAATCTAAGGGTAGCCTGGAATGCATCTTTCTTCTAACCTCTAAATCACTTGGGAGATTCATCCAAAAGTCCTCCACCTGAAACTCATGTTTGTACTTCTTACCGATTGTCTCCTCCATATAACTGTGAGGGTCAAAATTCTCCCGCGACGCAAAGGATGTGAATGAATATAAAGATAATTCCTTCTCTGCATCCTCCAAGGCTTGAGTGTTAGGACATGCTTCAAGTGAATTCCCTAGTATGATGGGCACAGGAATTCCATTTCCATGCTTGTGTCTGGATGCCTTTGCATAAGCTGCCAATTGTCTAGTCACCTCAAGTAGTACTATCCTGTCTGTCGGATACCTCGGCAACATGTAAGGAGGCGAAGGACACCCATGAACTCTGATGTATGTAAACTTTTGAAACTGGATGAACCATGCACCATACTTCTTCACAAGCTCTTGTGCATCCAGAGATAGTCGATTATGAATCCCACCTTGCAATATCCTAGTGATGTTCATCGTGAAGGTATCATTGACTAACTTGTAGTCACTTCTAGGCGGATGATGCAAATGAGCATAAGAGTCACAAACTCTCACTTCTTCGGGTCCTCTTCCGATCACTCCTCTGTGAGGTAGCCCTGCATACTCGAAACTCCTGATTAAGGCATATATAACATATGAGCTCACGTGGAATGATTTGGTAGGTCTTAGCCTTCTTAATTGCACGTCCAGACTATTGCTAATAATTTTGGCCCAATGAAGCATTCCTTTTCCTTGGACTATCACTTGAATGAAGAAGAACATCCACTTTTCGAAGTAGAAGGCTTGAGGAGCCCCTGTAACTCGATTGAGCAAAGTTATCAAATCTCTGTATTCCTCCTGGAAGTCGATCCTATGCGGTGTGTTGGGAATCTTGTTCAGGCGAGGCCGACAACAACCGATTCTTATTGATGAGATTCAGACATGTGTCGGGATCATCTTCATACATTGACTTGGCTCCTTCTAAGCTTTTGTAAATCATATCTTTATGCTTTGGAAGATGAAGAGCTTCACTTATAGCTTCCTCTGAAAGGTAAGCTAAGGTGTTCCCTTCCTTGGATACGATCGACCTTGATTGTGAGTCATAGTGGCGGGCACACTCGATCATCAGCTCATGACACTTGACTGCTAGAGGGAAACCTGCCGCCTTGATGATGCCACTTTCAATTATCTTCTTCGCAACAGGTGATGGCTTGCCAATGTAGGGGACCTCTCGAAACTTCTTCACATTGAAGTTTCTCAAGTTGGTGTCTCCGATATTACTCCATTTGGACACGATCCTGGTCTCCAATTTGTCATTCTTTTGATCTTCCTTGATGAGAGCTGGGCGACTAGTAGATGCTCCTGCCTTTGGAGTCGCCATCTTGACACCTACACAACATTTCAAAATTAGTCCTTGAGCATTAAGGGGTAGAAAATAAGACTCGAAAGGAAGACTTAAGATATTAATTAGGAAACTTCATGATAAATCTAGAGTTATCATTTCCTAATTAACTAATCAACACTTAGACTTTTCTAAAAAAGTGTCCAAAAATCAAATCTTGAACAAGGATGTTAGGACAATTTCGCCATACCTCCTCTTGAGTACTAAACTCTAAGATCTTTGAAAATTATGCAAGAAAAATGGATTTCGCTAGGCAAAGTTTAAATCATAGCCCTCTCTTGGATGAATTGCGCCTCCTCTAGCTTCAAAAGAATAAATTCCACCCTCCTTAGCCTTGAACACCTAGTAGAAATTCGCTCCAAACAAGATATATTTCGCTCCTCCAATTTGCTCCTCAATTTCGCATTTAGAAGGAATGATTGAATGATTTGAAATGTGAAGCAACACTCCTCCAATATATAGAGCGCTCACCCTACTTCCTTCAAGGCCGACTTGGCAAAAAAGGAGTAAAAAATAAATAAAATCTCCAAAAAGGGTGGTTGACTTGCAAAATAAATGCCTTGAGCACTTATTAATAAATTTTAATTAAGAAAAATTAATTTTAGATGCCTCCAAGGTAAAATTTCGATTTTTTCAAGGCTTAAAATTAATTTATTAAATGCACAATGCTTTTAATTTAATGCGAATTTAATTTTAATTTTCCAAATGTCTCAAATTTAGCAATTTTGGTGCTTAGTGCGATTTGGAGAATATCGATTTTTTAAATCAAGGTCTCAATGAAGCTTGCAAATAATTTCGCCCTGGACCCTCCCCAAGGGTCAGGAGCGATTTTCCAAATTTAGCCTTGAATGTTTCATATCTTGACTCTAAAATCTCCTAGGGGGTGAATTCATATCCAGTTAAGGTCTTGCACTTCAAATTTTAGTATTCCGCATGAAGAATCTAGGTGGAAGTGTGGATTTCGCCCTGGACCCTCTCCAAGGGTCAGGAGCGATTTTTTCATTTTAGGTTGTAATCCACCTTAGCTTTGATTGTTGAACTCTCAACGCGATTCCCAAGATCCATTTCCTTGTGCCACCAAGTTACTTCATCAAAAATCTTGAAGGAAATGATGCTTTTTAGAGGAATTTTGCCCTGGACCCTTAGCAAGGGTCAGGAGCGATTTTCCTAATTTGGCTCAAAACTGACATTTTCCAAATCTCAAAATTTCTTCAAGGCATCTCAAATAGGTCTTTTCACTGAATTCCAGACTTAGCTCTATCCAACTTAGGGGCAAAAGTGTGATTTTGGTGTTTTTCGCCCTAGACCCTCTCCAAGGGTCAGGAGCGATTTTTCAAATTTGACTAAAAATCCTCATTTCCTTGTCTAAAAACTTATTCACCAAGCAACATCATGTTTATGCCTCTCAAACTAAGCAAGAAAAATCCTCTTTCCAAGTTTTTCGCCTTGGACCCTCAGCAAGGGTCAGGAGCGATTTTTGCAAATTAGGCTCAATCCATCATCATCTTTCGTTGAAACTTTTATTCATCACTAGGTAATGTCTTGTCTTATCCACTCCATCCAAATTTGTCTTGTTTCTGCAAGGTAAAATGAGAGGTTTTCAAATTTTCGCCCTGGACCCTCTCCAAGGGTCAGGAGCGATTTTTCTTCTCTTGGCCTAGAATCATCAAGTTTGGAAGCAAACCACTATTCATCATGATCTCAAAGGGCATCTTTACCTTGCCTAACCTTGCCTTAGCACAATCTTGAAGGAAATATGTTGGTTTTATGATTTTCGCCCTGGACCCTCAGCAAGGGTCAGGAGCGACTTTTTGGTTTTAGGCATATTCCTTCATTCTTTAGGCTTCAAATCACTTCTAAGGCACCACACATCACGTCCTTCACCTATCCAAGCAAGATTTTGTCTTAATTCCACAAAAAAAGGAGAGAACCTTGGAAATTCACCTTGGACCCTCAGCAAGAGCGATTTTGATAATTGCCTTCAAAACCTTTACTCTCAACAATCCTTCTTCACTTCAAGGCAATTCAAACATCATTGCAAACTCATGCCTAGGCTCAGCTTTGTTCAAACTTGGAGAAAAAGGTTCAATGTTAGGTTTTTTGCCCTGGGCCCTCAGCAAGGGTCAGGAGCGATTTTCCCTACTTGGCTTGATTGCTTCTTTGTTGGCCATTCAAATTATCTTCAATGGGTAAAACATACCTCCTTACATCCATTCCAATCATAAAAATCATTTTGACTTTGCAATAAAAATGTGTTTTTGAGAATTTCGCCTTGGGCCTTCAGAGAGGGTCAGGAGCGAACTTTGCAATTGTGACCAAAATGCTTCACTTTTCATCTGAAAACCTCTTTGCTAAGGAAGATGTCATCTTGCATTGTGCTATGAATAGGTCTTCATGTCCAAGAAAAGGTCAAAAAATGCTTTTATAGAGAATTTCACCCTGGACCCTCAGCAAGGGTCAGGAGCGATTTTGACTTTCCTGGGCAAAACTTCTTCATCTTTGATCTTCAAACAAGTTAGGAGGCTTCATCATGCTCATTTCACCCTTCATTATGCCTTTGATACCTCAATTTGACCAAATAAGGCTAGAAATGACTCCAATAAGAATTTTCGCCCTGGACCTTCAGAGAGGGTCAGGAGCGAAATTGAGGTTTTCAAAAAAGTCCTTCATCATTTCAAGTTAAAACTTTCTCAGGCGGGTAGAGGGAGTTGTTCATTTTCCATTCATGATCAAAACTTGGTCTTTTTTTACTGCAAAATGAGGAAAATCAAAATTTCACCTTGGGCCCTCAGCAAGGGTTAGGAGCGAATTTGTCTTTAGTGCCCAAAATTCATCATTTTTTTTGTTTTCAAACCTTCAATTGCCTTTGGTGACGTCCAATCCTCCTTCCGGGAGACCTTGCACGAAACAAGTTAGCCAAATTAGTGACAAATAAGCTTAAACATCATTTTCGCCTTGGACCCTCAGCAAGGGTCAGGAGCGAAATCCTCATTTTCGGTTAAACTGCTCAAAATCTAAGTCTCAAACCACTTCACAAGGCAAAGTCAGGTCATTTCCAAGGCCAGGAACCAGTAGCAAATCCATCAAAACACAAGAAATTGTGTTTAGGATGAAGTTCGCCCTGGACCCTCAGCAAGGGTCAGGAGCGACTTTTCTGTTTCAGGCATCATCTTACTTTACAAAAATTGATCAAAAACCTCTCTAGGCAAGAACACACAATTTCACCCTCAAGCATGCTAACACTTAGTCAAAATTGTGAAGGAAATCCAGTCTACAAGGAACTTCGCCCTGGACCCTCAGCAAGGGTCAGGAGCGATTTTGACATTATCAGGCTCTTGATCTATTTCATTCCCTATCTAACCTAGCCCACTAGACTTCCTTTCCTCATTGACCATGGTCAGCTAACTCAGACTTAGAGACAAACTGGACCTTACCCTAAAACCCCTTATCCAATCTATACCTAACCCGAGACCTATTTGACTCCCCTGAAAGGTTGACCTTATTCCAACAATCTCAATTCCCCAGGGAGACACTTAGCAATTTTCCAAAATTTGATTGGACTTAGCTTGAATGATACCAAAAAGGAACCCCTAAGGTTTAGCCTTAGCCCAGACAGACAACTCACTCACTCAAAATCCCAAAAGCAGAGAGAAAAACAAGCAGAGAGAAAGCGAAACAAAAGCAAAAAGAGGGGGGTCCCTATTTTAATGGGGCGATGTGTGAAATGGTCACAACAGGTACCTAACATGGCCTTGTAGCTGAGACCCATCTTGCATTGCTTAATTGCATTGTAGACTTAAGTGCATTCCCCTAAGTTGCACTTAAGGGGGGGTGTTGGTGTAAATAATTATTCATCTTGGATATTATTAATTTATTAGACCTTACTTAAGTTTACTTAGGATAATGCATTTCATAGTAGTTTGGGTATGAGACACTTGTGTGTTTGTGCCACATTGGGATAGTGTGTGTAGGAGAATTTCCACCTTTTATGGTGTGATCTTGTTACTACTTTATCATATCCACTTATTGTGGAGTGATAATTCCACCTTCGGTGAGTTATCCACTTCATGTGGAATATTTTATTGTTTCTCCTACCTACCACACCTATTTCCTACCTACCCTTGTTTCTTATTGAGCCACATGTCATGTTTGTGTGCTCACATATCCATATTGCCTTGCCTATATATGCAGGCTCTTCTACATTGTAGGAATTATTATTGATCTATTGATCATTTATCTATTGATGAGAATACAGTTTATTCTTGTCCTATATTTTGTCTCTATTTTGTACTTCTCATTGAGCTCTTGATCTTGGCAAAATCTCACAGCTTTGAGCACAAGACAAGAATGATGATGGCTTGTGTTTTTTTAGTCAGTTAACCATATTTGGAATTCCTTTTATTAAATTGAAACTGAACAATTTTTTCAAGCTATACATTGATGTTGTTTGTTCAACTAGGGTGTGGATTTTTTATACAACTTAACAGTTGTGTTTTGCAAGTTAGATTTTCAAATATTATGAAGGAAAGCAACTTAATCTAAAAGTGGAAACCACACTTTGTTGGCTAAAATAGATACCAAAATTTCATTGCAAACAAGATTGAAAGGAATAAAAACACATTGATGACATTTGATTCCAATCGTAGGCAAGTAGTCATTTCATTTATGCAAATCTTCCCAAGAAAATATTGTATAGTTTAATATCATATATTGTCTAGGGTCAGTTTAGTTTAGATCAGTGTTACGAGACTTGGATTCACCTCAAAATTGGCACACAGATTTTTGACTCGGACTTAAACTCAATGCCCAAACTTGGCAAAAACTTGGCAAAGACTCGACAAATTGAAAAACCCAAGAAATTTAGAGATTTTTAATGATTTAAAACTTGTTTCATGCACCCTTTAATAAATAAACCTCAAAGACGCAATAACATCATGTAATATCTCTACATAAATATTAATATATAATCAATTATCTTATTTCTCATCTTATTAATTTATTTCTTATATAACCAATTTCTATCTTATATTCTTATATAATCAATATCTAAATATTAATTTATAAACAATGTTTAATATTTAATATCAATTTATCAATAATAATTAATATTAAATAATATAATAAATTAATCTCAAGTATTGAAGTGCTGTTTGAAAAGGCACGAATCCATTATTCTTAGCAATGGCTTATTAAGAAACTCACGATGTACGGAAGGGGTGCAAGGAAAGGGTGTTGACTAAGAGCCACATCCTTGCACGCAAGACCATTGAAAAAGCTTACAAGGACAAAATTCCAAGTGGGAGAAATCAGCTAATGATAAGGAAAGATAGGAAGGAAAAAGATATCGGTTATGCTGGCAAATGCTGGGCTATTGAATTGGTGATACAAATTCACAGTGGTACGTGGAAAAGAACTCTTTGCTATTTGTAATATGAATATTCCTTTCTTGATAATTAATTGAGGGAACATGGTAAGGAAGAACATGCGTCACAATAAAAGTATGACTGGGTATTACAATAACAGCAATAAATAATACAATAATATGAATGATTAATTATTAACAGTGATAGCAGAAATTAATATAATAATAAGGAATTCACATCCAAATTTAATAGCTGAAAGAATAATAATATGATATGGTAAATCATGGAAAAAATAAATAAAATATATATATATATATATATACACCATTCCTCGTGCTGCTATTATCAGTATTTAAGAAGATTGGGATGAGATGTTCCAAAGAGGGGTAGTCTAAATCCAAGCAATAGGTTAAGTCCCAAGATAGGGTGGGGATCAACGACCCATAAGCCTTGAGGGCATAGACCCAAGATAGGTAAGGGCTTGGATCTGTAAACTTTGAGGGAACCTATTGTGTTTGGTCTCTAAGCACTTTGGTAACATACATAGTGATAAATTTATGATCAGATTTAGAACAATGCAGATATGAGACAATTCACACAAGTTTACACAACATATACCCTGGGAAAACCTTTTAACTTGAAGGTGAAAAACCCAACAACAAATGTCTTTTATTATATTCGACAAAATAGCAAGTTGTATTTACAAAATTGCATCACTCCTTGAAGCTAGATGATTGGAAACAATCCACCATAGATGATACACGATCTGCAATGTGAATCGGACTTCCTTAGATAATCCACGATCTTCTGTAGATGATCTTCGATCTGCAGATAGGTGCGAACTCCTGTGAGAATTCTACGATTTGTTGAGTGTGTATTCAGATGCCAAGGGGAAGATAATTGATCTCCCTTTATACCCGTGCAAGGTTACTCTTCACGAGGAGTCAGCTCCTTAGGAATAAGACATCTCTTCGTTTAGGGCAATGTAACCTTTCATTAAGGGTGGTGGACTTTGCCAAAAGTCGACCCCTTTATAAGTATATTTATTTTGCAAACAAATAAAGAATTACACCACTTGGATAATTATCGATAGACTCCAAATATGTAAGGCCGAAGGCCAGTTACATATTTGGTGGAATCGTCCCTCAAGGAGACTCCCATAGATATATACGACAACACATAGACCTTTCTCCCTTAAAACTGAAGTAGTAGCAGGGTCTGATATCTATATTAAGAACTATGAATAACGAAATTAATCATCTAATGAGGAAAATAAATAAGCACTTGTTAATAACTAATAAATTGAAGAATATCAATGACTGACTTCATGATTAGTCTCTCAATCAATTTTAGTATATTGAAATAGATTAATTATGTTAATCAGGTAGGGGACATTACACATCATCAAATAGAAGCTAATTTGATCACATACACAAGAATACATAAATGCAAATTTCAGCCGAACACACTTAAGGATTTAAAACTTGTTTGATGCACCCTTTAATAAATAAACCTCAAAGACACAATAACATCATCAAATAGAAGCTAATTTGATCACAAACACAAGTATACATTGAGCACATAAGTATAAATGCAAATTTTAGCTGAACACACTTAGATATATAAATATTGTCAAATTTTAACAAAACTCATGGAATATGAAATTCATGGCATCAAGTTCTCAAACAAATATCAAAACAAAAGCTAGAAGTCTATGACTCAGAGAAGCTTGTAGCCCTCCTGCATGGGTGTCTAAGATAGGTCTTGGATGATGTTGCAGCCACAATATTTGCCTTTGTCTCAGTGTCATCCACACCAATATCCAAAGTGTCTTACTCGTGCTCTATTCTCCTCCGCCATGGCTACTGCCTCAGCCTCTCTATGCACCTAGTCAACCCAATCAAGGTCCTCATCACTAAAGATAGGATTGTTAGCCTCAATGATCCAATCGGATTGTGGATCAACCTCCTCTAGCATGATGGGTGTTGAGTCATTGGCCAAAATCTTTCTATGGTGAAGATGAAGGTTGTAATGAATATAGTCTAGATCATTCAACCTCTACACGTACAATCTATTACACTTAGTGGAGTTTATGTGCTCAAACATACTTCAATTGCGCTCATAACTCGAAACATTGCATGGCTGACCCAATTTTGAACTGCAATCCTTCGAAGATTTGGTGCCTTAGCACCAAATCTTTCGCACCATGCATTTGATATGAGATAAAGAAAAAAATCAATCTCATTATCCAACTTTAAGTTTCAAACTTTCAACATTTAATAATAATATAAAAAGAGGTAAGTTTCAAATTTTCAATATTTAATAATAATATAAAAAGGAAAAATATTTTTACCTGGCTACAATGACGACTGAGTATTTTTGCATATTTCATGGGAAAAGATATTCCTTGTGCAAGTTTAAAGGTCTCAATCTCATGGACTATCTTTGTTCTAGGCGACTTCCAACATTAGAATCAAGTGTCATTCACTCTATGATTGTGTAGAGCCAACTTAGAACCTTCTCATTTGCCTTGAATTTAGAGCGGAATTGGAATGCCAAATCGAGGAAATAAGTTGCTGTTTGTAGGGGCTTGCAAAGTTGGACGTGCCATCACCTATCAACAATTTCACAAATGGGACGACACTTAACCTCAACTCCCACATAAATGGATCTAATGGCCTCCTTGGCCCTATCCATTCCCTTATATATGTAGCCCATTGCGGGCTTCTCCCCATCAACAACTCCTAGGAGAACTACCAAAGGGTCTGTGAACTACAATTATTGTGAAACATTAATATAAGTGTAAAATAAATTAAATAAGGAGACCTAATACATGTCACAAATAAATTTAGTATTGTAAAATGTAGAATTTAAATTTGAATTCGACGTACCTCTAAATATAAAAATTCAAGAGACAGAATCAAGCTATAAATTTCAAAACAAACAAACAAAAAAGATTTATTTGGCTGCATGGAATGGAATGGTGCAATAGTACCAAAAGTCTTCAATTGCATGTTTAGCTGCATCATGTGTGTCTTTGTTCCAACCCATTCTCGTATGTGATAGTTGGGAACCTAGAGTAGTGCGTGACAAAATATATGAATCCAACCTAGATGCATGAAATCTAGGTCCAATGCCAACACTACCACTACCATTGGCACCAACACCAACACTACTAGCACCTGAAGATGGATGAAATGGAGGCATGGAAGAAGACTCTCCACTACCACCAAGGGCTGCCATCTCCTCTCTTTGCCTCTTGTTCAATTCATTTTGTTGCTCAAAGATTTCTAGTTGCACTTGCACTTCACGCATAACCTCAGAAGGCACATGTGGGCATGGAATAGCATCATGGATTGGTATGTGTGCAAGATGGTATTTCAATCTATTAATGCCTCCTCCATGATAAATGGTTTTGCAATAAAAACATTTACTTCTCTTTTCTTTTGTCCAAGGATAATTTCAGCATGTTTCCAACAAGGGTCACTACTAACTGGGGTTTGAGACATTGTAATAAAGACATTTGAAAATCTCAAGACTGGTGCAATAACATATAAATAGAAAAAATTAACATTTGTGATTTATAATTAAACTAATATAAAAAGTGTAGGCATTGCAACTATAAAATTAGATTATTTTACAAAAACACTAAGGGTTTGTTCTTTGATCTACTAATATAAAATAGAGAAAAGAAAAAGGAAATGTAAAAGAAAAATAAAACTTTTTTTCAAAAACCTTCAAAATACAAACTTACCTCTTAAATCTCGCTTGAAATCAATAGTGAGCTCTACCAATCCTTCATAAACATCTCTAGATGTACCAGAAGTAGCTACAAACCTGCCCAAATGTAATTGAACAATCGATTTTTTCTCTAGCTCCTTGCTGGTTTTCCTACAATGCAATCCAAATTTGACTCACAACTCTCTTTTCCCCTTCTCCTTCCGCTAGAAAACGAAATGAAGTTACTTTTAGGGTGAAGGAGAAAATTTAAGTAAAAAAAAGTAAGTTCAAACAAAGTTTTTTGTTTAGGACTTGTCAAGACTTGGCAAGTTCAGTGAGTTTGGTGAGACCGGAAGCCGAGTCTTCCAGACTCGGCCCGCCTGATTCGCCACAGACTCACCGAGTCTTGTTTCTATGGTTTAGATCTCAAGGAGATTTCCCTCACAATTTTAATAGAGGTTTATCTTCACACACTATTCTATTTTGTGTTATCTTGTAAGAGACATGTTAAAACATTGATAGTACATAATAAGGTAATTGGTGTTGCGTATTTTGGGCTCCTATAACCTTGATTAGCATTATTTCTTGGTAGAAGAATCGGCTACCAAGTGGTCTCGATGATTGCATCATTTCTTCATATATTCTAGGTCATAGGTTGGTGGATCTCAAAATAAACATAAGTAATAAAGTAATTGCAAATATCAAAATAGAACCCATAGTGTTTGTGTTTGTATAGGTTATTTCAAGGGACATGGATATGTTCTCTAACTAGTGAATACCAAGGAGGAAATAGAATTTGACCAAGCTTAATTGAAACACTCAACAAGGAAAGAGGCCATATCGTAGTTATCTCTTGCTTCCTAGTCTTGGATTTGCTGAATGGAGTAGTATGAAATAAATTTTCTGTATTTAAGCACCTTCCTAGATTCTGAAATCTCTGCAAACAATGAAAACCCATATTGTACCAAATATGCTTAGTGTTGCTTCAAAGATTCTGTTCAAAGGACCAATGGCTTCCCAGAAGGACATGTTGAATTGTGGACTAGGAAAGATTTGGGACACAATCCCATTCTCTATTGAGTCATATCATAGGAACAATCCTTTGAAGTTTCAATGTCTTGTTGCCATGCAGCAGTCTAATTTGTGTCATAATTAAACTTAGGAGGAGACCAGCTTCAATGTACCAAATTGCATATCTAGAGACATTTCTGGTGGGTTTTCTTGCAGGTGAATATAATTTGCCTTCCTCTTCTTTACAATGAATGTATATTTCAATTGTTATCTCAAGAGAAACGAAAGCCTCTGTTTTAGCTGCAGCTTAATGTACATAGGATGACCTTATGCTATGCATTTTTCACCCTCTATATTTGGATTGGATGGTGAGCTATCTACTTCTTTAGCATTTATTGAAATAAAATTATGTTGTTAAAATTTGCTGCTGAACATACCTTGGAAAAGAAGATTGTATCCCACATTTCCTTGCTATCTCCTTGTTGAAGTCTCTTCCTATTGAGTGCGATTTTCCATAATTTTTTTATTTTACTTTCTTTGTTTGTTTTTGTCTTCTTTGTAAATTTACTAGCTGTGTGTACCTTAACAAGGAAAAAAGATTAGTTTATTGAAAAACAATGTTAATTTTTTTTTAGTAAAGTGATGATAAATTAAATTCTTAGGTTGCATATAATCTTCAATTTCTTTGAAATTCATTCCACATGGCAAATCTCAACTAAAAACATTAACTCAAAGGTCACGTTATTGACAAAGCTCAAGAATTTAAAATATTAGTGGCCTAAGCCATGCAAAAGCAAATTCAAAAACTAGAACGATGGTAGAAAGATTGAGTGAGATTGTGACACTCTTATATATCTCAAAGGAAAGCTTTTGGCAGGGTAAGGAGAGAATGACACTTGTCAAAATTTCATGTATTGTAATATCTCTTTTTCTAGATCATTCCAACATTCTTGGAACTTATTAAAAAGTTATTTTGATAGTGGCAAAGAGTTTTGAGAGCCAAGATGAGTACAATGGTACCTTCCATGTGCGGATCTAACATTTTGGGAGCACTCCACACTTCTTGGAGAATTCCGTCATCTAGGGAGAATGCCAACTTATACATAAATTGATCTCATATGCACTCCAAGTATTGGTGGTGTGGTCGAAATTCATACTTTGGGCTATTTTAATATTTTCCATAACTTTGGTGGTTGTGTGGAAAATAATTAAATAATTGAATATTTAAGTTGTTGTAAAATGGAAAATTAAAAAAAATATTTTTAATTATTTAAAAAGGGGTTGTTATATAAAGATGTAAGAGTGACTTATTCTCGGGTTCAAAAGTTAAATTGAATTAATAGGTCACTTAAGCAGGAAATTAAAAGATTATTTATAATATTTCTTTTTAAAAAAAAAGGTATATAAAGAGGATAGTTGAGGAAAGGGTCTATTTTACATTTTCATTTTACAAACCCTAGTTTGGAGAGGCGAACAATTGTTCATATTTAGCCCTAGGATGGAAACCCTATGGCACAATTGATTTTGAGGAAAACGCTCCTAGACATTCTATAGGTGGATTCACATAAGATTCACATGTATGGTTAATGTTGGAGATTATAGAGATTTGTCAGTAGAATTTGCAAAGAAATAATTATTCGAGTTTTGGAGAGTTTGCATAAGTATTATTAATTTATCAGCTCAAGCTTTGAAATTTATAGAAGATGCATGTATAGGAAAATAATTATAAATTACAAAGGGGATTTGAGGAGCTCAAGGAGCTAAAGAACGGATTGCGACATCTCCATTACACTGAGCCGCACCATTTTCTTTTTTGGAGACACTAGACGGGAGATTAAAGGGATTGCAGCACTCTTTCTTTAGTGATTGAAAAGGAAAGGGTCATTTTTGCATTTTCATTTTACAAACCCTAGTTTGGAGAGGTGAACAACTGTTCATCTTAAGCCCTAGGATGGAAACCCTATGGCGCATTTGGTTTCAAGGAGGAAAACCCTCCTAGACATTCTATAGGTTGATTCACAAAAGATTCACATGTACGGTTAATGTTGGAGATTATAGAGATTTGTCGGTAGAATTTGCGAAGAAATAATTATTCGATTTTCGAAGAGTTTGCATAAGTATTGTTATTTTATCAGCCCAAGCTTTGAAATTTATAGAAGATATATGTAGAGGAAAAAAATTATAAATTACACAAGGGGATTTGAGGAGGTCAAGGAGCTAAAAAAAAGGATTGCAACATCTCCATTACACCAAGCTGCACCCTTTTCTTTTTTGGAGACATTGAAGGGTAGATGAATTGGATTGCAGCACTCTTTTTTGAGTGATTAAAAAGGTAAAAAAATAAAATCACTGAGATCTCCTAATGCAGTGAGGACTTTTAAACCCTGCTGCCCAACCTTTCTGGTGGTGTTTCAAGTTTCAAAGAAGCCATAGCCCTCTTTATAGGAGCTGTGAGGTGTTGGGGAAGTTAAAAAGTGAAAACTGGAGGACTCCTAATGCAAGTAGGACACTTAAACCGAGCTGCTCAGATTTTGTTGGAATTTTAAGCCTTGGAAATGCGAATGTGGAGCTGTTTAAGCAGCGGCACTCATATATCAGCAGAACATTATAATTAAAAGGGTCGCTGCTTGCTTAGTAAAACAAAAGTGCTGCCTATTTACCTGCATTCAGCTGTTAATAGCTAGCTGCAGCACGATTCGTGTAGAGGACTGTAGCAGCAATATGAAGGCCAGACATGTTCAAACTAGTCTATGTATGCAAGAAATATCCTTCATTCTACGATATAATGAATTATGTATTGTCAAATCTGTGTATCTGGAAAAATATAAAAATAATTGCAAAACTACATTGAAGGGAATTATCTTTATAAGCTTAAATTTCATTACTGCATGATCATTTTGTCAAACATTTGAGAAATTTACATAAATTGATAGAACAATGTAGTGCTGGTATTCCACAAAGACTTGTAAAAATCCAAAAAGTTAGCTGGCATATCACATGTACTTACAAAGCATAGAACGTAAAGAAGAGACTTTGGATGAGAGTGAAAAGAGTGAACAACTGAACAAAAAGTGTCACTCACTTGTTTGCCTTGAAAGAAATGGAATAAAACATTCGAGGTTAATACTTTGAAGCACTTGCTTGAGTAAAACAACGAGTAAGATGTTGACATTTGTTGCCATTTCACACTAATTGGGAACAAATGGATTGAAGGTTTCAAAATCCCTTTAAATCATCCTTTGCTTTTCCTTAAAATGGACTTACTAGAGAACAACCAGGGAATAGATCATGAGATTTGTAATGTCCCCATTTTGCGAGCATCAGAGTTTGTAAGAATTAGCCTATCATTTGACCCTCGTAGGCTAATAATTATTGATAGAGGGCCTCGTGTGGCAGTTACTTGGTGATTTGAGACATTACTCTTCAACTGGATTCAGGTTTTGGCCTTTGCACAGGTTTTTTGACTCAGATTGGCACACTTACTATTTATAGTAAGTTACTATTTTGGGAGAGTCAGGGTTCCTATTAATAGAAAGACAGCTGAGCAGAGCTTATTGGCAGTCAGGGTTCCTATTAATAGAAAGACAGCTGAGCAGAGCTTATTGGCAGTGTCAACTTTGATTGGGCCTTTGCAGCTATTTCTAGACTCAGTTCCACATACTTACTATTTATAGTAAGTCACTATTCAGGGTTTCTATTTTTAGACAGGCATCCAATCACATGGAGAATAGGGAGAGTCGACTCCTGGCTCAGACGGCTTAGCAATCAGACAAGTAGATCAAGAGATATTAAAGTTTAAGTGACTTAAGTGATTTATTTAATATTTTAATATTATTATAAAGTTCTAAAGTAACTTTATAATAATAAAGTCACTTTAATATAATAAAGTGCATTAAGTGAATAATTTAATGTGGGAATAAATCTTTTATCCCACATTGGCCAGGAAGGTGTTTGAGCTCTCTTAAGGAAAGAATAAAAGGAAAGGCAAGAGTTCATTCTCGGCATCCAGTTGATGAATAGTATTTTGATTGATTTTTATTGTGGAGCCTAGGGCTTTCGCAATTTTCTTCTTTGATCATAGGAAACGAAAACTTCCTATTGATAGCAATTTTGAAGGTGTGAAATAACACCTGAATTATTGCAGTTGTGGGAAAGAATACTTCAGTTCTTTCATTTGTGCAAATTGGTGAAGTTTTCTACAAGGGTTTGAAGTTTATTGTTGAAGCACATTTATAGTTGGTTGTGAATCATCCTTATTTGGCAACAAATTATTCAAGGTTTTAAGAGCAGATTGCAAGTTTGTTCTTGCTGCTACAGTGCGCATGAACAGTGCGTGTGAACAGTGCGCATGAACAGTGCTGTGAACAGTGCGATACAGTGCCGTGAACAGTGCGCATGAACAGTGCCGTGAATAGTGAGCTACAGTGCCCGTGAACAGTGCGCATGAACAGTGCGCTACAGTAGTTGGAGTTCTATAGAAGGGGATTTAGAGAGGTTGAACAGCTATATATATGTGACAAGGGATTTGCATATGAGGAGAATCAAACCAATATATCAAGGCAGCCATTGAAATACCAGGTTTTCTATCTATGGTCATTGTATTAGAAAATCATTACTTCATTGCATCATTTTCTATTATGATTATATCATGAAATATTTGGAGGTTGCATATGTTAATGGAGATATAATTTGCATATTCCACATTCAACATTGATCAGCCATTTAGCTTTCATGCCAATTGTTTGCTTAAATGCCTAATGGCTGTAGGTGTACTTTGGGATGCATGACAAGTGTTTGTCTTAATGTCAACTAGCTGTACTAGTTAATTTCAGTCATTACATATGTGTGGAAAGGTCTAAAACAGCTAGTATATCATTTCTATAACAAATTTGCATTGTTAGAAGCTTTCCATAACTTCATTTGCAGCCTACAAACCCAAAGAAGACAAATAAAGAATTCATTACAGCGGCTTCAAACATTGTATGCCAAATGTTTGACAATATTCCTTGATGTTCATATAAGCAAAACAGGGTCAGATTAGCCAAGGGATATTACAAGATTGTAACAAATGTTATGATCTCATTAAAAAATTAAGAAACAATAAAATTAAATAAAACAAGCACCACCTTGAGGAAAGATAAAGTGAGAGGATGCTACTTAGTGGATTCACATGTATTTTGAGGAAAGCTCGTCAAAGTGCAGTCTGATTGCTTGGACCAAGTGATACCATACATCTAGTGAGATGGAAACATAGATGACACCTCCTTGACTTTGAGGGCATCAAAATTGATAACTGCGTGACTCTTGAAAACATCGAATGATGGTGCATCACATTCTAGAATGAGAATCAAAGCAACAGATTAATTCCCAAAAATTACTTTGTAAAAGGAGTATGCAACTTTGTATTACAGGAAAGTCAGTAAACACTGTGCAAAACTTTTCTACTCAAGTAATAACACAAAAATCCAGTAATAAGAAAAGCACACCAACAACCAACAAGATCTGAAATCTTTTAGATTTAAATACTTGCCTTGAAAATTAGAGTTTTAATAGTTTAAAATCATGTTCCAAGCTTTGTAGGAAGTGGGTTGTGCTGGTGACAAGAGATGGTCCATTGTCACACCAAAGAGAATAAGGACTGCCAAATTAGGAAAATACGTTCTATGATAAAATGGACCACTTTTTCTCTAGTGGTGTTTTAGCCATAGCTTCAGACCATCTAGTACAATAATAGTGGCTGTTAAAACTTGTATATCAATGTAGAATTTGGGTTTACTTCCCCAACAAAATATAATACCTATTGGGCAAATAGTTGTTATTCTATTACTGGGAGCAGGGGCATGGAAACATCATTTTCCTTTCCTGCACGAATTTGGTAGGAATGGCATGCCTGACACGCTGATGAGTTCCCTTGAAAATTGTTGCCCATTAATAACTAGTTGTTGAATCTTGTGAGTGGTGGTATCACTTGAAGAGAGCCCACAACTGAAGCTTTCATGAGATTTTCACCTCACTAATTTGGCTTCTTTCCTAGTTTAGACGACAAAGATATTCCCTTAATACTTTCACCTGTAAAGGATTCTTGCCTTTAACATGTAATGTGCAGCATTGAGTCTAATTGTCTTTGTGTTGGTGTGAATAAAGGTTTTGAACCTAGCTAGTTCCTAGTAGGGGCTTATTCACAATTTAAGTTTACTTAGGTCCTAGGTGTTTTTCTAGAAGTCTTCTTTCTGTAGATAAGATCTTATCATATCTTATCTTTTTGACTTTTATTTAATTATAGTTACCTAGGTTATCTAATAATTGTCAAGTTAGTTGTCTCATAACAGAGGATTAAGACACGTCATAATCTTGTCTTCCTATCTCTCAACTTGCCTTTATAACCAAGGCCTCTCATGTACATTTTCATCATCCTTGCATCCATAATCAAGCAATTTATTCTTGCCATTTTCTCTCTTATGGTAGATATTTTGGTCTAACAATTGTTCTTGGGGTGTAGGGAGTTCACCATTAATACCTACATGGTATCAGAGCTCTAGTGTTGTAGATTCCTTCTCAGATTTGAGGGTGATTTGGGCATGAAATTTTTCTAGGTGTAGTTTGGGGAAAAACAAACCTCATGGTTGAGTTCAAAAGGCTCCCAAACCCCTATTTTCATCTAAAGCATTTCGATTTTGGATGTCAGAGTTTTTGGTCATTTTTGGAGAGTTTGATTGAAATTTGTTGTCTCTTGTCCATATAGTACATACAATGTATGGATTCATACACCTTTTGTATGATTGCACGACTAGCATTAGCAACATTACTTGGGTTGGTGTTCGTAGAGTTTGTAGAGGCATATTCTCTACTCAATCACCGAATATTCCTACTGCCTCATATCACGTCATTTGGCATAGTTGGCACAAGTATCCTTTATTTCACGTTTTTTTATTTGTTATTTATATTAAAAAAATTTCGATTTTTAATAGTCACCTATTGAAGTTTGGTGTTGGCCCCTGGTCACTTGGAGGTTTAGGCCCTAGCCCCTGTTTTTTTCTCTACTAGCCCTAAATAGGGCCTTTTTTTTAAAATATCATAACTTTTTCTATTTGAGGCCTTTTTTAAAAAACAAAATATTGCCACAAAGTTGGCTCTATGAATATTCTAGTGGTGTAGGTGATTTCTTTAGATTTTGCTATTGGATGCTTGTTTTTCCAATTTGAAGTTAGATCTTGTTTTTCAGCCTCTGAGCTCATAATTTTTTTGCTCCGAACTCCTTTTTTTGTGATTCTTGTGGCATTAAGAAGGTATTCAGGAGCACTTCTGTTTTATACATGCACTTTTTTGCAGATATTTTCTAGAATTTCAGTTTAAAGTCAGATTCGGTACTTTGAAATAACTTCTTGTTGTCAGGTAATTAAGCATTAAGGTAAATTGTGTTAGCATCGGCAGTTAACCCGTCGGTTGTCGGCAGTTGGCATCGAGTAACTGACCAGACTCCTTTATATTGTATCTATTTCCAGTTTTTGGACATGCTATTGTAGTGGAATGTATTGCTATCATTGTATGTACTGGCTTATTATGAATCAATAAAACACTTGTGAGTTCCATATATACTGTGTACTTCTGTCATTTATGCAATGTCTTAACCTGACACCCTACGGGGAAAACATTTGGCGCTGTTTTCTAAGTAAAAACCTGGGAGCAACGGGGAAAAGGACGTACTACATGGCACACGGATAATGGGACAACCATTACCAGAAGGAACGAGTGACCCTGACAGAGAACCCGAAGAATAGTTCGAGGGGGAAAAGACACTCATGAAGGATTTCTCCTGCATCCTACAGCCGGCAATCGAAACACATGTAAGGAGGGAAGCCACAACCAAAGATGCTATGTGGAGTTCGCTCGGAGTAAGCCCTGTTGTGAATCAGTTGATGAGCGAACTGCCTAACCTTTTGGCACAAGGATTTTTGGCTCTCCAAAATCGAAGGGAAGACATCTACCGAGAGAACCAACGGAAGCAAATTCTAGGGGAATTTAGGGAGCGCTAGGAAGATGAGCGCAATACATGAACTCTGACGCTTAGAGAGAATAAATAAGAACATCCCCATTGTAATAAGTATGTCAGTGACATACATTATGTATGAGGGATGAAGTAATAAAAGGTTTTTTTTTGTTTTGTGTACATGGTGTGTGCTTGCTGTGTACGAAAGTGATTTATGTCCAATATACTAAATAAGGACAAAAATAAAAAGATACAAAGTGACGAATGGGAAGTGGCACAAAGAGCGTTGAATCTCAGACAACAGATAGAACGAAGGCGTAGGCTAAGGCAGCTTGCCGACGGACGATTGACCGAGGGGTTGCTCGAAGGGAACCCAGGAGGGGTCACGGAGGTTGCGGAGGCAGAGATAGACAGAGAGAATTACACTCTCTACATTGTTGTAGGGTTGGCTGAAGGGAACCTAGAAGAAGTCACGGAGGGTGCCGAAGGAGAAGTCTACAGTTCCCCAGAATACCACCATAGGATAAGAAGTCGTGAAGAGTTGGTGGAACAAACAAGGCGAAATCTAAACTTGATCGACGCTACCAGAGACCTACTAAAGAACTTGTCAATTTCGGAGGACAACCAGAGGGAGACAACCAACCGGAGGGAGATGACCAAAGGTGCCGGGGGAACACAAGGGTACCGTACGGGAGGCAATTTGTTCGGTTCGGGGTCAGCATCCTTCTTAGGAGGACCCACGAGTGGAGGGTCAGGTGCAGGAGGCGGACGCGGAGGCGAAGGATCACCAGGTACAAGCACACAAGGCATCAAAGGAGCGAGACCCAGTGGTGGGATGGTAAGTAAACAAAAATTGCCAAAGTTCATAGGGGACGGCAAGGAAGACCTTGTATGGCACTGTCGTACATGTGAAACTATTTGGTCTGCCAACGGAGTGACGAACAGGATGACTGGGTGCAGCAGTTCCTAGCCACGTTACGTGGAGTTGCCATAGATTGGTACTCCAATGTTGACAAGCAAATAGTGGGCACATGGGCCAATCTACAGAAGGAATTCAAGGAGGAGTTTCGGTTGCTCCGTGATGACAATGAAATCGTAGCCGAGATATACAGTACCAAACAAGGTCCCAAGGAGACAGTACGAGCATACAACCAGAGGCTGAAAGAAGTGCTGGGTAAAATGAAAAGCCAACCCGCAGATGGGTTGAAGAAACGATGGTTCGTTGAAGGGTTGAAATCCTCCCTACGGAAGAAGATGAAAATTGTACCCCCGACGTCATATGACGACGCCTATAATAGGGCGATGGACCTTGAGAGTGAACACAAAACGTCAAAGAAGAAGAAAAGTAATAAATCCTCATCTGACAACGACGAAGACTTTGACAGGGAAAGCAACAACGGTGGTGAATCGAGTAAAAAGGTGCACGCACTCCAAAAGGATATGGAACGAATGCTGAAAGAATTCAAAGCCATGAAGGGGAGTACAAGTAAGATTGAAGAAAACGACGTGTGGTGTACGGACTGTAGGAGTGACAGACACACCAAGGGGTCCTGCCCCAAGAAGGCTTTCTGCGACATTTGTCAGATTGCCGGACATTTGACAAAGGAATGTCCCTACAATATGAAAACCAAGAGCCAACAAGTTCTCTTCACGCAAGAGCAGCCGGCCATCGGAACTTCGCAAACCGCCAACAATAATGCATCATCTGGTGGATACTAGAACAACCGGCGAGGGGGGAAGACCAATAATAACAATAATAATAGGAGTCGGATCCAATATGATGCGAAGGGACGACCAATGATCCAGTGCCGAGCCTGCAATCAATGGGGCCACTTTGCCAGGGAATGCACCTCAGAAGAAACTCCACAAAAACTATGCAAATGTTGTGGGCCTGGACACCACGATGATGGAACTTGCCCAATGTCTGGAGTGAACCTACTCAACATTGACAGGACGGAGGAACGGGTATTGGCAATCACATGGTCACAGGCAAAGAAGGTCACATACTCGGACCCTCGCACGGAGAAGCAACGGGCGCTGGAGGTGAAGGCTGAAGTGGCGAAGGAAATGTTGGCACAAGGGAACACTCAGGAAGCGACAAGTACTTCCCGCTCTGAGGCTGAGGAAAATATCTTGAATCAAATGCTGCAGGTTGAAGTACCTGTGAAGATGAAGGACCTCTTGGAAACAATGCTGCAATTACGTACGACAATCCTATGTACGGTGCAAGTAACTCCACAGAGTCGGGTGACCCAGAATACGGATGTTCTAGGCGGAACACCAACAGACCCATTGGTCTTGACACTATACAATGGTCGGCACCCAACGGTGGTAGAAATGGGAATACTTGGCACCATTTTGATTGACACCATTGTTGACGGCGGGTCGGGAGTGAATGTGCTTCCGGAAGAAACCTGGAAGAATCTTGGCAAGCCGACACTGTGGCCGTCAACCTTCAACTTATTGGGAGCGGATCAACATGGTATCAAACCTCTTGGAACGCTCATGGCGCAACAAGTGACCATTGGGACACGACCATTTGTCCTCGACTTCATGGTGATTCCGCTTGCGAAGAAAGGATATGATGCCATTCTTGGCAGATAGTGGTTGGTGGCGGCCAGAGTGAATCACAACTGGAAGCGTAACACGTTGTCCATGGAGAAAGCCGGGCGAAAATTTATTATCGACCTGAAAACACAACTCATGAGTGAAGAACTCGCGTTAGAATCGGAATTGGATGGCGAGGGCGGAGTTGACGAAGGAAAGTACGAAAGGGAACCGGATGAGGAAGGCGTCCTAGGAATCCAAGGATGTTTGGAAGATGAGACCGATTCCCTTAATGGGCTTTTCCACTGGGAAATGGAAGACTACGAGTTGCTGTATGGGTGCAACATGTTGCAGGTTGACGAGGAGTTGGACGAAAATGAATTTTCGCTAGCGTACGGGGAATACACGGAAGGGGATGCTCCTATCAACGAGACACCAGCACATAGGTTTGACATGACGAAACCAATCTGGTACGAAGAGTTCGTAAAACCTACAAACCTCGGCACGGAAGTAGAGTCAAGGAACATCCTGGTTGGCGACAATTGGAATCCAGTCCAGAAAGCCGCCGCGTTTAAAATATTCATGGAATACAAGAATATATTCGCTTGGACGTACAAGGGGACCTCAAAGGGGTGCCGCCAGAATTGTGCGTACACCAAATTTCACTCATACTTGGGGCCGTACCTGTACGGAAGAGGCCGTACAAAATGAATAAAAACTATGCTGCGAGAGTGAATGATGAAATTGAACGTATGCTTGAACCCGAGATTATTTTTAAAGTGTAGACCAACGAGTGGGTGTCGCCCATAGTGATATCCCTTAAAAAGGAGGCAAACCAGATCCGAATTTGTGTTGATTTCAGATGCCTTAACGCGGTCACCAAAAAGGACCCGTTTCCAATACCATTTACGGATAGCATATTGGAGGAAGTGGCCGGTCATGAAATTTATTCATTTATGGATGGATTTTCTGGGTATAACCAGATATCCATTGCCGAAGAGGACAAATTAAAAACGACCTTCGTAGTGGAAGATGGCATGTACGCGTATAACCGAATGCCGTTCGGGTTATTCAACGCGCCAGCGACATTCCAGCAGATAATCCTTCACATATTTGACAAGATGTCAGTAGGGAACTTTAGGGCATTCCTTGATGACTGGTCCATCTACAGTAACTAGGATGCACATCTGGCCGCACTTGGCGAATGCATGGAGAGATGCAGGCGAGCCCGCCTAGCACTCAATCCCAAAAAATGCAGATTCAAGGGTTGAACACTGTTACAACACCACCTACCACATGCCAATAGGCATGCTACCCTTCAAAGCACTGTATGGTTATGAGCCTTCTTCATTTGTTGATTTGGCATTGGGAGATAGTCGTGCACCGAGGGCCAAAGATTGGCTTCAGGAGAGTTTGGACATCCTGACATTTCTCAAAGATAACCTGTAGAGGGCTCAAAACCAGCAAAAGATGTATGCCGACCGACACCGGGTTGAGCGAAATTTTGAGGTGGGTGATCTGGTATACGTCCAACATCAATCGTATAGACAAACCTCCTTGAAGACAAGTGGTAAGGAGAAGTTGAAGTCGTGTTTCTATGGACCCTACAGGGTGGTTCAAAGGGTGGGCGAAGTTGCCTACGAGTTGGAGCTTCCTGAGGGGAGTAAGATTCACAATGTTTTTCATGTGTCATGTCTCAAGAAGGCCGTTGGGTAGCGCATCACAGTGTCCAAGGATCTGCCACCCATCGACGAAGAAGGAAAACTAATTCTGGAACCGACGGAGATCATCGATGTCAGAGAAAAGAGGCTGAGATCACGCACAATCAAGGAGTTCCTTGTGCACTGGAAGGATCTACCCATCGAGGATGCCACCTGGGAAGGCGAGCAAATTCTGGAGCATCCAAGTCTGCAATTGCTTGAGGGCAAGAAATTTTTGGCCCGGGAGGACTGAGATGTCCCCGATATAATTAAATAATAAAATTAAAACACTTTATTGTAATGCCCCAAATTTAATAACAAATCTTTCGAGCCCTTTATTTAATTAGATTAGTCCAGTCTTAGTTTGGTCGTGTCAGCCCCTTTGGAACCCTTCGGGAAATTTCCCGGAGCCCATATTTATGGCTGAGTGTGTCATTTGTGTTGGTATGCGAATTTGGTATTTTCTTTGTATGTGCGAATTCCAATTGGAGTTTTGATTGTCTGCCATTTCGGAGGTGAGAGATCCTCCCTACTTGGCATCTGCAGTTTCGGTGGGAGTCTCTCCTCACCCTATTCTGCTTCTGTTCGGAGTTGTATAATCTGTTGTCCGATCATTATATAATTTCTCTTTGCATGTGTGAATCTTCATCTATGTCTCGTGTCTGGAATAGTAATGATTCATTCCATTTCTTTGTACGGACTAAGCGTTTGGAGGGCTCGAGGGCAGAACTTGGCGGATATTCACTCACCGTACGACCATATTCACTCATTGTATGGCTGACTACCGTACACCCAAACCGTACGACCAAACATCAACCGTACGGTCAAAGCAACATACCACCGTACGCCCAAATACTCACCGTACAATCAGGGTCATTGATCCACGCTGAGGGGCGTATGTCGTATGGTCGCCCACCATACGTTCTAAGGAGGCCATACTAATTCCACCCTATACGAAGTAGTGGCATTTGAAGAGGACCGTACTACGTACGGAACATTACAGTGGTATCAGAGCTGGTGATCTTGCCAGCCTATCGTGTAGTGGATGCAAGTGTACACTAGAAGGAGGTACCGTTCGACCGATCGAATGGGGGAATCACAGGATCCTGCAAGAGAAGTCATGGCACTATTAAGGGAGCTAACCATAACCAAAGGGGAGCAACGACAACAAATCATGGAGGAAACCTTACGACAATTGGTCTTGGGGAAAACGAATGGAGAATACAATGGGCAAGGCGATGATGCGGTCACTGGAAGGTCAAACTTCCAATGCACACATTCATGGTCGCTGATGCTGACTTTTCCTCAGAAATCAGAACTGCCACGCGGGGAGCAAGAACCCACCTTTCAGGAGATGCTAGCACAGTTGAACCAAGATTGGAGGGATGCAAATCTTGAGGGGGACATATCCGTCAAGGATTATGCTAAGCTCTAGATGAAATACTCGGGTGGTAGAAGTCGCGGCTATTATGGACACTATAACAATGACATCAAGCGAAAGGGTGGTAAGTGTTGACGTGTCTAAAATCGCTGAACTTGCGACTTCATCTAGCCAACGTAGATTAGAATTGTACTCGCTGAGTATCCCATCCTCTCTTGAGATAAGGAAATCCCTAATGCTGTTTTTTGTTTGATCAAAGGGGACGACCTCAATGTTTTGATTGACAGGTCTTGACTGCGGGATTACTCAGTGGTCGATGTGATTTGCTGGGAGCACAAGGGGACTTACGATTTGCAACAAGCTGGTCTGCTGCGATTCTCGAATTACGCAATAAAGAGCAAAAGGAAAGGTTTAGGAGATCTAAAACTAACAACACGGGTATGCGGGTAGACGGATTCAACATAACCAATTCCTGCTTGGCCAGAATAGCTCACAACCTTGCAGGAACGGTGCAATCTTCAAAGGGACTTGGAAGGTTTTTAGACTGGAGACGCACGGCTAAGCACCCAATTCTGGCGCAGCTCAGACGGACATCTGCAATTGAACTAAGCACAATCGAAGGCTCAGGTTAACCATACAAAAGGATACACAATCAGTATATCCTCAATAGTATGAGCTTGAATCTATCAAATACCTGCACACCCAAAACAGAAAGATCTATCTAAAATGCTGAGAGAAACCATGCAAATAGGATGAAAACAAGACAATAAACACCAAATCAATGTTTATATATTGATTTCAGCTGCCTATTACAACAATTTCTGTAGCATCTCTATGTTACTGCTTAAAATCTAACCTATTCTAACTCTAAAATCTAACTCACTCACCGGAGTCTGACTATCCAACAATCTCTAACTATCTGACCCTTTACAAAAGAAAGGCCTCTGCCTTTTATAGTTTTTACAATATTGAATTAGAGGCCAGGATGGACTGCATCCAAGGGTCCTGATCTACCTTCTAGAAGTTGGCAGCTTTATCTGATGCCCAATTAATTCCCAGTTATCCAACCAACAAATATCTCAACTACCTGCCACTTTTGGCTTTAATTCAGGTTTATCCGGTCTTCTTGGTGGTTGGGAATAGTTTATCCACAAAAATATCTTGCGCGGGACCCATAGGTAGTTTATAATAAAGCAGTTTCAATTTTAAAACTGAATTTCTGGACTTAAATCCAACTGTGTGCTTTTTCTCGAGAAGGCATAAACTTGCAGCATTCAGAGTGTTCTTTGGTATTTGGTCCTGGTGGTGGACTTCATCTTTGTTCAGCGGCACGGTTCCCAATGTTTGGTTGCTCTCGCGCTCCTGCAGCACGTTCCCACATCTTTTTTCTTTTGCGATTGCGTCTCCAATTTGCGCTTTAGGTTGTCCATTTTTCCTGAGAATGCATGATTGTTGCATTTGGAATGTTCTTCGGTCTTTGGTCCTGGGTGGCACGCTTCCCAATGCTTCATCGCTTTGATCCTGCATTGCATCTTTCTCCTTCAGCTTGCAGCGCTTGGCCTTGGATTGCGATCCTTCCTTGATTTGCATTTGAGGCCTTCTCCTGGTTCTTTGATGACATCCTGCGATCAATCAACCAATTTCACTTCATTAAATTAATTTGAAAAAATTAATTAATTAATTTAACAAATATTAAATTTAATTACGACGTCTGGCTTGAGAAGCTCTTTGTGAGATGTATCTTGAAAATGCTTCTCCTTTCTCTTCGAGTGTGAAATCTGATCCTTGGTCTTGATGGTGTTTGGGTGATTTACTTCTGCGTGATTTTTCCTTTGGAGTCTTGGGCGTTTTGAATGGGTTTATGGCATTTGAAAACTTCTTATAGCGCGACTCTGGAGGTTTGAAGAGCTCCTGCAAATTTTAAAATCCTAACACTCATGCCCTTTTTGGTGAATTTCGAAGAATTGGGGGGGGGGGTTATTAATTTCGAATTCCCTATATTTGGGCCTGTGCGTCGCGATTTTCAGAGAAGTAGGGGACTTTGGAATTTCAACTGCATTTTATCTTCCAACTTCGGACTCTTTGGCGAATATGGAGGCCCTTCCAAAACTTATACTTCGCATTTGCCCGACTTGCGTGAACTTCGGAGGCTGCATTCTTTTCGGACCTTTTAACGTTTTTGGCGACTTTGCAAATTCTAAAACTTTGCCCTTAGGGTCCAAAGTTCGGCCCATTCACGCCTTTCAGCGACTCTAAATATTTTCAATTTCACCCTTGGGGTCTGAAGTTCGGTGCTTTCACGCCTTTGGAGTTTTCGCGATTTTTAATGCCTTTATCAATTTCGGACCTGCAACGCCTTTTGGCGAATTTCGGAGTTCTTGGATGAATTTTAACGCTTATCAAATTTTCGAATTTCGGCCCCTGGGTCCGAAATTGGATGACTTAAGTGTATTTCGGACCTTTAGGGGTCTTTTGCAAAATTAAAAAGCATTTTCGGACCTTTAGACATTTTTTAAGCCCCAAGGTCCAAAATTCGGCCCACTGGGCAATTTTGCCAAGCTTAAAACACTTCGCAGGGTTTACCTTTTTCGCGATTTTCGGAGGTTTGGAGCATTTTGTGAACTTCTTAAAAAAACTTTTCACGCATTTCACCTCAAGTTCGGGTTTTGGAGGCACTTTGCCAATTTTGCCCTTTTCACACTTCACCGTAAGTTAGCGAAAATCGGAGCTTTAGGGGTGATTTCAAACTTCCGAAGAAAAATCGCGATTTTCGCCCAAATCGCGATTTTCGGTGGACTGGAGAGTTTTTTAAACTTTCAAATTTTCGCGTTTTGCCTTAAAGGTCCGAATTTCGGGGTTTTTGCTGTTTTTGCTAAGTTCGGCGATTTACCACGTTATGCAAACTTTAGCGTTTTTCGGCATTTAACCTCTATTTGGTGAAAATCGGGGTTTTTGTTGCTTTTGCAAACTTTTACTTTTGCGATTTACCTCACATATGCGAACTTCGGCGATTTAATGGCGATTGCAAGGCTTCTGAAAACTTCATACTTCGCGCAGTTTAGTTGCTGAACTTCGGCGTTTTACATGCTTTGGGAGCTTTTAAAACTTTCATCTTACCCTTGTGCGATTTTTGGCATTTTCGGGGTTTTGGCAACTTCGGATCTGTTTGGTCATTTGCAAACTTCGGACCTCGTTTTACTGGCAAAGACTTCAGGTGATGAGGACAATCTTGGCAGTTTCTCTCTTCCATCGGGCGGATATAACCTAGAATGGGGGTCCCTGGTCAAAGACGGGGTGTGTGCGCGATACGCACAACAGTAAGATCAACCTGTCATCCTTTGATGTGACCGGAGCAACCTCGGCACAAGGTTGGGTTCAAAAAGCAGATACCTACTTCCAACTCAACCTGATGCCTGAAGATGAAGCTATCAAGTTTGCAGCACTTCACTTGGAAGGAGTCGCTCACGAATGGTGAAATCATGGAATGGTCACTCTCGGCCTATTTCAACTTCACGGAGAGGCTCATAGACCGATTTGATGGGAAGGATCCAGAATTCAATTTCAAGGAGCTAGCGTAACTAAAACAGTCGGGACCTGTGGATAGTTACATCACAGAGTTCCAGAGGCTATCTGTGTTGGTAACAAACATCTCAGAGCGGAGATTGGTAGTCTTGTTCATGGACGGATTGATGGAACCATTGAAAGGGTTCAACCCCAGCACGCTCATGGAAGCAATAAAAAAGGCTCGTAACATGGCAACATCTTCCTCTTCTAGAAGTTTTGCACATACCAAACCACCCTTTGTTTCGAAGGAGAAGGATAATAAACCCTTTTTGAAGAAGTCATCGCTTGATGAAGCCACAAAATAGGAACTCAGAAGGAAGAAGCTTTGTTTCACCTGTAGGGAGCCATGGGAACCAGGACACCGATGTTTGGGCAAAGGGAAGATTCACTATATTGAGGTGATGTTCGATGGAGAAGAGGAGCATGAGGAAAGTGAACCACCAAGGGAAGAATCTGCCGAAGAAACCAGCCTGGCAGAGAGAATCTCCACATTGGTATGGAGGGGAGGCATCATTGCCACACTGGCAGGTACCCCAAGGTGCAGTGTATTTAGGGGACATGGTACACTTCAAGGGCAACGAGTCCTTGTTATGCTTGACAGCGGGGCCTCGCTCAACTTCATAAACTCATCACTCGTCACCCGTAGGGGTTTGTGTACAAAGGAGCATGAAGGGTTCGATGTCAAGGTGGCAGGAGGCAATCTCCTATCATGCACTCACCTGGTTCCTCAACTGAGCATCACCATGGGAAATTACACAGTGACAGACGATTTCTTTGTAGTAGATTTGGATGACACGGATGTCATATTGGGCATTCAATGTATGGAGACCCTCGATCAGTACACGTAGAGCTTCAAAAGGATGGAGTTCTCATTCGAGGTGGATGGCAGGAAGGTGGTTCTCAGAGGAATGTCGAATGGCGGCCCGAGGGAGATTTCTGCCAAACGGATGGAAGCCATCTTCAGACATGATGAAGTAGTCTGGGCAGCACATTGCATGATCTCGACAAAACCTGTGAAAGGGCAATTGACTTACTACTAGGATGAGGAACTTCAGGCCGTTTTGGATAAGCATAGTTTGGTTTGCTGATATTCCACCTGGTATACCCCCACACCGAGGGTTTGAGCACACCATCGAGTTGGAGGAAGTAGCAATACCCGTTATCACCACACCCTATCGCCACCCGAAGAAGTTCAAAGAAGAGATAGAGAAAACGATCCAGGAACTCCTCAATAAAGGATGGATCCGGCGCAGCTCTAGCCCCTTTGCATCCTTGGTGGTATTGGTGAAGAAGGACGAAACTCTTAGAATGTGTGTTGACTATCGTGCACTAAACAAGAAGACTATCAAGAATGGATACCCCATTCCCAAGATCGATGAGCTGCTGGACGAACTACATGGCACAGTCTATCTCTCCAAAATTGATCTTCGCTCTGGCTACCATCAGATTCATATGAGGGAGCAAGATGTGGAAAAGACAACCTTCCGTTGCTATTACGGACACTATGAGTTCTTGGTCATGCCGTTTGGATTAACCAATGCTTCGGTCACTTTTCAGTCCTGCATGAACCACATCTTCAACAAGCAACTGCGTAAGTTCCTACTGGTATTCTTCGATGACATACTCATCTACAGCAAGACCTAAGAGGAACATCTCGGACATTTGGATGAAGTATTGGGGATTATGAAATCGCAATCATTATATGCCAAAAGGTCCAAATGTGAGTTTGGAATGGCCGAGGTCCTGTACCTGGGTCACGTCCTCAGTGCCTGGGGGGTACAAGTTCACCAGGAGAAGATTTAGGTCATTCTGTACTGGCCTCCACCCAAGACTCTTTCGGAGCTGCGTGGATTTTTAGATTGTGCAGTTATTATAGAAGGTTTGTGAAAGGATTTGCACAACTTGGTGCACCATTGACAGATCTGACAAAGAAAGGATCCTTCCATTGGAATGCGTAGGTGCAACACACCTTCGACAAATTAAAAGAAGTTATGAGTACGTGTCCGGTTCTGGCACTACTAGACTTCACTCGCCCTTTCATCCTAGAGTTCAATGCCTCGAGAGAAGGCATTGGAGTGGTGTTGATGCAAGACCATCACCCCATTGCGTTTGAGAGTCGGAAGCTCTTGGAAGATGAGCGGCTGTACTCCATCTACGACAAGGAGATGCTTGCCATCATGCACTCACTGACGCAGTTTCAGCAGTACCTCGTCGGGGCAAGGTTTGTCGTATGGACATACCACAACAGCCTGTGATATTTCTTGGAGCAAAGGGATCTGAACGAACGACAATAGAAGTGGGTGAGCAAAGTTCAGGCATTTGATTTCAACATTGAGTATGTGAAGGGCAAGCATAACGTGGTAGCCGATGCCCTGCCATATGTTCTCTATCCCAGATTTCGGCGGATTGGAAGGAACATCTGTTGGTTGAATACTCCAAGAATACTTTTGTTAAAGTAATCAGATTTGTTTTCTGTTATTGGTTTGTCTATTTGAATATATTTATTAACAATGTCTTCAATAATAACGCTGAGATAATAAGAATACTCTTAGTTCAATTTTGATCAGAATACATTAGATGTCTTTGGCTTGCACTTCTAGATTTCTGTGTTTGCCATTTGAATCGATTTCATTTATATATATGTTTGGTTATATGTCTTATGAATAGACATGCCTCACGTGGAATCATGTCTCTTCATAGACATACTTCATAAACAACGATGAACGATTTAGTTATCGTTTTATATCAAACGCATGTTAAATACCGAAACGTTTTAGCAGAATGATCGATTATATTGATCATTCCATTGATCAATAAATCGATATTCATAAACCGATAATCGAATCATGATTGTAGTCCGTATAACATAGACATCGATTTCCATGATCGATATTGGTTTAGACTTCTTAATCAATACAAACAGCTTCATCGGTTTACATATTCGACTTCATTAATGGTTAAGCACATAATGATCTTTAATCGATCCATTGTATGATCGATTCTCTTTATCATTTAATCATAGATCGGTGATGATGATTATAATCATTTCCAGAATAACATGATTTATATAATAATCATGTATGTGTATATTTAATTATATATATCTATATATATATCATTAAATATACATATACATGATTATTTATAATCATGATTTAACATCATCAAGGTAAATACATCAATCAACTATGTGAAAGGATAGATATCAATTGTTCACTTGTATGACTTCATTGGTTAGATTAATTTGACTGAAGCTTCAATCATCAACACTCCCTCTTAGCTAGGGAGGATTAAATCTATCCAAGAATGAAACACAATATGTCCATTCATTGTGTAGAGGAGGACATATCAGCTCATCGTGATATTTGGAGTTTATGGTAAGAACACAAGAATATCAAGTCACATGATATTCACCATAACTCACAAAGTATCCATTTTATGGTATATGCACTGGCATCATATGTCATGATGCCTACCATAAAGGATATCAGATCATGGCATATCCACGGATATTAAGTCACATAACATCCACCATGACTATCTCTTAAAACATTTAGGTTTTATTAATGATATCAAGTCTCATGATATCTACCATAATATCTTTAGAGATATTAACTATCACGACATGTCCACGGATATCAAGTCTCATGATACCCATCATGATAATGAAGTTGATCATTGTAAAGTCGTCACCTTACAATATCAATCTATTACAAGTGTTTATTATTGAAAAGTCGTCAGCTTTCAACAATGTTCACAGGGGGTCCATGAAGTCATGGAATCACACACACATGACAAAAGAGTTTACACATTAAACATCTTTTAAATATTAGTACAAATAATAGACTCAATCTCAAATTTAATTTACATTTTCAACCATACCAAGTTTATTCCGAAAGTGTTCCACCTTTGTCTAGGAGAGAGGCTTGGTGAGAATGTCTGCTGTTTGATCACTTGTACTAACATATTTCAACTGAATCACATTCCTTTCTACCATGTCTCTAACATAGTGATAAGGAATCTCAATATGCTTCGACCTATCATGGAACACTAGATTCACTGAAAGTTATATGCAGCTCTGATTGTCTCAATGGATGATAGTAGGATTCAAAGATTCACCAAACAATCTTACAAGTAATTTCCTTAGCCATACCGCATCTCTTGCCCCCATAGAGGCTGGAATGTACTCAGCTTTTGTGGAGCTCTGTGCAACTGAAGATTGTTCCCTACTAATCCATGAGATCATAGCTGATCCTAAGTTGAAGCAACATCCTGATGTGCTCTTCCTATCAACCACACTTCCAGCCCAATTTGAGTCAGTGTACCCATGTAAATCTAGGTCTATATTTTTGTATTTGAGACCATATCCAATAGTGCCTCGTAGGTATCTTAGAATGTGTTTTGCTGCAACCAAATGTATCTGCTTTGGTTCACACATAAATTGATTGAGTGAATTTACTGCATAACAGATGTCGGGTCTAGTGTTGACCAAATACATCAAGGATCCGATCATCTGCCTGTATAGAGTGGGATCTGCAAATTCTGAGTCTGCTGTTGCTTCCTTCAACTTGTGCAAGTTTGTTTCCATGGGTGTAGTCATGGGTTTACACTCCATCATTCCAAATCTCTTCAGAATGTCAATAGTGTACTTTCCTTGATTCAGGGTGATACCATCAGCTTGTTGCCAAACCTCTAATTCGAGAAAGTAATGTAAAACACCTAGATCCTTCATATCAAACTCTGATGCTAGGTCTTGCTTACATTTGGTAATTAAGTGATCTTCTCTTGTAATCAATAGGTCATCCACATATAAGATAAGAATCAACATTTCGCCATTAATTACCTTGAAGTAGAGATTTGGATCTGCATCGTTTTGGAAGAATCCCATGCCCAACAGGTATTTATCAATCCTCTCATACCAAGCTCGATTGGCTTGTTTAAGCCCATACAGTGCCTTCTCTAATGTACAAACATGTGAACTGGCTTCATGTATAACAAATCCTTCAGGTTGCTCCAGGTAGACTTCTTCCTCTATTGCACCATTTAGAAAAACAGTCTTTACGTCCATTTGATGGATTTTCCATCCCTTTGATGCAACAATAGAAATCATAGCTCTAACGGAAGTATATCGAGCAACAGGAGCAAATGTCTCTTCATAATCAATTCCCTCTTTCTGAGAGAAGCCTCTGGCAACTAACCGTGCTTTGTAGTTTTCAATGCTACCATTTGCAACATGCTTAATTTTGAAGAGCCATTTTGATGTTACCACTGATTTTCCTTTTGGTTTGGGTACAATGTCCCGGACATCATTCTTAATAATGGATTGATACTCTTCTGTCATAGCATCTTTCCAAACTTGAAGATCTATAGCTTCTTCAACACTGGATGGTTCTGACTTGATGATCTCACCCATCAAAGCAACATAGCTGGAGTATCTGTGAGGTCTTTTGCTTTCTCTGAAGGTTCCCTTCGGTGCTGCAATTCTCAGCTTCTTGAATCATTTTCTTAGCCCAAAGTGGTCTCTTTCGATTTGCATTTGTGTTATTAGGTTCATTCAAGGGTTCACTTTGATCTTCATTTTCCATCACTTCATGAGTCTCCCTCTGAATCTCAGGAGCATGATCCTCTTCCATATTTTGAGGAGGCTCTTCATCTTCTATCTCATGAGTGCTTGTGGATCTTCTGAAAGCAATGTCTTCCTCAAAGATGACATCCCTGCTAAGTTCAATCAATCTTTGTCCAGGTATGTAGATCCTGTAGGCTTTAGATGTTTCACTATAACTTAGACCTCTTTTCCTTCGGTACATGAATGTAGTCTGGACAACCAAAGATATTTAAATGACTTATGTCGGGTTTGATTCCAGTGAATGCTTCTTCAAGTGTTTTGTTATCTAGAAGTGAATGAGGACACCTATTTTGGATGTAGACAACAGTCCTAGAGGCTTCAGCCCAAAATGAAGTTTCTAAGTTTTGATCATACATCATGGCTTTAGCAGCTTCAACAATAGTCCTATTCTTTCTTTCTGCCACCTCGTTTTGTTGTGGATTATAAGGAACTGTAAACTCCCTCTTAATCCCAGCATTAACACAAAAGTCCTTGAACATTTCTGAAGTATATTCCCCCCCATTGTCTGTTCTTAATGTCTTGATTCTATTTCCTGACATGTTTTCTATGAGAGTTTTGAATTCCTTAAATCTCATAAGGATTTCTTTAGACTCTTTACATTTTAAGAAATCTATCCATGTTTTCCTAGAGAAATCATCTACAAAGATAATATAATACAAGAATCCTCCTATAAAGGCTACAGACATGGGTCCACATAAATCAGAATGAATGAGTTCTAGTATATTTTTTGATTTACTTTTACTATTGTGAAAAGTCCCTTTTGTATTCTTTCCCAAGGCACAACCCTTGCATGTTCCTTCATGTTCTGGTTTGAGCTTAGGTAATCCTATTACCATTTTCTCTATGGAAGGAAAGGCACAAAAGTGGAGATGTCCTAATCTTCTATGCCAAATCTCGTTTGTATTAATAGATTCATGTATTAGGGCTCGAGAGGGAGAAGTACAAAGTTTATAAAGGCATCCATGTCTAACCCCAATCATATGAGCCCTTTTTATGGTTGAGTTCTTGGGCCATGCCAGGACTTTCCCTTCCATAAAGGTTATTCTGTATCCTTTATCTTCAAATGCGGAGATGGAAACTAAGTTTCTCTTTATCCCAGGTACAAACAATACACCTGTAAGATGAAGAGAGATGCCTGACTTTAGATTTATGGTGCATGTTCCAATTCCTTGTACTCGATAGTTAGTACCATCCCCAATAGTCACTTCCTCATTTGAATTCTTCACTAGATTGTCTAGATGTTCTCTGAATCCGGTGATATGACGTGATGCCCCACTATCAATTATCCAGGTGCTAAGGCCTGTTGATACTTGGCTTGATAAGACTGAATAGAAAACAAGTTTCTCGGAATCATTTTCCATGCTAGCCTTCTCAACTTCAGCAATAGAGGCTTGAGGTTTTGGTCTATCCAGACACTTCATAGCATAATGTCCATACTTGTCGCATCTAAAGCACTGCACTTGAGACATGTCCCTTCTTCTTTTAGATGAACATTTCCCATTTGCACTTTTGTCCTTCTTTCTTTTGAAGTTCCTTTTCTTCCCCTTCTTGTGAGAATGAGAGTTTAGCACATGAATGTCTTCATTTGTGGTACTTTGATTAATCCCCCTTGTGACTAATCTGGATTCTTCTTGAATACAATCTGTTTTTAATCGATCGAACTTGGGAAGTTCTGAACGAGCACTTATTCCCTGAATAAATGATTCCCATGATGTTGGGAGTCCATTTAGAGCGAGCATTGTTAACTCTTTTCTTTCGATTTGATGGCCAATGGTAGAGAGCTGGTTCCTTAGCTCTGTTATCCTCATAAAGTATGATGTAACTGATTCTCCTTTATTCATTTTCACATGATGAAGTTGTCTTTTCAGTGTGAGAGCCCTGCTGATGTTGTTTATCTCATACATGCTCTCAAGGGATTTGAACATGTGGTATGCTGTGTCAAACTTAGAGATAATTGGAACAATGTGATCTCTGACGGCATCTACTAACACCTTCATGGCTTTGCTATTATTTTTGTTCCATTGAAGTTTCTCGTTTTCTTCATCTGGTTCAGGTACAACTCCTTTTACAAATGAATCTAATTCATTCTCTTTCAAAGTAAGCATAATCCTAAACTTCCGTGATACGAAGTTTGAGGCTCCTTCAAGACGATCTTCAAATCTAACTCTGCTTGCCATTTCAAAGAAAGGAATGTGATTTTCTAGGATTCAATGATAGTCTTGATGATTTTTAGTTTCAAATCTGATCGGATATTCCTTAGACTGGCTCTGATACCATGTTAAAGTATCAGATTTGTTTTCTGTTATTGCTTTGTCTATTTGAATATATTTATTAACCATGTCTTCAATAATATCGCTGAGATAATAAGAATACTCTTAGTTCAATTTTGATCAGAATACATTAGATGTCTTTGGCTTGCACTTGTAGATTTCTGTGTTTGCCATTTGAATCGATTTCATCCATATATATGTTTGGTTAGATGTCTAACTAAATCGTTCATCGCTGTTTATGAAGTATGTCTATGAAGAGACATGACTCCACGTCAATAATATCGCTGAGATAATCAGAATACTCATAGTTCAATTTTGATCAGAATACATTAGATGTCTTTGGCTTGCACTTGTAGATTTCTGTGTTTGCCATTTGAATCGATTTCATCCATATATATGTTTGGTTAGATGTCTAACTAAATCGTTCATCGCTGTTTATGAAGTATGTCTATGAAGAGACGAGTCATGTCTCTTCATAGACATACTTCATAAACAGCGATGAACGATTTAGTTATCGTTTTATATTAAACGCATGTTAAATACCGAAACGTTTTAGCAGAATGATCGATTATATTGATCATTCCATTGATCAATAAATTGATATTCATAAACCGATTCTTATAATTGAATCATGATTGTAGTCTGTATAACATAGACATCGATTTCCATGATTGATATTGGTTTAGACTTCTTAATCAATACAAACAGATTCATCGGTTTACATAATCGACTTCATTAATGGTTAAGCACATAATGATCTTTAATCGATCCATTGTATGATCAATTCTCTTTATCATTTAATCATAGATCGGTGATGATGATTATAATCATTTCCAGATTAACATGATTTATATAATAATCATGTATGTGTATATTTAATTATATATATATATATATATATATATATATATATATATATATATATATATACATGACTATTTATAATCATGATTTAACATCATCAAGGTAAATACATCAATCAACTATGTGAAAGGATAGATATCAATTGTTCACTTGTATGACTTCATTGGTTAGATTAATCTGACCGAAGCTACAATCATCAACAACTTTTGCTTGCGAACTGATGGATGGTCAAGTGCAGGATGACCGATACAAGGTGGTTGACGACATCATTTACTACAAGGACATAATTTATCCGGTACCCGAGTCCAAGATGAAAGAAAAGATTCTGAAGGAAATGCATGACTCTCCCTTGGTCAGACACCTGGGATACTTGAAAACGTACAGACAGATCCGAGAAAGGTTTTCTTGGAAGGGACTTAAGAACAACGTTTTGCAGTATGTGCGGGAATGCTCCACCCGTCAGCAGAACAAATCTGAGCACACCTTACCGGTCGGACTGCTGCAACCACTGCCAGTCTCCGACCAGAAATGGGATAGCATCTCGATGGATTTCATTATTGGGCTCCCCAGAGTGCAAGGAAAGGTTTGCATTTTCGTCGTAGTAGACTGCTTGACCAAGTATGCCCATTTTTTTGCCATCTCCACAGGATACCAAGCAGTTCAAGTGGCTGAGTTGTTCTTCTGTGAGGTATTCCGCTTACATGGTCTACCGCGAAACATAGTAAGTGACATAGATAGCCGTTTTCTGAGTACCTTCTAGATGGAGTTATTTCGGTTGGCAGAAACCCAGTTGTCGCCTGTTGTGACCATTTCACACATCGCCCCATTTAAATGGGGACCCCCTCTTTTTGCTCGTTTTTGGTCGCCTTTCGCTTTGCTTTTTAGGGTTTTGGTTTAGTTTGTTAGTTGTTTGGACCAGGGTCAAGCCTTAGGGTTTCTGTTACTGTGTTTTCAAGCCAGAGTCCAGTCCAATTTTGAATTTGAGAGCTTCCTCCCGAGGGATGCAATTTTGGAAATAAATTGAATTCGCCAGAGGCTGAGTAAGTTGGTCTAGTTTCAATTGGGATTTTGAGTGCAACTCTGAAAATTTG
Source organism: Cryptomeria japonica (assembly GCF_030272615.1). Classification (NCBI taxonomy): domain Eukaryota; kingdom Viridiplantae; phylum Streptophyta; class Pinopsida; order Cupressales; family Cupressaceae; genus Cryptomeria; species Cryptomeria japonica. The sequence continues at coordinate 356,567,567 of NC_081406.1, read as the reverse complement.
TCTAAGTGTTGATGATGAGTGTTTGATTTTCGTCCGATTGAGTAATTTTGACCAAATTTTGAAAATTTTGATAATTGATCCCGGGCATTTGAAATGACTTGTTTTTGCCTTGTGAAGTGATTAAACTCCCAAAATCTTGATATTTTGGCCTGTAGGAGCAAAATCGCTCCTGTCCCTCAGTGAAGGACCGGAGCTCGTTTCTCAAAATCTTACTGTCCTTGCAGGATCCAAACGAATTTCAGAGTGGAAGTGGTAAAGGGAGGCATGATCTTTCCATTGAATATAATTTGAAGAATTTCGCAAAGACAAAAATGTGCCAGGAGTAAAAATCGCTCCTGTCCCTTAGTGGAGGACCGGAGCTCAAAATCAAACATTGCCTTGTCCTTGCAGGATTTAAACAATTTGACGATTTGAGGAGATCAAAGGAGATATGTTTCATCAGTTGAATATAAGTTGAAAGCGCAAACATGAGGAAAACATGACTTTGAAGCAAGATCGCTCCTGTCCCTCAGCCAGGGACCAGGGCGAAATTCAGTGGTAGCTCCCGTCCCTCTCCCAGGGACCAGAGCGAAATTCCTCATGAGGCATATTTTGGGCAAAAAGCAAGCGAGTTTTGAGTTTGAAGCAAGAAAGGAGGATGAAATGAACCCGTTGAAGACAAATTGAAGATTACAAGACATCAATAGGAGACTCAAATTGGCCTAGGCGCTCTTGTCCCTCAGTCAGGGACCAGAGCGATTTTTGCCTTAGGTCAATTTCTCGCCAAGTTTGAACAAACTCCTGGCCAAGGATGAATGAAAAGGTGTACTACAAGACCATTGAAGATAATTTTTGAAGTTAGCAAAGTGTGATGGAGCCTACAAGTCCAAATCCGCTCCTGTCCCTCAGCCAGGGACCAGGGCGAAATAGTGGTTAAGTTGCCTTTCTTCCAAGTTTAAGATCACTCCAAGTCAGGATACAAGGTGGTAAGGACATTTCGAGGTGTTTCGACTAAAAGACGAAGTTACAAGGACCACCAAAGATGAAGGATTTGCACTAAAATGCCTAAGTTCGCTCCTGTCCCTCATCAAGGGACCAGAGCGAAAATATTCAAATGAGGCCAAATTTGGGTTGCCATTCACATTTTAGAGGTTTGAAAGGGAGTAAAGAACATCATTTTGAGCCTTGAAGATAATTGCAAGTTAATATGATGAAGGATTTATACTCTATACCCTAGTTCGCTCCTGTCCCTCAGTCAAGGACCAGAGCGAAATTTCTATGGAGGCTTAAGTTTTGGATGTTGATCACGTTTCGAGTGCTCAATAAGGATCAAAGGACCTCATTCTACGTTGTGAAAGTGATTGCAAATTGATGGAAACAAGGATGACCCCAGAATACTAAAGTTCGCTCCTGTCCTTCAGTGAAGGACTAGGGCGATATTCACCATATTGGCCAATTCCTTCAAAAATCACGCCAAGTCAAGGACGTACAAGGTTACACAGGGTCTAAGGTGTCTTGAGAAGATGATATGAGAAGAAGTTAAACGTCAAAGGGTGATCAAATTGAGTCAAGAAGCTAGATCGCTCCTGTCCTTCAGGCAAGGACCAGGGCGATATTCACAAAATCACTCATTTTCCTTCGAAGATCATGTCAAAGCAAGATTATATTGGGTCGAAGATATCATTTGGAAGGCAATGAACAAGAAGCTAAGGTTAAAAGATGATGAATTTTGGCTTGAACACAAGGATCGCTCCTGTCCCTCACCAAGGGACCAGGGCGAAAATCATTCAAACATCAAAGTGCCTCGTAAAAGCCAAGTAAAGCAAGCGTGGAGTGAAAGACTAACGTTGTTACTTCCTCATGATGAAGATTGGTGATCGAAGAAGCCAAGGCCAAGGAGAAAACATAAAGTTCGCTCCTGTCCCTCACCAAGGGACCAGGGCGATATCAACCTCAGGAGGCACTCATCCACAAAATCAAGTCGATCAAGCTCGAGATTCCTTGCAAAAATGCCAGTTTCAACGTGAAGATGGAGGTTTTGAACGTCAAAGGTAAAAGAATCAAGGCTAAAATGCAAGTTCGCTCCTGTCCCTCAGTCAGGGACCAGAGCGATATGGTTTGTATCTTTCCACCTCTCCAAGTTTTGGCGCTAAAACATTTTTGAATTTTATTAAATGCTAAAAATCGATAAATTTAATTAAAGATAGCATTTAAAAATAGCGCAAAGCATTTATTAATTAATTTTTGCCCTTTTAAAAAATCGAATTAATAAACAAAGGCATTTAATTAATTAATTATTAATTTAATTAAAAATCGAATTTGAGCGCTTGGACTTAAATTCTTACAAAGTCGGCCTTTGGTTTTATTTATAAATTGTTTTAAAATTGCCTTATTTTGCAAAGTCGGCCTTGAGGTAGTTGTAAGGGTAAGCGCCTATAAAGGAAGGGTGATAATTTCGTTTTCAAATCATCATTTCACCTTCATTCATATGCGATTTTGAGAGGACAAAGAGGAGCGAATTTCATAAAGGAGAAGTGCGAGTTTCTATTCAAAGTGGTGAGAATATCATCAAAGAGGAATACGAACTTTGATTGGAGGTGAGGCGAATTTGCTATCATCAAGACATTGAAGACCCCTTCCAAAGGTGGCGAACTACTAAAGAGGACGTTCATTTGAAGAGAGATCACGTGGGAAAGCTTCAAATTTTAATTTTGCCTAGGCAAATTTCCTTGTTTTGCATTTTAGAGTTAAACTCTGAAGCAAGGTATGGCGAAATCTTCCTTTCTCTCGAATTTGAATTTTGATAGTCATTGCTTGAAAGTTTTGAATTTTGAAATTTTGAATTTCAGTGGCTCAATCGTTTTTTAGGAAATGATAACTCAAGGACTTATCATGAAGTTTCCTAAAATTAATCTAATCTATGTTATACATTGCAAAATCTAGTTTCTTATTATGAAATGTTGTGTAGGTATGGCGACCCCGAAGGCGGGAGCATCCACCAGTCGTCCAGCTCTCATGAAGGAAGATCAAAAGACCGAAGAAGTGGAGACCAAGATCGTGTCTAAGTGGAGCAACATTGGAGATACCAACTTGGGTAACTTCAGTACGAAGAAGTTTCGAGAGGTCCCTTACATTGGCAAGCCATCACCTGTCGCCAGGAGGATAATTGAAAGTGGCATCATTAAGGCGGCCGGCTTCCCTCCAGCAGTACAGTGCCATGAGTTGATGATCGAGTGTGCTCGTCATTATGATCCTCAGTCCAAAACGATCGTGTCCAAGGAAGGAAACACTTTGGCGTATCTTTCAGAGGAAGCTATAAGTGAGGCTTTCCATCTTCCAGAGCACAGAGATATGGTCTACAAGAGCATAGAAGGAGCCAGGTCCATGTACGAAGATGATCCAGATGCTTGCCTAAGCATCATCAACAAGAACTGGTTACTCAAGAGTCGTCCTCGCCTGAGCAAGATCCCGAACACACCACATAGGATTGATTTCCAGGAGGAGTACAGAGATTTGATTACAATGCTCAACCGAGTCACGGGAGCTCCTCAAGCCTTCTACTTTGAGAGGTGGATGTTCTACTTTATCCAGGTGATAGTTCAGGGAAAAGGAACAATTCATTGGGCTAGAATGATTAGCCATTGCTTGGACGTACAGTTGAGGAGACTCAAGGCTACCAAGTCCTTCCACATGAGTTCATACGTCATATATGCCTTAATCAGGAGCTTTGAGTACGCAGGACTACCTCACAGAGGAGTGATTGGAAGAGGACCCGGCGAGGTCAGAGTTTGTGATTCCTATGTCCACTTGTATCATCCGCCAGGAAGTAACTACAAGTTAGTTAATGATACCTTCACAATGAACATCACAAGGACGTTGCAAGGCGGGATTCACAACAGATTATCTCAGGATGCACGGGAACTAGTAAAGAGGTACGGTGCTTGGTTTATCCAATTTCCGAAGTTTACTTATATCAGAGTTCATGGATGTCCTTCACCTCCATACATGTTGCTGAGATATCCGACAGACAGAATAGTGTTACTTGAGGTAACAAGACAGTTGGCAGCTTATGCGAAGGCATTCGGACACAGAAATGGAAATGGAGTTCCTATACCTATCATCTTAGGCAATTCAGTTGAGGTATGTCCTAATGCTTTAGCCATGGATGACGTAGAGAAGGAGTTAGCTTTGTATTCTTTTTCATTCTTTGCTTTGAGAGAAAGCTTTGATCCACATGGATATATAGAGGAGATAGTCGGTAGGAAGTTTAAGCATGAATTTTAGATAGAAGATTTTATGATGAATCTCCTAGACGATCTTGAAGTGAAAAGAAAGATGCATTCTAGATTGCCTTTGGATTTCATCAGGAAATGCAAGATTTACAGAGTGGCCGACCAAGCTCAGGACAGTGGCAGACATCTCCAGTCATCCTATGACCGAGAAAGCAAATCAGTAAGGTTAGATTGGAATGGGCCCGAGGTCGCGGATCTAGATGCTTTGATGGCTCCAGTCTTGTCTTGTACTCGCAGATGGATTGATGTGCAGCATCAGAAGTTGAGAGAGCAAGGCATAGCTATGACTTTCACTTTGGAAGAGAAACCAGCCGAAGGTGGAGCTAGTGTAAGCGAAGGTAATCCTAATCCCAGAAATGCAAATGAAGGCAACCTTCGAAGTGCAAGTGAAGGCGATCTCCATCCAAGAGGCTCGAAGAGAAAAGAGAGACCTGAGAAGAAAGAATCTTCCAAGAAGAAGCAAGGGGCCAACCAAGATCATTCATCCGGCACATCTTCTCGACAAGAGAAGAGGACACTTGAAGTGGAAGATTCTATGGAGTCAATGGTACAGAATGATAAAGAAGGACAGGCACCAGGTGGATCTCTTCAAGACAATGAGTTGCATGAAGATGGGGAAGATAATGAAGTAACATCTCCTCCCAGAGAAGAAGAATTGCTCAAGGAAATACAGGTTAAGGAGACAAGATCTGCCATCCCAGATTGGTTGAAGGAAAGATTAACTAGGGTGATCGTGATTGAAGACGAAGACAATGTAATTGATTTGGAGAGCCTTGTCGGACATTCCCAGGAAGTGACAGAAAAGAGGAAGGCTACCAAGATGTCCAAGATGATTAGAGATGAGACTGGATCCAGAAAGTTGCAGATAGCTACGCCGGCAGTGGACAAGTATGAAGGTGAGATCTTAGCAGAGGAATATGAGATAGAGACATTTGAGCTAGGTCCATCCACAGCCGAGCAGACACTAGATGATGCCACCGATTCATTTGAGGCCTTGAAAGACAAGCTTAGGGAAGAAATGGAGAAGAATAGGAAGCTTGAGAGAGAGGTTGGTGCATGGAGAACATATTTCAGCCATCTCAATCAACCTTTGTGACGTCAGGATCCAACAAGATCACCCATACAGGCACTTCCCCTTCAATCAATTGGTGAGGCAGAGAGATTCAGGAGTATGGTCCAGCGTATGAGTACTTGGATCGACAAATCTCATACAGTTGCCGTAGAATTTACAACAAGGATGATGAAGACTATTCATAGGGCTATCCAGGTTCTTGAGATTATCCACAACTTGATGATAACAGTAGCTGCTTTTGCTCATACTAAAGAGGTTATCATTCCTGTCTTGCGAGTAATCAGACAAACATCGAGGAAGGTCTTAGCACAGGAAAAGATTATGGATGGAGGACCTCACAGTTTACTTCAGTGGTCAACCTTACTCCAGATGAAGGAAGTTCTTTTCGAGGACATCAGTACTAGATGTAGCCATGTTGAGGAGGTTATCAACCCGATCCAAGACAGAATATTTGAGGTACTACGTACTATTCTTGGCAGGAGGATCGAAGTTGAGACAGATGTGGATTTGCAGGAATTGGAGGATAGAATCAAGGTTATCTTTTGCAAGGACACTAATATCACAGATGAGCAACAGGACCAGATATTTGCTACCATGCTCCTGATTGAGAAAACTAAGGAAATTGAACCTGAATGGGACGCTACTCTTCTCGAGGCATTTGATCAGGTCATCCACTTGGAAGAAAGAATGAAGAATCTTCTCGAGATTCCAATTGCTGAAATCGAAGGAATCGTGTCTAGATTCATTGCATATGCTAAAAAGGAGCATTGGAAAGGGAATAAGATTCTAGATGAGAGGTTATTATAGATGACATGGCACCTTAGTTGTCATTGGTTTATGTCTCCTAGATTTTCGTGCCAAATTTAATAATTGGCTATGCATTTAATGTTGTGCAATAAAAGGGGAACTTTTGTAATGAAACCCTAATTAGGGTTTAGGTGTCATAATCTTGGCCATTGATCTGCTTTTTGATCTGGGCCGTTCATTGTAATTGAGGATGCTATTTATACCCTCATTTCTTTTCATTTTGCATTAGAAAAGAAGGAAAAAACTAGAAATTAGAGAGAGTTAGAAATTATTGATGTATTAGAGAGATTAGAGTTTAGAAGCAATTTGCTTTTGTAGCAAGATTGAGCTTTGAGAAAGGAATTCAAGCAATTGTTGTACATGATGGCTTTGAGATCAATGAAATATTGAAGTTATGGTGTTTTGTTGCAATTCTTTTGGTTATCTTCATTGTTGTTCATTTTCCTTGAATCATTCTCAATCGAAGTAGTGTGTTAATTCGAAGGACAAAGTGTTGGACTTGATCTTCGGTAGGATTCGCTTTCCAAACCACTAGCTTCTTGCTGATTGTAGGAACGCCTTGCGTGGTCGACTGGAGATATTTGAATCGTTTAAACCTTCAATCATTGTTGTATCTTGGATATGTACCTTCGTGGTAGTGTCCTTGGTCTTTGATGTATTGAAAAATCATTTGTTACCTTAGAAGATCGCATCAATTTCAATTGAGTTGTTAATTTATGGCAATGTTGAAATTGGTAGAATCTCACCAAGTCTTGTCCACATTGAGTCATTCTTAGGGTTAGACTAGATTAGACCTCTTGCAAACCCTATCCCTTTGATATTTTTTGAAAAGCTTGTTTAGTTTAGCAAAATCTTCGGCAACGTAAGGCCCCTTGATGACACAGCAATCACAACGACCACTGGTGCTTATCCACACGTAGAGACCCTACTAAAAAGAACATTGGAGTCATCCTAACTGATCCTTCTTGCGAAATCTTCAGCAGTTAGAGACTTTATTCAAGAGAGGATAAGATGCCTTTGGGTATTTTATTCTGTGTATGATTGTGTACAAAATACACGTCAACATCGCCCAGCACAAGCTACCATCTGCAGATAGACGGATAGACCGAGATTGTGAACAAATGGCTGGAGGGTTATCTTAGGAACTATGTCTCAGCACAACAGAAGGCTTGGGTTCGCTAGCTACATTTGGGTGAACATTGTTACAACACCACCTATCACATGCCGATAGGCATGCTACCCTTCAAAGCACTGTATGGTTATGAACCTTCTTCATTTGTTGATCTGGCATTGGGAGATAGTCGTGCATCGAGGGCCAAAGATTGGCTTCAGGAGAGTTTGGACATCCTGACATCTCTCAAAGATAACCTGCAGAGGGCTTAGAACTAGCAAAAGATGTATGCCGACCGACACCGGGTTGAGCGAAATTTTGAGGTGGGTGATCTGGTATACGTCCAACTTCAACCGTATAGACAAACCTCCTTGAAGACAAGTGGTAAGGAGAAGTTGAGGCCGTGTTTCTATGGACCCTACAGGGTGGTTCGGAGGGTGGGCGAAGTTGCCTACGAGTTGGAGCTTCCTGAGGGGAGTCAGATTCACAATGTTTTTCATGTGTCATGTCTCAAGAAGGCCGTCGGGCAGCGCGTCACAGTGTCCAAGGATCTGCCACCCATCGACGATGAAGGATAACTAATTCTGGAACCGACAGAGACCATCGATGTCAGAGAAAAGAGGCTGAGATCACGCACAGTCAAGGAGTTCCTTGTGCACTTGAAGGATCTACCCATCGAGGATGCCACCTGGGAAGGCGAGCAAATTCTGGAGCATCCAAGTCTGCAATTGCTTGAGGGCAAGCAATTTTTTGCTCGGGAGGACTGAGATGTCCCCGATATAATTAAATAATAAAATTAAAACACTTTATTGTAATGCCCCAAATTTAATAACAAATCTTTCGACCCCTTTATTTAATTAGATTAGTCCAGTCTTAGTTTCGTTGTGTCGGCCCGTTTGTAACCCTTCAAGAAATTTCCCGGAGCCCATATTTATGGCCGAGTGTGTCATTTGTGTTGGTATGCGAATTTGGTATTTTCTTTGTATGTGCGAATTCCAGTTGGAGTTTTGATTGTCTGCCATTTCGGAGGTGAGAGATCCTCCCTACTTGGCATCTGCAGTTTTGGTGGGAGTCTCTCCTCACCCTATTTTGCTTCTGTTCGGAGTTGTATAATTTGTTGTGGGATCATTATCAATATAAGTTCTCTTTGCATGTGCGAATCTTCATCTAAGTCTCTTGTGTCTAGAATAATAATAATTCATTCCATTTCTCTGTACGGACTAAGCATTTGGAGGGCTCGAGGGTGGAACTTGGCAGATATTCACTCACTGTACAACCACTACTGTACAACCATATTCACTCACCATATGGCCCACTACCGTACGACCAAATATCAACCGTATGGTCAAAGCAACATACCACCGTACACCCAAATACTCACCGTACGGTCAGGGTCATTGATCCACGTTGAGGGGTGTATGCCGTACGGAGTAGTGGCATTGCAAGAGAACCGTACTACGTACACAACATTACATCAAACATGAAATTCGATCCTTTGTCTTGATTCGCTCTCCAACCTTAGACGATATTCAGGCCTGAGAGGTGAACTGCGAGATGTTAAGTTTAAGCCTTTGTTTTAAAAAAGCATATCCAATTTCGAACACTTCACCTAAAATATGAGATTTTGGCTTTCCATTTTAACACCACCCTTGTGAAATTTTGTGTGATGTTATCGTTTTAATCACCTAAGTCCTGGAATTTCTGGCATACTGGGGGGTTTTAAGAGATTTACTTTTTAGGTTATAACCCCCCTTTTGGCAATAAATTTGGTCCTTTGGGAAGAATTGTAAGGATCATACTACACTTGAAATGTGCCCCCTCCTTTACATAGTTTGCAAAGTTACTTAAGAGGCCGAACTTTTTGTTCTTTCGTTCGTCTTGAGTGAAATGCACGACTTTGCTTCCTGTGAGTGAACTTCAAGCATATCAGTTGTCTTGCGTGATTTGGATACTGCTTGTGATTTTTGGCTCAATGAGCCTCTTTGAGAGCCTTACTTTGATTTTCAGCCTAAATGGCCAAAATGCACAACTTAGCCGTCCTCTTCAATCTTGACTTAGAAGGGGATTCTTTGAGTTTTATGTTTAGGCACCCTCCTTTATGATGAAAATCGGCCATTCTAATCAAAATGTGCGATTTTCACCTTGCTTCTATTTCTCACAAAATTGATTAAACTGTCGAATTTCCTTTGCCTCCTAATTTCGGCCGAAATGGGCGTTTTGCGAGAATTTGGTCTTTTCCTTTTAAGCTTATGGGCCGATTTTGAAGCTTTAGTGGTTTAATGGGGCTTTTGTGCGTTTTGAGATTTTCAACTAAAAAGTTCATTTTGCAAGATTTGAACCTTGTGTAGCTTTTCAGCTCAATGGTTAAAATTGCACGATTCTGGCTTTTCATCACCTTCGGCTTTTTGAAGTGAAATTTCACGAACTTTATAAAACTCGGGCATTTTGTGAGTTTTGAGAGATTTTAACCTTTAAGTTATACTCGCTTTTTGTTGTTTCGGGCAATTTGAGCTTTTGGCGAGATTTTGTTCTTGAATGCCTTTCACTCTGGAAGTGAATTTCGAGTGCCTCAACCTCTTTGCGCGATTTTGATCGGGAAATGATTAAAAACCCATCTCCCAAAACTTCGGGTATTTTAACTTATTGGTGCGACTTTTCCCAGGCTTTCTTGCTTACAAACTTTGGGTCCTTGGCTCAAAATGTTTGATTTTACATCTTCTTCTTTAGATGCTACCCTAGCTTGGGTGAAACCTAAGGCTCCACCATGAAAACGCGCGATTCTAGATGCTTTGCAAATTTCTAACTCGTGATTTGCGCTTCTGAGTTGTTTGTGCGATTTCGGCGTAAGTCTAAAATACCCTCACTTAAGATTTTCGAGTGAAACAGTTGAGACGTGAGAATTTCATGAACACTTTAGGAAGATGCCCTCTTAGTCAAATTTCGGCCCATTCATATGAAATGAGAGATTTTGGTTTTGGCAAGGCAAAATGTGAACTTATTATTTTAAAACTTTCACGCGATTTTGCTTGAATGCCAAACTTCGCATTTTGGCCTTCCAAGCTGAATTCGGGAGCTTTGGCGGTTTCGAGGGGTTTATATGGGCATCATTGCTCTTTCTTCAGCATTTGGAGGTCGTTTGCAAAGCCCGATAGCAAGACAATGCTTGCATTTGAAGGCAAATGCCCGATCTTTCATCTTTCATTCTGCCTTGAAGCCCGAGTTCGTTCCTTCTGACATTGTTTTGGTGGTTGTAGGGGGAGACTTTGCTTTGGTATTTGCTCGACATTATGAAAGGTTTAGATTCATCTATCTCCTTCATGCTTTGGCGTTATAAAATACTTTGGGTCTCTATCGACGAACACAAAGATGCTTTGACAAGGATTTTGGAAAATAATTCCTCTTCATTTCACCAAACTCGACTTTGTTGCTACTTTCAGGGCTTAGGATAAATCTAGGCCTCGCTTCCACTCATATAGTGTGACTACCGGGAGATTATCGGCCTTTGAAGGCCCGAACTTCTCTGTTTAGGTTTCAAATTCTTTAGGCATTCTCTTTTGAGAGAGGGAAGACCAGAGGCAGCGGGGGTCCCTGTCAACGACGGGGTGGGGTGTGCAATACGCACAACATAGGGCTTTTAGAGAAGTCCTTTGGATCCCAATTTGTATGTCAAGTGTGCTGGTAATGACACCATTTTTCTTGTCATCTATGTTGATGATATCATCATTATTGGTAGTGGACAACATTTGCTTGAACAAATCAAACAAAATTTGTGTTAGGCATTTGATATGATAGATTTGGGACTTCTGCATTATTATCTCAGTGTAGAGGTTTGGTAGATAGGTGGCAACATTTTTTGTCAGTCGAAGTATGCTAGGAGTTTGCTGGAGAAGTTCAAGATGCAAGATTGCAAACCTTCATCTACACCTATGGAGAAAGGGCTGAAACTATTAGCCAATTCAGATTCACATGTGATGAATGATTTAGCATTCAGGCAACTAGTTGGCAGCCTTATCTACCTTACGGCCACTATTACTTGTTTCATGACAACCCGTAAAGCAGAACATTGGGTTGCAGCAAAGCGTGTACTGAGATATGTGAAAGGGACACCTAACATTGGCGTTCTGTACAACAAAAGCAAAGATCCTCGATTAATTGGTTTTATAGACTTAGATTGGGCAGGTTTTGTTGATGACAAGAAGTCTACTTCTGGGTATGTCTTTAGTCTTGGCATGGGTGTGGTCACATGGACCAGTAAGAAGTAGTAGGCAGTAGCTCTTTCATTGATAGAAGCAGAGTATTGGAGAACTGTTAAGGCAACATGTGAGGCAGTTTGGCTTTGAAGGATGCTTTGTGACATGAAAATGTCTCAAACAGGGCCTTTACCCTTGTATTGTGACAATCAAGGGGTGTTGAAACTTGCCAAGAATCTAGTCTTCCACGAGCGAACCGAACATGTAGAGCTTCATTGTCACTTCATTCGCCAACTTGTTGAAGATGGAATTGTGGTCTCGCAGTATGTTCCAATTGTGGACTAAATTGCAGACATTCTCACCAAGTCTTTGAACCTAGACAAGTTTGTAAAATTTAGGAGGCAACTTGGTGTAGTTGATAGAATGACCATTAAGGGAGGGTATTAGAGTAATATTCGTATATTTCTTATTTAATGGTCACTTAATGTACATTAGTTAATTTAGCTAGTTTATATTTCTGCATTCTATTCACGATTTTGTTTTGTTTAGAAACATTGTCTTTGTAATTCCTTTAAACGGATCTTTCTTCTCCATTGTAAATATGTCAATCAATTACCATTTCAACATGTTCATTTCTCCAAGATTGCATATTTCATTTGCATCTTAGAAGTTGGAGCTCATGAAAGCTATTGGTCTTTGATCTTCTCATCTGTATTTTTGAGTATAAACTGCATAACAACGAAATGTTCTGATGTGAAATAATAGAAACAAAAATCAAATCTATAAGCTAGATTGCTAAGAGTTAGTGCAAAGACTGTCGCAAATTTAATGTCCTTGAAATATTTTATTTTGTCAAATAGTATCAAATTCTATTAAGGTCAATAGATAGACATACCATAGTTGAAAAACTCGGACTCGACAATAACTTGACAAGCCTAAAATTTTTAAAAACTCGAGACTTAGCAAAAACTCGAAGAAAAATTTGACAATAACTCGGTAAATTTATTGAACATTTGAAAATATATAATTGTTTAAAATTATTCTTTAAAAACATGTATATATATTGAATTTGTAGAACATATTATTGATTTCTATCATATATATCTATTAATATTATTATTAAATATTTATTATAATCCAGTAGTATATTTTAGTTGGGATCTCTTTCAAGAGGGTATATAATACCATAGTTGAACTTCTCGCCAAAAACAAAAACTCGCCAAGGCCCCCAAAAAAAAACTAGGCAAAAACTCGGCGAAAACTCGACAACTTAAAAATTTGCTTAAATTTAATTAGAAATGCATTTTTTTTGCAAAATTCAGTGAGGAGATGCATCCAATAAGTCAATAAATGAGTACGCAAAAGAAACAAGCTAAGTCTAGATATATTTGATCGATTTAAATGCAAATTGGGTACAAAATGGCATCCTCTTGTGGAACGTTGATGGTTGATAGACTGAAACAAAATGAAATAGCATTGTAAAACTAAAAGTAAATGCTATATCAAAATATTTTACATCTTCCTCTTCCCAGCTCCAGTGAAAACTAGGTGAGAGATAGAACTAGAGGGTCTAGTCCTAGGAGTCCGATGTGGCTTCTCCACCTCACCAAAATGAGGTTGAGGGTAGCACCCCTCGTGGGGGTCTGCGGGTGAGAGAGAGAGGGGTAGAGAGATAGGTCTATATCCTTGGGGAGAGAGGAGAGAGTGGTAGAAAGAGGGTATAGAGGAAGGGTGATAGGGAGATAGAAAGGTCTAGAATTTGGGGCAGATAAAGTGACTCAGATAGAGGGAGCCAGAGAATGCTGATAGAAGCCTACTGATTATTGAAATTTGACTAAGTCTGAAAATATAGAAGATCTTCTAAAACCTAGAATTTGCATTATAACTCCTAGAGATATGAAACCACTCTCAAACATCTTGCCAATATATACATGAAATATCACATTTCAATAAGCCTTTTTCCTTTCTTATACTTAAATGTTATATTTCATGTGTATATTCTGATGAAGAGAATGAGACTGACTTGAAAAAAAAATTTAGATAATTTTTTTATGTGTTTGGGCCTCTTTTATCAATGCAGCCGAGTTTTTGTGAAAAACTCACCAAAAACTTGGCGAGTTTTTGTGGCGAGTCAATGGCGAAATTACTCTCCTGAGCCAAAAACTCGCTGAGTTTTCTGCGAGTAGTCCATCTATATATGATAGTATTAACATTATATTAGGGTTATTGGTTACTATATTTTAACGTTAATTTCGCTATAAATTTATTTGTTTTTCTTTCTAATTTTTTGGTTTACTCATTTCTTTTCCTCTTTTTGCTTTCTAGAAGTATTTAGTGGTATTAGTTTGTATTAATTTTATTTTTTTTCTTTTTCAAATTTCATAATGGATCAATAAGTGCCATTGAAAGAGAAAGTTAAATCCCATGTATGCTCCTTGTTAAATCAGAAAACATTAAGATAGTTTTTCTTCATCTTTTTGAAATGTGATTTTTTGCAGAGAACTGTGAAAGATTCTCAAAACCTGCAGTTGTGTGCCATCACCGTACCCTACGTCGTCTAGTATATATTTTTTTGCCACAATGAAAAAATTGCATTTGGTAATAAATTGATTATATTTTGCATTTGCATGAGTTTTCGACAGATTTAGCGCATAATATCACGTGTTTTTGTGATTTTTTTGAAAAAATCACTGCGAGTATTCATGAAAACTCTGTGACTAGTTACTCAGTGAGTAAATTGCTTCCATTTTTGAGGTGTGAGTATTTGCGAGTTTTCCAAGTCCTTCACCTTCTTTCATGATTAAATTCTGTAATAGCTCTTATTGGTATTCAGGGGAATGCCATATTGTCTGCAGTGTGCACCTCTCAAAAACTTATTTAAAAATTTTTCAATGCTTATGCCTGGATTTAGAAAATATGGTTCTATCATCAATGTAAAGTGAATGCATTTAACTTCCAAGCCATCATAGGTTGTGTCCATTGCTCCTTGAAATGTACCATGTCAAAAAACCTAGGAAACAACAATGCACATTCAAGAATACAGCAAGCCGAGGAGATTTATATGCCTTACACTAGATAGTTTATAAATTATATCTAATAAATAATCATTTATAGTTACAAATTTTGCAAGCTAGAGCTTAATGATAGATATTGATAATAATTATAACTTTGTAGAGTTTAATAAAGGTGGAAAGTTATGTTTAGTTGTGTGGAGGGATAGATATATCCATGCACATGTTTGCCAGGGTTGGCTGCTTCAGACAGTAACAAATGCCTATTATAAGGGACCAATTTTGTGAAATTGTTGATTCTGTTCAGTTGGAATGGAAGGAAATTGTAAAATATTCCTCATCAGAGATAATATAACATTTTCGTCAAGATGAACTATTGGAAGCTATGACTAGTTTATCTGCAATTTCGGCACCATGTTAGTCTTACAGATCTTCGTAATAAGGTGAAGACCCTGGCCCACCACTTTTGTAAGATAATATATTTGAATTGGAAGCAAATCAAAGGAATTTTAGACTTGTCAAAGTTGAGTGGGCAATCTGCTAGATTTACCAAAACCTAGTTGAAATAATATGAATTGATGGAGAATCCTATTGAAGATTGTTCACTAACAAAGATATGGATCAACTTAAGTCTAAGAAAAATATGACACAACTCTATGGCAGAATATTTTCATCTAGTAGATTTATGCCAAACATTGATTATGGAGATGGAAGACCCAAAACCTAGTTGAAATAATATGAATTGATGGAGAATCCTATTGAAGATTGTTCACTAACAAAGATATGGATCAACTTAATTCTTAAGAAAAATATGACACAACTCTATGGCAGAATATTTTCATCTAGTAGATTTATGCCAAACATTGATTATGGAGATGGAAGACAAGATTGAGTTTTCACTGCATTATCATTCTCGAAATCAAAGTTAAGAAATAAACTTGACAAAATCTGGAGAACCATATGTTGGATGTATGCAATTATATGCAATGTTCTGAATTTTCCATTTGATAGAGCTTTGTCAGTTTGAAGGTCAACCTGTGCTAGCAGAGGATTGACTAATAATTTGTCTGACAAAATCCCTGAAGAAGAGGATCAACACTTAAGCTATCATATAGGAGCTGATGAAAATCAAACTGCAAGTGATGAGTATGAAAAGAGACAGGAAATATTGCATTGATCAATGATCCGGGTCTACAATTTTGACTCAATCCACAATTCGCAATCTCAATTAAAAATCTAGTAATAGCATTTATCATTTTTTAAATTTATATTTTCTCTAGTTTGTAACGGTTTCACTTTCATTGATTTTAAAGTCTTAGCATTTTGTGACTTGATTAAAGTTTTGCTGAGGTATTTGAAGGATATTGAAATTTTATTCTTGATAGGAATTGCGAAACAGTGAGAATGAAGCAGCGTATCAGTCAACCAAGCAATAGACTATGTGACGTGTCCAAACTAATGATGTTATTTATGATTCATGAATCAGATGTGAATTACTTAGAAAGCCTCAACGATCATTATCAAAGGTATGCATTTACATTGGTCACAAATCTTGATATCTCTTAGGTTCCAAATTTCCTTGTAAGCTTAAATCTAAATGCACTTTAAAGAGAAAAAGTATGCTCCTTTTGATCATTTGAAGTACAATCACCCAAATATTAAATAGGCTTAGGACTTAAAGTTTAAATAAATTCCTAATCATAAGTCAACCAGGCTATAAATAGTAAATACCTTATTTAAAAGATAAATCAATGCGTTCAAATAGAAATTGACAAGCAAAAACTAAAACAACTTTCATATGCTTCCAAGTTCAAGATCCCAACATTTTATTTTTAGTTTCCTCCAAAGTAAATAATATCAACTTTGAACAATAATATTCAAGTTTATGCCTTAATATTCTCATCTTTGGTCTTTGTGGTCGCAACACATCCCAATTTCTTGCAAAATTTGGGGCCACCAAATATTAAAACTTTGTATTATAAGACAAGTGTTCATTTTGATAAATTCCAATCTCGCATGATGCTGATGGTATGATTTTCTTCATACTTAGCTTTCTGTATGCAGGTTTGGGCTGAAACCTTTGCTCTTTGTTTCCTTGTAGTTTATCTATGACTTTTTTTTCCTGTTTTACAGATTTCATTTTTATGGGCTTTATTTGTGTTTATCTTGTTCTGTAATGTAGCACTTGCTCATTTGATGTTCTCTTGGATTAAAGGTTTTATTTTATGCTTTAGAGTTTTTCAGATCATGAGAAGACATGTCCTGCTGTTATGCATCACACATTTACAGATGTATTTTTTTTAAGCCTTAAAGCTCACAATTGTTAGACATTCCTTAGAGTGAGTGAGAATTTACCAAGTGGCACCCCCTTGCTTCATATTTTCTTGAGGCAATATTGTTTTCATTTAACTTGATTATTCCTTAGAGTCAATGACGTTATGACATTTATTACAATATCCTGTTGTGCTTTCCTGGTTATTTGCTTCTTTTTATTTGTGACTACAGAGTCACTTTTTAGGGAAAAGCCCTGTGTTATCTAGATAAAATCAAGTGATGACAAGTGTCACCATTCTGACTCAGATCTTCCTAGAGTATTTTTATTTTGATTGCAAACTGTTTTGTTTGTCATTTGATTGAGATTGCAAGTTTCTCATATTAATGATTCACACTGTGAGACCTATGAAGGTGGTGTGGAGGACAGCTGAATAACCTAACTATAAATTACTGAGCTATGGAATGAGCATGCAATAGAAAAAAATGTAGTAAACTATCAACACAATCAAATGATATAAGAAATTGCTAAATTGCACACTTCTATTCAAAGAAACTCAATAGATATAGTACATAGTTTACAGCGGCCCAAATGGTTAACATGGAGAATTCTTGTGATCAGAAACTAGCGCTATGCTTCCCAGGTGCTTAGTGTAGCTGGAAATGATATTTCTAGTATGCCAACCTTAGAGTTTGAGCACAAGCATATTTACAAATAGAAGTGAAGTGATTACAATCAAGAGAGGTTATAGAACAGTTTGGGCTCTGTAATGATCAACAATTCATTGCCTTTCTGAAGTCTCATTCGTCTTCTATGTTTGCACTGGTTGGGCAGTTCTGTGGACAGGGTTTGAGCCATGGGAGTGTTGTTTGGAGTGGTGCCATGTGGCACACATGTTGACTTGTGCAGAAACCTCTTACCCATTTGCCAGAATTGAGTCAAGTGCTGGGTGAAGTGTTGATTGAAGTGGCATTGACCTAGTGAAATGGTAGCATTAGAGTTTGATACAGTGTGGTGTGGTGCTGACCCCATGCAATGTGGCTCTGAGTTTTTTGGCACTGATGTTGTGTAGCATAGTGCAAGGTTGTGAAAAAATGCTTACATGGTCAAAGTTAGAGTGCAGACTGTCATGGATTGGCTCATATTGTATGGAAACAAGTTGTTCTAACATCTTTGTTTACCCAAATATTTTATTAGGGATACTATTTTTCTAGTATAGTTCCCATGTTTTCTTTCCCTTCTTAGATTTGTTAGGAGTTGCCTTTGGCACTAATGATGCCAAACTTTTTCAGATATTCAAAAGGTTTGAAGCAGCTAACAAGGCCCTCTTGCAAGAGTTTGATTTTACTTGTTTACATTCACAAATGAAGAGGATATGTACTTGGAAAATATTGAGGGGTAACATAACTTCAAATCTTCTTTTCTTCCTAACTATCAAATGATAGACCAAGTGATAGAACCAATTATAGAATTGTGGCTATTTACAATTAGTTACTAGACTTGCATATGGTGTAGATTAATTTCTTCCTAAATGTTTTCTGATTAAATCCATTGAGAGATGAGCATGTTTAAAGCACTGTATAAGTGGGGCCTCTTAGCATCTTTGTATATCCCCTTAACAAATTGATTCTCTCTGTCTCTCCACTCATTATTAGCTTTTAGTTTCCAATGTCATCTACTCGGCTCTTGTATAGTGGCCATTTAAGATTCTTGACATTTAAGCTAAAGGATAGCTGAACTTGATTTCATTAGACACAACTTTTGTGATTACTTTCTCTTATAAGTATTCTTGTTATAATTTGATCAAAACATACAGGGTTTGGTCTGGCATGTCATCTTGCTGTGCTAAGCGATCTTCCATGTATTGGCATTGGGAAAAATGTGAGTTTTCTTAGTTTCAATTCTTGAATTTCATTTTTTAAGGTTGGTTCATAATGAATTGAGGAAACCAGATCAACAACCATAAGAGTCTGATACTGTGTGTCTTGTTTGTCTTATTGAACACTATCTCTAATCTCAGAATGCCAAAAGGTGTCACAAGATAAATAAATTCTGTCTTCAGGAAAACAAGAAAATCATAATAATAAACATGGGCTTCTGCTAATGGTCTATGACTATATTTATTGAATGTACCTTCTTTTGGAAAATTGTTTTTTGAAATTTTGCACAGAAGGCTTCAAGCTCTTAGTCTCTGTCATGACATTTGGCCCTGAAACATACTTCAGCTGGAAAATATGCATGGTTTAGTTACTTCATGTTTGCTGGATTTGGTTTTGTTATGCCTCGTGTCATTTAGTTTGGGTCTTATATTACAATTGCTTGTTCCTGTTTTTGTTATTGCAATCTTTATACTTCATTTACCTCTGTTTTTATGCGAGGGAGAAGAGTAAAGTTGGTCCCAACATGTAAAGAGCTAATATATTTATTACAATTTTCAAGTTGGAGCAACATTTTGAGATCATTTTCTCTTTTAAGAATGTTTAAGGTGAACTGGGAATTATCCCATTCCTGTTCTATTTAGTAGAGAAAATATAATTTATGGTTAATATATTGATAGTAGTTGATGATTATGATCAGTTACCCATCGTTTTTAGATGAACTAAGAGAATTAAAGAAAAAATTTATAGGTGAAATTATGATTGCCAGAGTTGTGATACTGCAGTGCCTGTATATTATAAATTTAATCTTGCTGCTATTATTTCAGGACACTTTTGACTGAAGGTGGTTAAATCGTTTGGTAAATAAATTGAACCTTAATGACAGAGATGGTTAAATCTTTGCAATAAATTTCAGAATCTAAATTAAACAATAGTAGCGATTAGATTCAAGGGTAAATGTTGCCAAATTAATTATAAAGTTTTCAGATCTGATCGATAGAATAATACTTGAAATAAATGAACCCTGATTTGAAAAATATTTGATCTACTATGGTAGGATTAGTATCATTAATAGCAATAAATATCCAACATTAATACACATAACAGGTGCATGTATATGATAGGAGGCTAGGAAATGCCTTTGTTATAAGCTGGTGCAACAAGGTAGGACTGCCTAGGTCTGATAAATGATGCAGTGACCTGTACCAAACCCTCCGAAATCAGCAATTAGACCTAGTAAAGTTGCAGCAACCTGGGCAAGCCCTCCCTTGAATGACCCACAAGGAACTCAAGGTGCCCAAGTGGGACCTTGGGTGAACCCAAGGATCACCCAAACAAAAAAACCAATAAAAAACATTTTTATAAAGAAAAAGTACCAAATACCTAATTTCATCCTTAAGTGATAAAATTGTGAAAATGCCATGTGTTATGAAAGTTTATGTGGTTTCAAATACTTAAATGTGCTATCCTTTGACCTCGCTAGGGGCGCTACCCCCAAACCCCCATGAAAAGCGCTATCCCTCGACCCTACTAGAGGTGTTGGCCCCAAACCTCCATGAGGGGCATTGCCCCTCAACCCCATTGGGGTCTCCATTCCTGGACTCCTACTAGTTTTACAATCTCTTGTCACATAAGAAACTTGATTATAATGAGAGGGTGACAAGGAATCATGATCTAACTCTTGAGTGTGTTAACTTAGACACTATTATAATACAACTTGCCAAAAATCTCTTTCAATGAGGCAGCTTCTACATATGACATTGCTAGTGGAAGTGGCATTATAACTCATTGTGGTTCAAAGGAAATTGAACCAAAAGTTGATTTTGATGCTCTTGATGAAGAGCAATATGAAGAAACTTGATTACAATGAGGTGGTGACAAGGAATTGAAATCTAGCTCTTGAGTGTGTTGACTTGGACGTTATTATAACACAACTTGCCAAAAATTTCATTAGATGAGGCAACTGTAATAACCACCCTAGATTTATTTTTGAAAATCAAAATATGTTAGCTTCAACTGTAAATGTATAACAAGTTCCTTTCCATATTCCAATCACCCAGATCTCGGAAAGGGCAAGATGAGAGCATACAATACTCAGGATCATCAAATTGAAAGAAAACTGCAGAAAGGAAAGCAGCAGGTGGCAAGCCAGCCAATACCACTTATTTAGTGGGATCCATTGCAACAATGAAAGAAAGTAAACATCTATTTTTGTGGGAAATCTTAGGAGCACATCCATTTTTCAGTGGGAAAAAGCTTAAACAACTGAAAATAAATAACAAGCTCCTTCCACTTGTCCAGTGGTGGGAGATTACAATGAACCACTTTTTAGTGGGGTAAGTACCAACAAACAACAATAGCAACTCATTGGTGATACTACCATCCAGTGCTACAATTTTAAAAGCTTGATAAGAAAGCCTCCGGCAGTAGGACCATCCGAAGCATTACAATATTAGACCATTTGCATCTTAAACATCATCATGAGAGGATTAGTTGTTGATACAAATAATATTTGCTGTTTGTACCCCAAAATGATGCCAAATAACATAAATAAAATCACCCAACTCGAAACAATAACAATACACCTCATATGAAATTATGAATTGATATGGTTGCTGGTCTAGGTCTGATATGCATTGGAATATGTTACTACAGGACTGGGCAGCAAACAATCACTTAGGAAATTCTTGCAAAACCGATCCCAAACACACCAAAATGAGGACAAACTGGATCAACACTTAAATGTCAGCTCCAGCATACATCATATCTCACTGGAAGCATGAAATATCACTCTAGAAAAGATTATCAAACATGCGCAGGTCTTTGAAATGATGAAGAGCAGTCAAAAATCACATGCCAAAGGCTGCACGATCCTTTTAACAGCATGTTAACAGTCAAAGATCACCTCGAATCTAATGGGAACTCTTTACTAGAGGCTAGGCATCACTTTGTATCCCCAGAGAACCCTCAAATACTCGGCACTTCAGCCAGCTATTTACTCCCCTCAATATGGCTTGGTATGGCTTGTACCAAATGGTACTACCCAACAATCTTTTTACTAACTCCCTTATGATGTATGGCCTAAAAAATAACTCAAAGGCTTCCAAAACTGATATACAATATCATGTAAAATCACCCTTATACCTTCATGAAGTTGGCCCTACCAAGTCTGTAAAGTACAGCTCTATGGGTGGTATGGCCCACCGAGTCTAACTGGTATAGCCAGCAAGGCATGATCATCAAATTGACCTTAGAGGATGTTAACAAAATCTTCAATAATCAATATCAGAACTCTACAATGATCTTCAAACTGGCATCCAAAATCGGCTGATGTTGTGGTGGAGATTAAAGGTGGAAGACCAATGTAGTGATAGACCAGATCCTAAGAGATTTCTCATGAAATTGCTAATGGCAGGCAAAAGACCTTGGAGTTGTCTTGCGCTAGGAAGCTCGACAAATGAAGATATTATCATGGAATGTGAGAGGGCTCAATAGCCCACATTGTCATGCCCCTAAACCAGATCACAATCACTATTAATAGCAAACTAAGCAAATAATGACATAGAAGGCCGACTAGGATAACTATTAATAATTTCTAAGCAATGAATTCTTAGGAGGGCGGACTCAAAATAAAGATGAATAAAATCAGATTAATCTATAGTATGGCTGACCTGTTTGGTGCTTAAACTAAATTAAAAAATTATATATTACTTCAAGGCCGACTTTATTATGGGAATTCAATAAATAATAATAATAAAGTCGAACGCCCCAAACCTAATGCTGGTCGACTTCGTAGATGGCATCATATATAGGGCATGCTTGGAAGTGGTCAGGCATTAGAAAAGGAAGATGATTAAGTCTGTGAAGACGTAGCAATTATAAAACAAGGAATTGTGATCATATTGTTAAAGTCAGCAATTTGTCATGTTGAGGAGTATTTCCTTAATGCAAGGATTACATAAGATTAGAACAGCACTTTGTTAAGTTAGGCGAAAGACAGTTTAAAGGGACACAACTCTTAGGAAGGCTGTGACTGTAGAGAAAGACATAACCCTTCAGCAGAGAAGAATGATATTTAAGGAGAAGAAAAGACAATCGAACAGCAGACAATAGAAAGACAATAAAAGAAATAGACAGATCTCATTGCAGAGATATCAAGAATAGTCAGCAGACCCTGTTAATCACAAAGTGCTGGGTATGTTGATTTACTCATCATATAATAATGGTTGAATTGATAAGTAATTATTATATCACTTATAATGTTATCATTCCTACTATATTGTTAATATATTTATACATGTGCATAGTTAATTATGATAAAGATTCTTCTAAGTTTTCATCTAATCAGCTGTCCCATTATGGAGGGGAGAATGTACATATGAGGGATGCAAGTAGCACATGATCCATTCAAGTAGAGATACCCCGAGTGGGGCTGGGAGGCCGAATGGCGGGTGTCATTCCTTGCTTCTTATTGATGGATAGGCTCGAGGTGCCTTGTATGATCTCCCAAGGGGCTCCATAATGTGAATGGGCCGTGGGAAAAGCCTCAAGGGAATCCACATACATATTAAGTAATTAGCAAGGGCAATTTGCACTTCTTTAATATAATTCATACCCCATTTGGTGATTCTAGGGCAAAATTTAGGGTAATTCCCAATAGGGGACATTACAAATGGTATCTAGAGCTTTGATCATGCCATCCTGCAGAGTAAAGATGAATTAATGAGTCATTCTAGTCAATGAGAAGGAATCAAACAATACATGTATTTGCATGTATACTCCGTGTTTGCATATATCCATGTGTATGCTCTGTATTTGGTTTATACATGATGTTTCCAGCAGGTCTACTCCATGTGTGTCTATGATTACTTTGTGAAAATGTTCAGTATAAGATCTCTTGATGCTTTTCAGTAACAATATTCCTAACATCACGAGATTTCCATTTTTGTTTGATATAGAATATGAAAATAATGAGAGTGAACCAAAAAAATATGAATTTATTTAGAAAAGACATCGCATTTAAGGTCATAGATCTGCTGCAAATCACAATAAAATAAAAAAAGTATCAAACAATTTTATATCTACTAATAACATGATTTCTTGAAGTACTTCAAAAACAACATTCATTAAACATCCTAAATAGCTGAAATTCAAATAAAAATAACAGTTATGACATTGAACATTCAACAATAATTATTTAACATTCCACTGAAAACTGAATTTATATTTCAGTTAGACACAGAAATTATGAATATGAAATTGTATATATCAATATTTGATTGTCATATTATCAATTACCATAAAAATAATTGTTTAAAAAGAAAGAAGAAGAAGAAAAAAAAAAAACCACCACTACTGTTTTAGTTTACGAACTTCTTGATTCCGTCTTGTTTTAAACAAAAAATTACATAGCTTCAGAATTGGATCCTGCATCTTGCTAGAGCAGTGACCAAATTTGCTACAAAACACAAAGAAGTGTTTGTCTTGACTTGTAGACTTATGTTGAAACTAAGTAGCTTCGGTAAGATAAATGATTGAATGAGAGACTTCATTTATCTCTCATTCAATCATCTACCTTATCGATGTAACTACAAGCTAATGGTAGACTTCATGATTGAGTGAATAAACTTGTTATAATCATCTTTATATGCATTTCATATTCCAAGCATCGGATTGCACATTTCGACACTTGGACATCATTACAAATCTGTCATCGATAGTGCTATGACCATATTTCTTATGCTGTGGTGTGATTATAATTAAGCAGATCGGATTTATTTTATCTATCATAATTATCATATGATAACACTGATTGATGTTATCATATGATAACTATGATAGTTATCGTATTAAACTTGCTCTTGCTTTAATACCGATTTGTTATCGATCTACATTATAATTGTATTGCACTTGCATCATACCGATTTGTTATCGGTTATCATAATAATAAAATAGCATTTGAAACATACCGATTTGTTATCGGTTAATATAAGAATTAAATAGCATTTGATTTGAACCGATAGTTATCGGTTAAAATAAGAATTAAATAGCATTTGATTTGAACCGATAGTTATTGGTAAACACCTTAATGAATCGGCGCTTGTGAATCGATCAAGACATGTCTTGATCGGGCATGTCAAGAGACATGCCTGGTCAAGGCATGCCTTGATCGTTGGGCATCACACACACACACACACACACACACATATATATATATATATATATATGCCGTGAGGAATGCTGCAAAGATCATTGAAATCAATAAATGTTATCTACAACAATCTGCAATATAAGAAGGAACAATCAATACAAACAGTAAAAGATTAAATATATTTCTTAAGCATTGAAGTAATTCAGTAAGAAAGTAAAAGAATATCTAAATTCTTACAACTTCAGATTTTGAACATAAATTTGAATTACATTTACATGGTATCAGAGCCAAGTTGATCGAACCTAAGGCATTCAAATTTGAGAAGTTCAAATCGAGGATATAAACATCACATTTCCCATGGCTAATGCTATCAGATTTGAGGATAGACTTGAAGGAGGCGATAATTTCTCAGCATGGAAATTCAGAATTAAGATGATTCTAAAAGAGAATAAAGTTGAATCATTTGTAAGAGTTGAATCTAAAGAACCAGAGAATGAACCTGACAAATCGACATGGATTGAGGGAAATGAAAAAGCCATGAAGATCATAATCGATGGAGTGAGAAATCACATTATGCCAATAATAACAAAGCATGAGATTGCCTATCATATGTTCAGAGCACTCGAAAGTGCATTCGAGATAAACAATGCAAGTAGAACCTTGACTCTAAAAAGGGAAATAAATCATATAAGTATGAACAAAGGAGAGTCAATCAATGCATACTTTATGCGGATATCAGCCCTAAGGGATGAACTGGCAACGCTTGGATATGAGATCCAAAGCAAAGAGCTAACGCAAGGGTTGCCTAGTACATGGGAAACATTCGTCCAAGGCATTAGTGCAAGGGCTAAATATCCGAAATTTGAAAGGCTAAGAGCAGATTGTCTTCAAGAGGAGTCAAGGTTAAATAAGAAGGGGATCAAGCAAAAGAACATAGATGGAGATCTCCGTGTTATAAATACGAACTCCAACAAGAAAAGCAAGAAGAAACATTTCAAGAAGAGAAAGAAGCGACGTGAGAAAGAGTCATCTAAGAAAGACAACTCCCACTTTCAGTGCTTTAGGTGTGATCGATATGGACACTATGTAGCAAAATGTCCGGATAGAATCAAACGACAAGCTACATTTGCAAAAGTGAAAAGGGAAGAACATGACTCCGAGAAGCATGTATTTTACTCTGTCCTCTCTAGCCAAGTATCCAATAAATCTAACACCTGGATCATTGACAGTGAGTCTTCAAGACACATCATTGGGTATAGAGAATTATTGGATTCCATGTTAGAAGAAATTGATGAAGAAGTAACCATTGGTGATGACTCTACACATTCAGTGAAAGGCGTTGGTACTTGCACCATTAAGCTGAAGACAGGCATGTCCCTCCAACTCACCAGAGTCCTATTCGTTCTCGGCATCAAGAGGAACTTAATCTCCATATCTGCACTTGAAGATGATAGGTACAAAATAACCTTCATGAATGGTAAAGTTCTAGCATGGCCACAAAACTCTTCCATCAAGAAGGCTATAACCATAGGGCATAGAAAAGGCTATTTGTACGAGGTATGTATTGAATCTAACCTAGCCCTACTTCATGAGATTGCAGATTCTAATGAAATTTGGCATAAAAGATTAGGTCATTTAAACTTTCGTGCTTTATGTTTAATGGAAAAATTGGTAATTGGTTTGCCTAAGTTAAAACAATACCTTTCTAGTACATGTAAGGGGTGTGCCGTAGGCAAAAATACTAAGAGTTCCTTTCAGAATAAAATACTAAGAGTTCCTTTCAGAATAGTTCTAGGAAAACAAGCAATGTTTTAGAACTAGTTCACTCTGACCTATGTGGGCCAATGTCTGTACCATCATTAGGAGGGTTCCTTTTTTATGTAATATTCATTGATGACTTCTCCCGGAAGACCTGAATCTACTTTCTTAAACGTAAAGAATTTGAAGAGATCCTCAAGAGATTTAAGGAATTCAAATCTCTCTCTGAAAAATCTTTCGGAAAGAAAATAAAAATCCTAAGGATTGATAATGGGAGGGAATATACCTCAGACATTTTTAGGGAATTTTGTAAAGAAGCTGGGATTAAGAGGGAGTTCACTGTTCCTTACAACCCCCAACAAAATGGGGTTGCTGAGAGGAAAAATAGAACCATTGTAGAAGCAGCCAAAGCCATGCTTCTTGATCAAAACTTAGAAACTTATCTTTGGGCAGAAGCCTCCAACAGTGCTGTATACATACAAAATAGATGTCTTCACTCCCACATTGAAGACAAAACTCCTAAAGAAGTTTTCATCGGGATAAAGCCCGACATCACTCACTTTAGGATATTTGGATGCCTTGTTTACTTTCATATACCTAAAGAGAAAAGAACAAAACTAGAACCCTCTGGAAGAAAAGGAATCTTTGTTGGATATAGTGAAACCTCTAAAGCCTACATAATATTTGTGCCTGGACATAGCAATATTGAACTTAGTAGAGATGTAATATTTGAAGAAGACATAGCCTTCAAAAGGGCTAAATACTCTATTGAGTTAGAAATCTATGCTCCATCTTCAAACCCAGAAGAGGATCCCACTCCTGAGATTCAGAGGGAGTGTTAAGAAGAAAATGAAGTACAGATTCCTCCCCAAGAAATCCCTAAGAAAAAACCTCTATGGCTCACAAAACAATGGAAGATGCAAGGGATTTTGCAGCTCCTTCAGGGACTTTTAGAGAATGTAAGAGGCCCCGAAGATTTACTAGCTATGTAGCCCTAATGAATGATCTCTCCAAATCAGAACCCGCTAATGTATTAGAAGCTCTTAAACATCAAGTTTGGAAAGATGCCATGTCTGAGGAATATACATCCATCTTAAACAATGATGTTTGGGAAATTGTTCCTAGGCCAAAATTGTTTGGGAAATTGTTGATGTACCTAGTCAATACTAGACCTGATATCTGTTATCTAGTAAATGCCTTGAGCTAGTTCATGTGTGAACCTAAGGAGATACATCTTATGGCTGTGAAACATATTATGAGATACCTTCAAGGTACTCTTAACTATGTACTCAAGTATGAGAAAGTTGATTTGGATCTTCATGGGTTCACTAATTCGGATTGGGTTGGAAGTGTGATTGACAGGAAAAGCACCTCAGGGTGCTGCTTCAGTTTGGGTTCAGCCATGATATCTTGGATTAGCAGGATACAGTTATTAGTAGCTCAGAGTTCTATAGAGGCCGAATATATCGCAGCCTCCATGGCTACAAGAGAAGCAGTATGGCTCCGGAAACTGCTTGTGGGATTATTCGGTGAGCCACTAAAACCTACCATAATTCATTGTGATAATCAAAGTTGTATAAAACTCTTTGTGAATCCTGTGTTTCATGATAGATCCAAACACATAGAGATTCCTTATCACTATGTGAGAGATATGGTGGATAGGAATGTAATTCAGTTACAGTATATCAGTACAGGAGACTAGACAACAGACATACTTACCAAACCTCTATCCAGAGTGAAAGTTGAACACTTAAGGAAAGGTCTTGGTATGATTGAGTTGTAATTTGTACTAATATATGAGATGTTTAATGTGTAAACCATAGGTGAAAATATCGGCAAAAAATCGCGAAAATCGCGATATATCCCGATCCAGTCAACGCGCCGATTTTATCAGTGGAAACAATTTTTTCAGAAAAAATCGAAAATTGTTTGTCATTAAATCGTGATTTTATCGCGTAAAAATCGCGCGCCTAAAGCCTAAAACAACGAAACCCTAAAAAGTAAAAACGTCAAAGTTAAAAACAAATGTTAAAAAAAAAGACGAAAACCGAAAATCGTATTGCATGCGTCGCGCGACTTCGCTGTTTTCGACTGCAGCTTCCCCACCGACGCGGTTTACAGACTCTTGTTGCAGGTTTTTATTTATTTTGTTTGCTATTTCGTGATTCGAAATTTCTACGGCATATGCCACAGACCAAAGGCTATTATACTTTGTTAAATTTTTTATTTTATTTTTATTTTATCTGCTCATTCTAGATTCGTGGTTCGAAATTTCCAGTATTGTTAAATAATAAATTAACATCTTTGTAATAAATAATAAATTTAATTCAAATAAAAAACTAACCCAAAAATGTAATTTTTCTGCAACACAGTATGACTATGAACTATGAAATTTGAATAAAAAAAATGTCACAAAATTAATTTACAATTACACTGTAAAATTCATATTAAGTTATTAAGTTATTAACTATTAATTTGCAGTAGTTTTTAATTAAAATTCATACTGTGTAGTGTGTTGTGTTTTTAATTATTATTATTTTACTATTATTACCTTACAGTTACTTACTCTATTATTAATTTACAGTTTACTACACAGACACTTATTAAAATTTAATTTATTACTATTATTACACAATACACTGCATTGTGTAATAATAGTAATAAATTACTAATAGTGGTGTGTCACTGTGTAATATCCAGTTCCACGATCTACAGTTACACATTGCAATAGTGGTTTAAAAATAACATAATTGAGATGTATCTAATTGATAATGGAGGCACCTACAATTAGCTTGATGAGACATTTATCTGGATTCTGTAGTTTGGTACTTTGGCTGTGAGTCGTGACCATGCTAAATTGTCCAATTTTAGTTTGTGTTCATCTTCAATTTATATTTATTGATCCATGTTTGGTCTCTTTTGATAGGTTTCTTTCGATTTTCTATAAAAGACAATGGCTTCTACAACTAGAGGTGGTACAAGTAGAGGTGGTGGTAGAAAGAGGGATCCTATGTGGAAACATGGCACACCAGGTGCAGTGGCAGGAAAGGTTATTTGTAACCATTGCACGAAAACTATGACCGGTGGCATATACTGACTCAAAATTCACCTTGCACAAATCAGTGGACAAAATATAACAGTATGTGACAATTGTCTTGAAGAGGTTCAAAGGGAGGCAAAAGCAAGACTTTCAGAATTTGAGCAAAAGAAGGTAGATAAAAAGAGGACAGCAGAGGCAATGGCAGCCCCAACGAGGAATATTAGTTCTACAGAGTTAGAAAATTTTGGGGTGGGCAGCAATACATCTGGTTTTTTCGTTCCTCGTAACACTCCTGGTGCACAACCTGGATTGTTAGGTACTTCATGGAATAAGGAAGTGCATCAGCAGACAAGAGCGACAGTGGCTAGATTTTGGATTTACAACAATACTCCGTTTAGTATTATTGAGAGTCCATATTGGGAGCAAATGGTCAGTGGATTGACCATTTCTGGTAAGGGGTTCAAGTCCCCAAGTCGTTATGAGTTGAGTGGGCCATTATTGTAGGATGAGGTCCAAAACACACATCAGCTGGTGGAACAACAAAGGAGGAATTGGGAAAGGAATGGCTGCACCATTTTATCTGATGGGTGGACGGGTAGTAGGAATAGGACACTCATAAACTTTCTAGTTGCTTCAGGGGGACAGGTGGTATTTTTAAAATCGATTGATGCCTTAGATCAAGTGAAGAATGCAGAAACCTTGTGCAACATGTTGGATGAGGTGGTGACCGAAGTGGGAGTGCAGAATGTTGTTCAGGTTGTGACCGATAATGCAGCTGCATATGTGGCAGCGGGTAAAGGTCTACAGGCTAGGCATCCGTCATTATTTTGGAGCCCTTGTGCTGCTCATTGCCTTGATTTACTCCTCGAGGACATAGGGAAACTTAGTTGGGTGAAGAATGTGGTTGAAGATGGAAGGGAAATCACAAAGTACATCTACAACCACACATGGGTCTTGGAGCTTATGAGACAACACACTGATGGTAAGGATCTTGTGCGTTCAGGAGTCACACGTTTTGCCACGAATTTCCTCAACTTACAGAGCATATTACGTGCATTGCCCAACCTGAAGAGGATGTTTGTGAGTGAAAGATGGTTACAAAACCCTTATTGTAGGAAGCCTGAAGCAGAGAAGGTCGTGAAGGCCGTTTTTGATGATAGATTTGCCAAACTCATGGAGGAGATCATCAATGTAAGTGTTCAAAGTTCGAATTTCAATTGATGATATATTTTTAAATTTTCTAATATTACACATCGCTGATTTTTGATAAATTTGTCATGTGTAGTTGTCAGAACCGTTGGTGAGGGTTCTACGGATGGTGGATGGGGATAAAAGCCCCATAGGGTATCTATATGAGGCCATGGATAAGGCCAAAGAGGCAATTCAGCACTTGTATGGGTCAGAGAGGACTAAATATGAACCCATATGGCGCATAATTGATTGAAGGTGGAACCGACAACTCCACCAACATATCCATGCTACTGCCTACCATTTGAACCCCAAGTTCTTTTACTCCCGCAGTTTCAAAATAGATCAGGAGGTTCAACTTGGCCTTGACACATGTATTCAGAGGTTGGTTCCTGATGAAAATATTCAAGACCTCATTGTTGATGAGTTGCAGAGGTACAAGAAGGGAGATGGGCCTTTGTTTTCTTCACCTATTGGTATTCATAAGAGAGACACCTTGGTGCCAGGTAAAAAAAAATGTGCTCTTAAATCTATTTTACGATTTAACTTTACCATTTATTTCAATCTTTAAGTTTATAAAAATATTTACCACGTTATAAATGCCAATTTTTATGCTTGCAAATCTGTGGTGGGAAGATTATGGTGCCACAACGCCTAATCTTCAAAAGCTTGCAATCTGCATATTATCTCAGCCTTGTAGTGCTTCTAGTTGTGAGCGCAACTGGAGTGTCTTTGAGGCCATTCACACAAACAAGCGCAATAGGTTGACTCAGAAGCGCATGAATGACCTTGTATATGTGCGGTACAACCTTTGACTGCATGAAAAGAGGGTACAAGAGAACAATTCATATGACGCACTTGACATTGATGAGATTGATCCATACATAGCGGATTGGATTGCTGAACCTGATGGTGCTACTGGTGATATAGATGTGGATGCATTTATCACTGACGCTCAGTTAGATGAGATGGAGAGGGAGGCCGCTGAATGGGCGGCAGAGGTGGCAGAACGTGAGGAGGCGGGAGATGAGTTTGTTGATTTAGAAGAGGTTGATTCATCACCGGTTGAGGATATTGCAGCAGCAGCTGCTGCTGCAACACCATCTACTTCAGCACCCACTCAGCGGCAACAGAGTTTTTTGAGCTTTAGTCGCAAACGCAATCTATGATTTTCAGTTTTCAATGATATGAAACCATGAACTTAATATGTATTCAGACTTCACTGATTTGTTTTGTGGTCTAGGCTCTACAATATGGATTTGACTCAATCGTATTTACTATTTACTATTTAGAATCTTAGAACTTGAACTTGTTTTTTTGGTATATCACTTTGCTATATGCCATATGGTATGTAATATGTATTTGACTCAAAGTCTCAAACTATGATTTATATATGATGGAAACCAGTAATATGCTAATGTGTTCTATAAATTTAGTGTATACATGTGTTTTTTTAGAATATTTAAAAAAATTATATATTTTCAAATGTTCGATAATTTTGCCAATTTATTGCCGATTTTTTCCCGATTCCCGATTTTTAAAATTTTTTCGGCCAAACGATTTATTGCCGATTAAGATATTTACATCTTTGGTGTAAACTTCTTTTGTCGTGTTATGACTTTGTGGGCTCCACCCCCTGTGTACATTTCTAAAAGGTGACGATCTTTTAGACAATGAACACTTGTATTAAACATTATAAGGTGATGATCTTGTAATGTTGATATCATGCTGACTTGATATCATCTTGACTCATGGATGTGCCATGATATGTATTGGTAGACATTATGTGACGTAATGTCAGTGCACATACCATAACTTGGATATAAGGGAATTCGACATTCTCAACTATTTTATATGCAAGGTATCGCGTGTTATGCAATACTGATATCACGTGTTATGTGATATCTATATCACGAGATGATGTGATATATTCCTGTGTCACTTGTTATGTGATACATCATGTCATGAGCATATGTGATATGATCCTTTGTATTACGAGGTCATGTAATACATTCTATTATGAGAAATGTGATGCTTATTTCAATGTTTACATAGGTCTCCATTTATCTTCCCTAGCTAAGAGGGAGTGTTGAAACTAAGTAGCTTCGGTAAGATAAATGATTGAATGAGAGACTTCATTTATCTCTCATTCAATCATCTACCTTATCGATGTAACTACAGTCTAATGGTAGACTTCATGATTGAGTGAATAAACTTGTTATAATCATCTATATATGCATTTCATATTCCAAGCATCAGATTGCACATTTCGACACTTGGACATCATTACAAATCTGTCATCGATCGTGCTATGACCATATTTCTTATGCTATGGTGTGATTATAATTAAGTAGATCGGATTTATGTTATCTATCATAATTAAGTAGATACCGATTGATGTTATCATATGATAACTATGATAGTTATCGTATTAAACTTGCTCTTGCTTTAATACCGATCTGTTATCGATCTACATTATAATCGTATTGCACTTGCATCATACCGATTTGTTATTGGTTATCATAATAATAAAATAGCATTCGAAACATACCGATTTGTTATCAGTTAATATAACAATTAAATAGCATTTGATTTGAACCGATAGTTATCGGTAAACACCTTAATGAATCGGTGCTTGTGAACCGATCAAGACATGTCTTGATCGGGCATGTCAAGAGACATGCCCGGTCAAGGCATGGCTTGATCGTTGGGCATCACATATATATATATGCCGTGAGGAACGCTGCAAAGATCATTGAAATCAATAAATGTTATCTACAGCAATCTGCAATATAAGAAGGAACAGTCAATTCAAACAGTAAAAGATTAAATATATTTCTTAAGCATTGAAGTAATTCAATAAGAAAGTAAAAGAATATCTAAATTCTTACAACTTCAGATTTTGAACATAAATTTGAATTACATTTACAACTCAAAAGTGATAAGGGGAGCCATGTGAACATCACATTGAACTCATGTCTGGAGTAATACCAGTATAAAGGAGACCATACTGAATGAACCTTAGGCATGTAAAAGACTTTGTGTGAAAATTGAAAGAAAACAAATAGTAGCTAGTCTAATTGTTCACAGCAACAAGAATAACACCAATAAGAGTGTGTGGGCAAACAAGAACATTTCAAGTTAAAGGATTTTCCTTTTCCAAAGACCACCTCTCTGAATAGAATGGACCATGGATGGACTATGGAGGAACTGTTGCATCCTAATCCCAGCCTCTAAAATAAAATTCCAGAAGGGCAAACATCTTTACAAACTCAATTCTGATGTTGTACATTATTGTAATGATAGGTTTCAAGTGTGTGGATATTTTTATCAGTGGCCCATCAATCATGCTAGATTACATAATAAACTTCATAGAAATATCAGAGGCATCAACCTATAATGTCCCCACTCTAGCAGATTGACCAAGTATATGTGTGTTAGCCTAGCTCTACATGGTCCCGAGGGCTAACGAAGGGTTTAAAGGGATCCTGGAGTGTTTTGGCCTAGTCATTTCCAGTTTGGGCCAAAACGAAGTTGATTTACTTAGTTTCAGGCATACTTACTATTTTTAGTAAGTCAGCAGGACACAACGGGGGCTAGTTTTGGTGATTGGATTTGATACTCCTTGGCGAGAGCTTTCCGACGAGCTATCACTCACGCTATTCGGAGTCCGATTGCTAATATATTTTAATGCCTGAAGTTTTATTAAAGTAACATTTAATTTAATTGTAAAATATTAAAGTGTTACTTTAATATTTATTTTATGGAGATATGTGTAAATCAAAGGGGCAACCAAGGGAGACATAAGTGAATATTTTAATATGTTTTATATTGAACATGTTTTATCCCACATTGCTTGAGTGAGTTGGGTCGCCCCTTGGAGAAAGAATAAAAGGGAGCTTTTGTGGCTTCATTGGGCATGTGGAATATGAGAAGAATTTGGTGTGTGAGTTGCAGATCCGTTCTTGGCATTAGAGGACGTCTATCCTCTCTTGTGACATTCTAGACGTCATTCCCTTGGGGTTTGGCCTTTGGAATCCTTTGCTATCAGCTTCATTTACAGTCAGATTGGGTGCTTTTCCAGCTACAAGCAACAGCATTATTTGGTTGCATTTCCAGCTACAGGCCGCGACACTATTCACGCGGGTACTATTCACGTGGGTACTATTCACGCGGCACTATTCACGCGGGTACTATTCACCTGGCACTATTCACGCGGCACTATTCACCTGGCACTATTCACGCGGCACTATTCACCTGGCACTATTCATGTTACTGTAGCAGCAGAATTAGAAACTTTGGTTGGAACATTATGTCAAAATGCTGGAGTATTTAGTGAGTTGAAAATAACCTGCTATGTATTTGATTTTTGTAAATTCTGGAAATAATATTATAACAGCAGTAGTTCAATTTCCAGCTTGCCTATTATTGTAAATTCTTTTTAGTTCATGTTATGTGGTTTCATTATGTGGTTTCATACCTGTGCAAAGACTTAAAACAAAAAAAAACGTTGAAACATTAAACGGAGGAATAAGGAGTTGGCTGCAAACTGTTTGACTAAATTCCTATCAGCAGTGGGGTTAGTTTTTGGGCATTCTAGGGTGTCCATTACACAACCCCTCTATCAGAAGGAAGAATCTAATATCAATGTCAGACAATACACTTGCATAATATCTGAGATATCAGAAGGGTGTGCCATTCACTGTAGAGCACAAAATCGGGGTCACATTTATTTGACTCACTGTCTTCTGAATGATAAATTAGACTGTACAAGTCATTTGTGTGACGGGTTAAGGCATTAGACAACGGAATATGGCCCCAATGAAGATGTGCCAAAAATGAGCTTACCCATGAGACCCATTGCTGGAGAATGTGTTTTGAAGATCTCAGCCCTAAGAAGAACAAAGCTCAATGTATCCATCAACAAGGATAATTACCATCATTAGACTCAGTTTCTACCCTTGGAAGATGTCATGCTTCTAATCCTCATCTTAATATATGTTAAGTACTTGTGTTAACACAAAGAGGTATCCAAGATATTGTGCATACGTTGGGTCAATCCAAGTCAATCCTTTACATTTTCAAGTGATGAGAAAAGAAAGACGAGAGAAAACTTGTCTTAAAACTAACAACCTTGCAAAATTCCAAATAATAGGATAACTCATATTGGAGTATATCTTGGTTCAAATTTGCAACCTGAAATAGTATCAAAATAGCACAACGGCACTTGAATTGCAAAATAAAAGAAAGATTAGAAGTTACAAAAGACCAAGCCATTTCTTGAACACAATCTCCATGATTATTGCCTAAGGACAAGGAATCTTAGGGAGGGCGGACTGTCATGCCCCTAAACCAGATCACAATCACTATTAATAGCAAACTAAGAAAATAATGACATAGAAGGATGACTAGGATAAATATTAATAATTCCTAAGCAACGAATTCCCAGGCAGGGCTGACTCAAAATAAAGATGAATAAAATCAGATTAATCTATAGTATGGCCGACCTGTTTGGTGTTTAAACTAAATAAAAATTTAAATATTACTTCAAGGCCAACTTTATTATGGGAATTCAATAAATAGTAATATTAATAAAGTCAAATGCTCCAAACCTAATGCTGGCCGACTTTATAGATGGCATCATATATAGAGCATGGTGTGAAGTGGTCAAGCATTAGAAAAGGAAGAGGATAAGTCTGTGAAAACTTAGCAATTATTAAATAAGGAATTGTGATTATATTGTTAGGCAACGATTTGTCATGTTGAGGAGTATTTCCTTAAGGCAATGATTACATAAGATTACAACAGCACTTTGTTAAGCTAGGCAAAAGACAGTTTAAAGGGACACAACTCTTAGGAAGGGTGTGACTGTAGGGAAAGACATAACCCTTCAGCAGAGAAGAATGATATTTAAGGAGAAGAAAAAACAATTGAACAGCAGAAAATAGAAAGACATTAAAAGAAGGAAAATAGATCTAATTGCAGAGATATCAAGAATAGTCAGTAGACTTTGTTAATCACAAAGTGTTGGGTATGATGTTACATAATCTTTATCATGTTGATTCACTCATCATATAATAATGCTTGAATTGATAAGTAATTATTATATCACTTATGATGTTATCTTTCCTACTATTACTGTTAATATATCTATATATGTGCATAGTTAATTGTGATAAAGATTTCTCTAAGTTTTCATCCAATCAGCCGTCCCATTATGGAGGGGAGAATGTACATATGAGGGATGCAAGTAGCACATGATCCATTCAGGTAGAGCAACCCCGTGTGGGGCTGAGAGGCCGAATGGTGGGTGTTATTCTGTGCTTTTGGGCTTGATGGATAGGCTCGAGGCGCCCTGTATGATCTCCCAGGGGGCTCCATAATGAGAATGGGTCGTTGGGGAAAGCCTTAAGGGAATCCACATGCATATTATGTAATTAGCAAGGGCAAGTTGCACTTCTTTAATATATTCATACCCCATTTAATGATTCAGATAAAATTTAGGGTAATTCTCAAGAGGGGACATTACACACATAACTAGTCTTTGGTCAAAAGCTATATTTGGATAAGCTGGGTATTCTTCTCATTCAAGAAGTTAAAATTTATGAGCCATGTTTCAAAGATGTTGCCAACAGAATTTGGCCTAATGTGGAGTATTGCATTACTGAGGTATAGTTATCATGTGGAATCTAGCTTGAGTGAATGATAGACTGATTAACTCCTTGAGAAAATTTTCCTCTTCTCTTCAAACAAGAAGTAGATCCTATCCAATATTTATGTGCCCAACAGAAAACTGGCCAAGAAAGACCTATGATTAATTGTAATGGCTTCTATCTAAGATCATAAAGACTCTTATTGGATGCTGGCTCGGATTTCAATACTCCCCTTTACCCCTCTAAAAAAAATGGATGTCTTATGAACTACTTGGATAACATGGTTGATTTTGCTGATTTTCTCACCATTGTAGGGCTTATAGACATGGATCTCTAGGGGTAACCTTTCACTTGGTCAAACTGGTGTGTTGGTGAACAAGTCAATCTAGATAAAATTAGATAGGTTTCTTATCTCTTGCGACTGAGATATTATAATGAACCTTACTCTCTCTGCCTTGGCTAGAGTTGGTTCGGATCATAATCCTTTACTTCCTAATTGGGTGGATAGGAGCCCTAAAGGTTTGTCCCCATTTCAGTATGAGATTGTGTGGGTTTCAAAACCCAATTTCAGAGAATGCATTGTTTACTGGCAAAAATTTCACATCTCTGGTTCAGTTGTATTCAGCTTATCTCAAAAACTGATCAACATAAAGAGCAAGGTGAAAGCCTAGAATAATTTCTCTTTTGGCCATATATTTGAATAGAAGGAGATTTCTACCAAATTACTGGAGGTTTAGGGAAGAATGTCTGCTAGAAGAATGAATGATGAAACATGTGATTTGGAATTTTTTTTGACACATCAAATTATGAAGAGAGAGGAGATCTTATAGAAGCAGAAATCTAAAGTACCGTGGCTAATTGAAGGAGATAGAAACACCTTTTTTTTCATTAGTTGGTGCTCCACCATAGTAAACACTATCAACAAGCTATTGGATGAGAATGGTGTGGAGGTCAATATTGAAGAGGAACTTGGGGGACCTGGGTTGTTGCTTTTTTCAATCCTTACTGACCAAGAAACATTTAGGCTCTACAAAAGTTGATGATTAGTTGCTTGAGATCATTTGTGCTTTATAATGAAGGTAACTTGAAGATCTAGATGTGTTGAAGGAAGAGGTCAGGGCTATAGTCTTCTTCTTTGGGAATTTTAAGGTTGTTGGTCCAGATGGTTTTCCTCTTGCCTTATTTCAAGATTTTTTGGTATCCCCCTCCAGCCTGTAGGGATGGTGTTAAGTAGCCAACATTGATAGGGATATAGTTGGTCATGATGTCATTGTTGTTGTTTGTGAATTTTCATATTAGGAAAGATTTTAAAGTAGCTTTTAACACTTTTATTGCCTTAATTCCCAAGAAGAATGACAGTCACTACGGCAGATTTTCAGCCAATAAAACTTTGTAATACTATCCATAAGGTGTTTTCTAAAATCTTGGTTTCTAAAATCTAACCATTCCTTTCTAAGATGTTTTCTAGCAAGTAGAAGGGATTGGTCTTGGGTAGACAAATATTAGATGTTTCCATCCCTACTCATGAGGCTTTGCATTCTATGGAAAGGAGTCAAAAAGAAGGTATGATCCTCAAATTGGGCATCTTGAAAGCTTATGAGAGCGTTTTGTGGGATTTTCTTTTCAAGGATCTTCATAAATTTGGATTTCAAGAGAAGATTTTGGGAATGATCCAAGAATGTATCACTATGCTAAGCTTTCTATTCTAATCTGTTGTATTCCCAATGGTTTCTTTAACAACTATGTTACTGGGTACTGCTAGTAAAGCCCGGGTCTTGGTACAGGTATTTTATGGTTTGGGTTCTTCCTGGGTGCCTGGGTTTTCTGTGGGTCCTTTTGTGAAGGACCCATAGAGAACCCAGGCACCTAGGTTGTACCAAGGGCCGTACCCAAGCATAGTTTCATACCTCTAAACCTCAATTTCACTCTTCATAACTTTGTGACAACATTTTTAATCAGAATATGCCAGCAAGCAAGCAATTAAATATCATTTCAGTTGCATTTGTGAGCTATACCTATGAACATGGGGTTAGTAAACATTATATCAGCATTAATGAGATTTTGATTTACATTATGCATACGTAGCAGCTGTTTGCTTATGTTTTGTGAAATCATGTGTTGTTAATGATTTGCTATTTTGTCAAATGTTTAAAAAATGGAATTGAACTAGCTTCTGCACTTGACACAGATTGTGGTAGTGGCAATCCAATTGATTGTGGTTCAAACGAATTGAACCAAATGTTGATATTGACCTTGATGCTTTTGATGAAGAAGAGCATGAATATTAAATATTGATTGTAATTTGAATTTTCATTGTGTAATGACATTTTGAGACTTGAGCATTTTCATTTTTGCAAATTATGAATATGGGGTATCTAAATATTATAATTTTTGACAATTATATATATATATATAGACACGGATGTATCCATACCCGTACACAAGGAATTTTTTTTGGCTGTACCTGTGAATCTGTACCCGGACCCGAATCGGTAATCTAGTTTAACAGTAGTATAGGCTTATGACAAGGAGACCCTTTGTCTCCTTATTTCTTCATTGTGGTGGCTGATGTGCTGGGAAGAAATATTTCCAAAATGACTAGGAATGGCTCCCTTCATAGTGTTAAGCTCCATCCAATAGTTTGTGGACGACACTTTACTATTTGTTAAGTCTTGTTATTGAGGCCATAAACTAGAAGCACTTATTGGATGAGTATGTTGTTGTTTCTATACAGCATATAAATTATGAATAAAGCAATCTATACTTCTTTAACACTGATAAGGATTCACAATATAAGATAGTTTTCATTATTGAATGTGTTTGTGCTAATTTACCGGCTACTTATTTAGGCTGCCCCTAGCTGTTAAAAATATCCAACCTCCATATCAATATACTATTCTTGAATGATCGCAAAAAAAGTTCAGTTGGAATGGCAAGCTTTTGAGTCAAGCAGGGAAATTTAGTTTCTCAAAGCCTATCTTCAGGGTATCCCAATCCATTACCATAATGAAAATGAAATATTTGAGGAAGGTGGAAGAAAATTCTTTGTTAATTAATGCTACTATTCGCGAAGGATCAGTTAAATGGAACAATGTGCTTAAAAAGCATAAGCCTTATTTAGAAAGGTTTGTAGTGGATAATTGGCAGTGGATTTAGAACCAAGTTTTGGGATGACTGTTGGTTGGATAAGCAACCCCTAAACTCTCATCCTTAATTTGGTGTACTATTGGATTCTTTAACCAGCTCTCTTGGCTTGCTTTTGATGGATATATGACTAGACGTTGTTTAATAGTTCAATGGAAAAATCTTTAGGACTACTATCACATTTGTGGTAGGTTTGTTAATATTGATTTTGATCTGCAACAAAGATTGACCCCCTATAGGATCTCAATCTTCCCTAAAGATGAGATTATTTGGGCTTGAGATGCCTAGGATAATTTCACAATCAACTTAGCCTATTCCTTGCTCGTAGATCCTCCTATCTTGGACACTTTTTGGAGCAAAATCTGGAATCATAGGTTGTTGCCCAAAATCAGCTTCTTCTGGTGGATTTCTGTCCATAACAATTTCCTCCCTCAAGATAACTTGCAAAGTTTTGGGTTTCATTTTCCCAATAGATGTGTCTTGTGCACCAAGGGGGAGTCAGTGGATCACCTCTTCTTCCATTGTGAATTTTTTTTAGAGATTTTAGATCTGTCGGGTCAAAGATCCATGATTGGCTTTGTGGATAGCTAGTTCTTTCCCTTTTCTCATTTGGTGCTTAAGGAATTATGGCTGCAGACGCCCCCACATTTAGTCTAGGGAATATGGAAGGTCTTCATTGCCATGAACATTGGTGAATGGTTTTGGGTTTTGGTTTACCTTATTGTCTATATTAGGATTTTGAATCCTTATGATTTATTGAATTCCTATCATAATGTCAAGGAATGACATAGCATTTGTATCCACGATGGGAAGGCAACTTTCATGTTCCCCAAAGCTATTATTAAGATTATGCTAATAACTCTTCCCAATTATTATTTGAATACATTGTGGCAAGTTGTTAGAAACTATAGATTTCAAATGCCTAATTGGGATTGCAAAGTAATGATAAAAATACATTAAAGAGGAAATCACATGGTTGAAATGTGTGAAATTGATGGTCCTTCAAATTGGGATGCAACTGATTTATTATACCATGATAAAGACATTTTGAATTGTTGTGGGAGGGCTAGTGTTGGGATTTCATAAAATTCTAAGAAGAGCAAGACTATTGACTTGCATTAGCAACCATGGGTGATGAGAGGTGCAAAATAGAATCCTACTCTTGTGAAGATGGCCACAAAGATAACATGTAGCACATTTATAAAGAGGGAAGCATTATGTTGTAATGTCCCCTTCCTAAGTGTTGATGTGTGTTTTATGCAAATACGAACATAGAATAAAATACTAAAGTATTTTACCCTTTATTGAACAAAATTACCTCAAATGCTAAATATCTGATCAACTAAGACGATTCCAATGTTTCTACGGCCAGTTCTTGACATGTGGGTAACTCAATGGCTTGATGTGATAATGCTGTTTTCACTTGGGGACATACGTAATTGTTCAATTTGGGAATCTTTCATGGATTTGGAATTGGAATAGGTATGCCAATGACTTAAGATTTTGCAATTAAGCTCTTGATCTAATCTAACAAGGATTTCTTAAAAAAGGACAAAAGGAATAGGGTTTAGGAATTTCTATTCTAAAACCTAGAATGCAATAAAAGGGTGAATGATTCAATGGAATCCTACTAGGCAAGGTCTCACCATCAAAATGAACAATTTGACACAAGCTTAGTGCAATCATCTAAGGTATATTTCATAGATGTTCAAATCATTACCATCAAACATTGATACCATTCAAAGTAATGCATAACAGTGAATGTATAACAGTTGAAGTTAAGTTCATAAAATTCTAGTTGACCACACAAGGCACACTTACAATCAGCAAGAGACTAGTGGTATGGATTAGATGGATTCCACACAAATGCATTCAACAAATTCCTTCATTCAATCTATAAAATACTTGAAAGTAAATTCTAATCTAAAATTCTAATCTACCTTGGAGGCAATGAGAACCACAAATGCATACAACACTTAAACAAAAATCACCGAATTTCAATGATTTATATTCAAATTTGCAGCATGTAGACGATAATTCTCAAAAATCTCCCTCTTACAAATGAGAGGCACTGAGGTATGTATAGAGTCTCAAATGAAATGAATGCCCAAGATTCATTTATAATCGAGGGCCAAGATCATGCCAACACAACCCTAAAGTTGCCCTAATTAGGGTTTACATAAAAAAGAAAGCCACCAACATGTGACCCAATGGAATGACGCCTAGTCATCAAGTATGGAATCTTCTAGAAGATTTCGGCCTGCATTCCTCTCTCACAACATATTCCAGGAATCTAGCCAATACTGAATCTAATTCCTCCATGGTAATGCTGGGCAAAGCCTCCTGTTGCGCATCAATCACATCCAACGCATCGGAACAAGCATCTAAAGTATTCTCCCAATTTGGCATAAGCTTCCGCAAATTATGGACATGGATCAGTAGGGAAACCAAATCATCAATCTGATTCTTCTTCAAAGAATCCAACTGGTTGAAGTACATGAACTTCATGTTATCTCTCAATTCTTCTAAGTGTAGACCTCTAGAAGCACTGACATCTACCCCTAACAATTCCTCAATGGATGCAAGGATCTTTGATTGTATCTCCTGAATTGATCCTTCTATCTCTACACAATATTTCCGTGCATGTTCATAAGTGGATTTCTGCATGGCCAATGCACAATACCAACTATGGAAATCATATCTATCTCGCTCATGCACAACTCTCTCCTGGACCAACTTGGACATAGGAACTTTCTTCAACACTCTGAGGTGGGGAATGGTCCTCACTTGAATAGACTAGAATTCATCCCAAATTCCCTCCAAATATTGCATCTTGAATGCAAGCATCGACGTCCTGTTGAATGCCTAAACAAACTAAGTAAGGAAATCATTCGTCTGT
Source organism: Cryptomeria japonica (assembly GCF_030272615.1). Lineage (NCBI taxonomy): Eukaryota > Viridiplantae > Streptophyta > Pinopsida > Cupressales > Cupressaceae > Cryptomeria > Cryptomeria japonica. The sequence goes on along the minus strand of NC_081406.1, from coordinate 356,524,123 downwards.
TTAGTCACTTCTTCAATCCATTTACCAAACTCTGCATGTGTATTCCTCGCTGCCTCATGATCAAAATGAAGTCCACGGTCAATTGCAATAGGCAAGACAAAGGTGGGATCTTCACGCCTCATCCTTGCAACATACTCCTTAAGCTTGATATTCTCTTCCTTATACATATTTTCTTCTCAATCTCCCTATCCAACCTTGCATTGATAACCCAAATTGTATCCTCGAGTTCTTGGAATTCCTTCTCTTTTGTAGTCCGTCCAAGGGCAACCAAAGTGATCTGGAAATCCGTAGGAGTAGCATCATCTCTAGTCACATCACCAATCGGGATAGCCACCTGTGCAATCCGCATTCCTGTTTCATCTCTAGCTATATTGGAAAGTATCTTAACTTTCTTAGGTTCCTTTTTGTTATTACTCCTGGCTAAGTAGCCATCAATGTCATCAATGGGCTGGGTCTCTACCATCTTACTTTTCTCCATGCTCCGCAACAACCACTCAGGAATGGTGGACATTTCCATACCATCATCAAGACACATTTCCCGATCAAGTTCCCTCAATGCTGAGATAACATCATCATCATCCTCATTGCCCTTGGTCAAATTATAAACATTGTTGCCCAAGCTTACCTACAACTGGACAGTGGGAGATCCCGGTTGTTCATCATCTTCATGCCGCAATGTTGATGTCGTCGTAGCATGTAGCTCCTGAATATTCTCTGGCAAAATTACTATATTGGAGCATTGTTCAAATTCCTTGCTCTTTTCTGGCACATCTACCTCCTTCACTGATGGGGAACTAAGGGGAGACAAAGGAGTGCTAGGCTTATGCTTCTTCTTCTTCTTTGACTACTGACCAACTATTTCCTTCCCCTTCGTCTTGGATTCTCCGGGAACACTCTTCCTTCGCTTAGGAGCTTGACTCTCCTCATTTGCATGAATCCTCGCATCACTGACTGTTATTTGATCATCTTCAAGAGAGGACTCCTCTTGTTTCATTTTTTTATAAGTGAAGACAACACCCATATCTATCAACCTGTTCATTTGCTTGTCTACCCACTCTCTGGAGAAATCCATAACATCTCTCATAAGTACAATCAAATCTGTTACTTCTGGCTGTGACCAATTAGGCAGAAGGATAGATTTCTTCATTTCATTTTCATACTGCGGATGGTTATGATCACTATCATTCACAATTTGATCCGCGATGAGAAAGAGTTCACATTTCCTTATAAAATCTACTGACATCCTGGACCACATCCTCTTCTTCACTGCTTGTTCATCCATTAGATTCACCTAGTAATCCTCAATGTCGTCCTTATGTATGAATCTTTCTCCTTTGATTCTTTCACCATTTTTATGCGCATCAAATCTGAATCTGCTCTTGTAAGTTCCAAGGCGATAGAATGCAATCTCATCAATCACTGTACTAGCTGCAGCGACAGTGTGGCACACCTCCAAAGTTTTTCCTATTGCAATAGGAAAAGTCATCCCTGTTCTATGCTTCTCCTTCTGGATGAAATCGAATTCCAGAAGTTGTCTCACCACCTCAAGTAAGATAATTATGTCTGTAGGATACCTAGGAAGCTTGTATGGCTTGGATCTGAATCCCTGAATCCTTAGGTATGTGAAGGTAGGAAACTGTATGTACCACAATCCATATTGTTCAATTAACTCCTTTGCTGCTTTGGACAACCTCTTGTGGATTTTGCCTTGCAACATCCTTGTAATATACATGGTGAAAGCATCATTCACCTTGCTATAATCTTCAATTCTATGCATATCAAGCTATGGATTGTTGTTTGTAACTAGGATAATGTATGGGTTCAGATTGCCTTAAGGCAACATCCAAACCCACTTAGGAGTGGGCCCTATCCTAAAGGGTAACATGCCCCAAGGTTAAGCCCAGCCCTATCCTAAAACCCCACGCCACAATAACAAACATTGGCGCCAAAATGAAAGAGGCGGACTTGCAAAATAAAAGTTAAAGATGCATATAAATAAAAGACACTTTGCAAATCAATTTCACTCATCTTCTTTTCAGCGAATTAGCTCTACCTGAAAAGTGCGAACTTACTCTTGGAGGGTGCGAAGTTGACCAGACTTATGCGAATTAGTTCTAGAGGACAAAGATAATTTTGGTGCAGAGATTAGAAGTGCAGATCTGTCATTCAAGAAGGATTCAGATTTGTCAAGGAAGCTAAGCATTGTACTTGTGCTATCAAGAATATATAATCTGACCTGAGGGTCTTTATTGCTGGGTTTTTCCTCCTTGGAGGTTTTCCCAGGGTATTTGTGTTTGTCTCTTGTTTATTTCCTTCATTTCTGATTTTACTGAATTATGATTTACTAAAATGCTACAAATCTGATTACAATCTAGGGCATAATTAAAGGATATAAATCTGATTAACAATCCTAGGGTATAAAATTACATGGTATTAGAGCCAAGGTGTCACTAACTTCTGATTTTAGTAAATCATTTGTTGCATATAGCTGCTGGTTGTTTTCAGATTAAAATGTCAGGTTTGAAGGCTGAAGATAGACTTGAGGAAGCCATTGATTTTGCTGCTAGGAAGGTCCGTATTCTATTGATCCTTGAAGAGAATGATCTGCTGAAATTTGTAGAAGAAGAAAGGCTGTCTCCTCCAGAAGATGCTGAAGAGCTGAAACAGTTCAAGAAAGATTCCCTCAAGGCTAGGAGGATCATAATTGAGTCCGTCAAGAATCATCTTGTCACTGTCATATCAAAGTTTGTGTCTGCCAGGGAAATGATCAACCACTTGGAAGGGATGTATGAAGTCAACAACCTCAGCAGGGCACTTGCTCTAAGACAGCAGCTTCTTCACATGAAAATGAAAGAAGAAGACTCAATCATAGCCTACTTCATGAAGATTAATGAACTAAAGGACAAGCTAAGCACTCTTGATTGCCAAATCTCGGATAAAGATCTTGTTATGATTGCATTAAATGGTCTACCTGATGAATGGGAACCATTCATTCGTAGCATTGGTGGAAGAGCTGATCGTCTTCAATCTGATTGCATCGAAGAGGAATCTCGAATTGAGGTAAGAGGAAAACTCAAGAATTCTCACAAAGATAATCATGTTCTCTTAGCTAAATCTAGGAAAGGTGGACATTGGAAGAAAGAAAAGAGAAGCAAAGATTTTAGATCCTCCTCCTATGATCCAAGGAAGAAGTCAAGAGATTCCTCTCACATTCATTGCTTCAGATGTGATAAGTATGGTCACTATGCCAGAGATTGTCAGAATGATCCAAAGGAAAGGGAAGTCAACTTAAATGAAGTTGCCGAACAAAGTGAAGATTATCTTCTTATCTCTGCTCTATCCAGCAATGTTCCTACAGACAACAATACGTGGATACTTGACAGTGGTGCCTCCAGACACATCTCAGGTTTTCGTGAGCATCTCTCAGATCTGATTGAAAAGGACACCAACCTTCATGTAGTAATCGGTGATGATGCTCGATACTCGGTAAAAGGTTCTGGTACTACCTCTTTAAAACTAGATTCTGGTATTTCCTTACAACTCTGTGATATTCTCTTTGTACTTGGTATTAAAAGAAATCTTATTTCCATTTCTGCCTTAGAAAATAAGGGTTTGCAAATAGCATTTTCTAAAGGGAAAGTACTCGCTTGGCCTAAGAAATCTAATTTCAAATCTGCTCGTATTATTGGAAATAGATGTGATAGTTTATATAAGCTTGCAGCTAATCCAATTCAAGCTCTCATTCATACAATTAAATGTTTGAGGTCTGACAATGGAGGTGAATACACCTCGGGTAGTTTCTATGACTTTTGTGTTAAAGCAGGAATTAAGAGGGAGTTATGTGTTCCCTACAATCTTCAGCAAAATGGAGTTGCTGAAAGAAAGAACAGGACCATTGTTGAAGCTGCAAGAGCCATGATCCATGATCAAGACCTGCAGCCTTTTCTATGGGCGGAAGCATCCAAAACAACAGTTTATATTTAGAATAGATGTCCTCATCGAGCCCTAAAGGATGTGACTCCTGAAGAAGCCTTTACAGGAATCAAACCTGACATCAGTCACCTAAGGATATTCGGGAGCCCGGTGTATGTTCATGTGCCTAAAGAAAAACGAACCAAGTTGGATCCATCTAGAAAGAAAGGTATCTTAGTGGGATAGAGCGAATCTTCCAAAGCCTTCAGGATCTACATTCCAGGTCAAAGGTATGTTGAGGTAAGTAGAGATATAACTTTTAAAGAAGATATTGCTTTCAAAAGATCTAAAGGTTCATTATCCAACAATAATGATATGGTGATTGAAAATCAAGATTCAATAGTTGATGCTAACCCTGAGATACAGGAGGAGTCTACTGACCTTCCAGATCAGGAAGTTCAGAATGACTCATCAGAGCCTATGCACTCTACCGATATACCTCAGGATATTGTGGTTTGCAAGAAGAGACCACTTTGGGTTAGAAACACGATTCAAGATGCTGAAGGATTTGTTGCTCCCAGAGGAACCTTTAGAGATAGCAAGAGATTCCAAAATCACGTCAACTACATTTCTGTGATGTGCAATATCATTGAGTCTGAACCTCACAATGTCGAAGAAGCTATGTCCCATCATGCTTGGAAATTAGCCATGGATGAAGAGTATGGGTCTGTCATCAAGAATAATGTCTGGGACATTGTACCCAGACCCAAAGGTAAGTCTGTTGTCTCCTCGAAATGGTTGTTTAAAATTAAACATAATGCTGATGGTAGTATTGAAAAATATAAAGCTAGGTTTGTAGCTCGTGGTTTCTCTCAAAAGGAAGGAATAGATTATGAAGAAACTTTTGCCCTTGTTGCTAGATATACCTCTATTAGATATATAATAGCTATTGCTGTAGCCAAAGGTTGGGAGCTGCATCAAATGGACGTTAAGACAGCCTTCCTCAATGGAGTCTTTGAAGAGGAAGTCTATATTGAGCAACCAGAAGGTTATGTAATCCATAAAAGAGATTCTCATGTTTGCAGGTTGAAGAAAGCCTTATATGGGCTCAAACAGGCTCCTCGTGCTTGGTATGAAAGAATTGATAAGTACTTACTAAGCTTAGGATTTTGCAAGAATGATGTTGATGCTAACATTTACTTGAAAGTTTATAATGATGAGATGCTTATTTTAGTTTTGTATGTGGATGATTTATTTCTCACTGGTGAAAGTAAATTAATCATAAGATGTAAGAAGGAATTAGCCTCAAAATTTGAAATGAAGGATTTAGGTCTAATGCATTACTTCCTAGGGTTAGAAGTATGGCAAAGATCCAATGAAATTTTTCTAAGTCAAGGAAAATATACAATTTTGAAAAGATTTAGAATGATAGATTGTAAACCTATGCATACTCCTATGGAATCTAACTTAAAGAAGTTAAGTGTTTCTGTAGCTAACTCTGTTTTTGCAGATCCATCTGAGTATAGGCAGTTGATTGGTTCCCTGATGTACCTAGTCAATACTAGGCCAGATATCTGTTATGCTGTGAATGCTCTCAGCCAGTTCATGAGCTTACCTAAACTTGTTCACCTAGTTGCTGCCAAGCACATTCTAAGATACCTGCGTGGCACGATTGGTTATGGGCTGAAGTATTCACTTAATACCTCAATCCTCTTGGAAGGCTACTCAGATTTAGATTGGGCAGGAAGTCTCAAGGACAGGAAAAGTACTTCAAGTATCTGCTTCAACTTGGGCTTTGCAGTGATCTCTTGGGCATGTAGAAAGCAATCTTTAGTAACATTAAGCACTGCAGAAGCTGAGTACATTGCCGCATTTGTTGCATCCGGAGAAGTAGTGTGGCTTCGCAAGCTCCTTGTTGGATTATTTGGTCAAGCTAGTGGTCCTACCACCATTCATTGTGATAATCAAAGTTGTATAAAGATGTCAGTAAATCCCGTATTCAATGATCGGTCCAAACATGTGGAAACACACTATCATTTCATTCGGGACATGGTGCAAAGAGGCGCCATTCATCTAAAGTACATTGGCACAGATGAACAGATTGCGCACATCCTTACCAAACCTTTATCCAGAGTGAAGTTCAAATACTTCAGAGACAGACTTGGTGTTGTGGAAAACGGAACCCTGATTGAGAGGGAGCTTCAATCTCAGTGACTCTATCTACAACACTTTGAATCATTCTTTGCTTGTGTGCAAGAATGAATTATGTCCAATCTATACTTGTGTGCTAGATGGATAATTGTAATTATGTAAAGACCCACTTGTATATTACACTTTCTATGCTTGTGTGCTAGAACCATCCTATGCTTGTGTGCTAGGTGGAAGATGTAATTCTATGCTTGTGTGCTAGATCCATTCTATGCTTGTGTGCTAGATGGAACTCTAAAGGTTCAGATTATGTGTTCTCTTCCTAGTTAAGAGGGAGTGTTGTTTGTAACTAGGATAATGTATGGGTTCGGATTGCCTTAAGGCAACATCCGAACCCACTTAGGACTGGGCCCTATCCTAAAGGGTAACGGGCCCCATGGTTAAGCCCAACCCTATCCTAAAACCCCACGCCACAATAACAAACATTGGCGCCAAAATGAAAGAGGCGGACTTGCAAAATAAAAGTTAAAGATGCATATAAATAAAAGACACTTTGCAAATCAATTTCACTCATCTTCTTTTCAGCGAATTAGCTTTGCCTGAAAAGTGTGAACTTACTCTTGGAGGGTGCGAAGTTGACCAGACTTATGCGAATTAGTTCTACAAGACAAAGACAATTTTGGTGCAGAGATTAGAAGTGCAGATCTGTCATTCAAGAAGGATTCAGATTTGTCAAGGAAGCTAAGTATTGTACTTGTGCTATCTAGAGAATATATAATCTGACCTGAGGGTCTTTAATGCTAGGTTTTTCCTCCTTGGAGGTTTTCCCAGGGTTTTTGTGTTTGTCTCTTGTTTATTTCCTTCATTTCTGATTTTATTGAAGTATGATTTACTAAAATGCTACAAATCTGATTACAATCTAGGGCATAATTAAAGGATATAAATCTGATTAACAATCCTAGGGTATAAAATTACATGGATGACATTCATAACTTCTTTACTATCCTGGTCCATTCCCGACTTCGCCTTTGCATATCAATCCCTTGTATGTGACAAATCTTGCAAGTATATACACAAGGTAAGAAGTCATGGTGAATGACTTAGTCTTCACCACATTCCTCAATTGAGAATCCAAATTGTCGCTGCTAATCTTTGCCCAATTGATCATTGTTCCTTTTGAACAAGCTTGGATAAAGTAGAACATCCATCCATCGAACAAGGCACCATGTGACATCCTCATCACTTGGTTGAGTAGGAATACCAAATTGCTATATTCCTCTTTGAAATCTGTACACATGAGTGTCGTTGGCGCCTTGGAATGGTGAGGCCTCGGCTCAATCATCCATTCCTTGTTCACAATAGTTTTGCATGCATCCGCCTTCAATTTGTATTTCGCTTCATATTCATCCTTCGTTTTTTCCTTCATATCTGCACTACGAGGAATTCCAAACACTTCAATAATTGCATCCTCAGCAAGGTAGGCAATGGTTATCCCTTTGGGAGTCCGGATCATCTTGGAGACAGGATCATAATGTCTTGTGCTTTCCAGAATAAGCTCACTGCATTGTATGGATTGGGGAAACCCAGTGACTTGGTAAATGCCAGTCTTCATGTGTCATGCCCAAAATTTAGGGCAAAAACGGAACGGTTTTTTTTTTTTAAATACTAATTTAATTAACAAGTTCGCTCAAACAACATGCGTTATTGAAATTTCCATAATTATATTCGAGCTAATTCTGAAACGAACCAAACATCGATAATTTGTTTAATTCTAAATTGCGGAAAAACTAACTGGTTTAATTTTATCTCCACGAGATACTTAGTCATTAAGTTTATTAAAACAATCATGCTAAAGGAATAGGAGAGGAAAATTAATTCAATCTCCAAAATGACTATATAGTCTAAACAACCATATTTAAATTTCTATTATTTACTTACTCCAAATTATAACCAGAATTATATATATATATATATATATATATATATATATATATTTATAATTAAATACTTATTCCAAAATATACCAGAGTTATATATATATATATATCCATATATATATATATAGATATATATATATTTACATATATTTATATATTTTAATTCTTTTTCAAAAAAAAAAACAATAACTTTCCAAAATAATATTCAATATTTTTCCAACACTATTTAGGGTTCTATTTTTTATATATATATAATAACAACTCTAAATTATCATAACATTTTTATTTCATTTACCCTAGCCCTACCCGGGCTAGGGTTTTATCCTCTTAATTTTTTTATTAACACTAAAATCTTTCCACAGGGCCGAACAACGGCGGCCATTTTTTTTATGCAGGGTGGAAGATGGCGAAAGGGAAGGGCCGCGGGCGCCACTGTATATATATTAGTATATCTATATCAGTATATCATCAAGGAACACAACAACAAAACGGTCCAGAAAGGTACGGAACACCCCATTCATGAGGCTCATAAAAACTGCTGGTGCATTCGTAAGTCCGAAGGGGACTACGGTAAACTCATAGTGTCCATATCTAGTGCGAAATGCGGTCTTGTGGATATCACTTTCCACTATTCTCAACTGATGGTATCCTGACTTCAGATCTATTTTGGAAAAGACCTTGGCACCCTGAAGCTGGTCGAATAAATCATCAATTCTGGGCAAAGGATATCGGTTCTTGATGGTTACTTTATTCAGCTGCCGATAATCCATACATAATCGAAGAGATCCATCCTTCTTCTTAACGAAGATGACTGGTGCACCCCAAGGGGATACGCTAGGACGAATATGACCCTTCTCAAGAAGTTCCTCAAGCTGAATTTTAAGTTCATTTAGCTCATTTGTGGTCATCCTATAAGGTGCTCTGGAAACTGGTTCGGCTCCTGGTACTAGGTCTATATGAAAGTCAATCTCTCTACGGGGAGGCATTCCCGGTAATTCTGAAGGAAACACATCTGAATATCCCTTAAGGATAGGATGGTCATCGAGCGATGTTTCTTTTTCCTCCTCTTCTCCTCTGTCACTGATAGTGATAGCAAAAAGCTGACATCCCTTCCGCATGCTCCGCTTAAGCTGCATTGCGGAGATCATACGAAGAGACATGGGCCTCTAAATTCCGGTAATAACTATGGGCGAACCATGATCATCCTCACACTCGATCTTTTTCAGGCGGCAATCCATCTTGGCTCTGTGGGCATAAAGCCAATCCATGCCAAGTACGATTCCGTAAGATCCAAGTGGAGTCACTCTAAGGTCTACTAAAGTGGTGGTCTTGCCAATCTGCAGCTGACATGCCCTAACCTCTGATTCCACTGACACTCTAGCCCCTGAAGCTAATTCCACTTCCCAACTGACACCCTGTCTAGCTGCCACTAGCCCGCAACGCTCCACAATCGATGGAGATATAAAGGAGTCAGTAGCTCCTGAATCAAACAAAATAGATACATTGTTACCTTTGATTATACCTGTAGATTCGATAAGCGTGGCCTGATGCTCAGCCTGGCGGTTGTCAACCGCTGCGAATACTCTATGGGACCTGCCCATATCACCAACTGTCGGCTCTGAAGCGGCCATCCGCTGACTCCCTGCTTCCTGTCCCTGAGGGCAATCCCTCGCCATATGCCCCATGGCTCCACACGTAAAGCAAGCACCCCGTGGCTCATGTTTAATGAAAATTTACCTTTCCAATGTCAAAATGATCAATTCTGGGCAAGAATAAAGGGCTGGTTAAAATAAATCAGTCTAAAGATAGGTCTGAAAATGGAGTTTCATACCTTACCAGCATCTCAAGTAATGATGGTACACCCAGAAAATGACCTAAAAATGCCTCAAAATGTTTCCTTCAATAAAATCGCCCAAGAGTAGAAGGCTGGAAATGAAACTCCAAATCTGAAGACAAACTGAAAATGATGCTTCAGACCTGCGACAACTTTGAAAATATTTCCACAATGCTCTCAAAATGATCTTTAGACAAAACCACCTAAATGGGAGTGAGCTGGGAATGAAAAATTAAGTCTGAAAACTATGTCTTTAGGCAACAATGAAGTCAAAATAGCTCCCAGCAATGGTGGAAAGTGCAGGTCTGAGAACAGTGGCAGCCTCCTAATAGCAATGGTGCCCAACGAATACAATGAAATCACCCCCAAAGTGGAGGAATTCACCTCCCAAGAAAAATCGCCCAACATCCAAGGTGGCGCTACTTCACTAAAATCGCCCAATGTAGAAAAATTACCACCAAAATTGCTGCAATCTTCCTCCAATGGCAGCGCCTAGGCAAAAATTGCCCTCCAAACATGCAACTCCAGCTCAAGATGGTGTCAAAAATGACACTTCATCAAAATCGCCTAGCGGGAAAAACTTCAATCTGCCACTAAAATGTCTTCCATCTGCCACTTGACTGTCACAATCAGCACTTATAATAATATTATATTGCTGGGCAAGCATACTTATTCATGTTTTCACCTCGTTGATTCACCACACAAGCAATGTGGGATTAAAAAATTTGCCTAGGAAAATCGATTTGCATCTAGAAGATGTTTAATTATTAAATGATCATTGCAAATCATTAAATAATTGTTTTTGGTAATTAAATAATCGTTGTCAAATGCAAATACAATTAAATGCGGGCCCACTTGTATCAAATTTAATTCATTCTCACCAAATTTAGCCACTTGGGGGAAAATCGCCCCATATTTGGATAAAAATCATTATTAATCACTTTAATTGCTCTCTGGGGGAAAATCGACCTCCTTTGGGATAAAATTCTTGATAAAAAATCATCAAGCTTGTCAATAAATACCTTTGGGGGAAAATCGATTTTCATTTGGGCTACAAAAATCACTTCATTTTTATCATTAAGTCCAAAAATCCACTTTGGGGGAAACTCGCTCCCTATCTGGATAAAAATCCAGATAAAAAATCACACTTGGGGAAAGTCGCCATTCATCAGGATAGTCATATGCATAAAAATCCATCAAATTTATTCTCAAACTGTTATGGGGAAAATCGATCTTCATCAGGATAGGAAATTTCATCCAGATCAAATTCATCTGCATTGCAGGGGAAAAATGTGGGTCATCAAGATAATTTCCCACACTTAGTCAAAATTTTAGCCTCCTGGTGGAAAATCGCCCTCCATCAGGAATTTGAATGCGGGAAAAACCAAGTCCATCAGAAATTTGGGGGAAATTAATCTCCCATTAGGATTTTGAGCGGGGGAAAACCATGGGTCATTGGAAATGTGAGGGAAAAGAACCTCCCATCAAAATTTTTGTCCTTTAGACCACTAAGACATGGATTTTCATCGGGGATTCAATGATTTTTCCACTGAAAAACATTTGGACACTTCAAATTTCATTAAAACGCATCAAGACTTAGCTAAATCCATCAAAATTTGAGCGAGGAAATAGGGATTCCATAACCCCTAAAGGACCTCTTAACACTTAGGCACAAAAATATCTCTGACTTGAACACATTAAACTCAATCACTCTCAAAAGTCTACACTTAGACAAAATTAGGATCACCTAGACATCTAACATTTTATACACACTCGGTCCTATAAAAAACTCGAAAACCCTAATAGCACTAGGCATGATCACACTTGAAAACTCAAGACTTGGGCACTGAGAACTCAAAATTTGCCGTCTACCACCAAAACCCTAAACACGGAAAGTAGGAAATAGGGGGTCCCCATTTGCAATGGGGCGATGTGTGAAAAGGTCACAACACTAAGCACTGACAACATGGTTACTATTAGCATATTCAATGGGTTCCTGTAGGCTAATGAGTTAGGGTTAGGGAACTCTTGGGGTTTGGTGACCATTCAATCCAACTAATCCGACATTATCAGGTGTTGCTTTGAGCTCGATTGATTGAGATTCACATCATGACTCTTTATGGAGGGGTTTCAGACAATTTGTCTATCTTTACTATGTTTAGTAAGTGACAGTTTGGACATTGATTTGGTCACCTGGTAGTGGTTCTATATGGGGGAGTGTAATGTCCCCTTCGTAGGTGATAGGCGGTTGAGCAGGGAATGGCCTATCATTTGGTTCTCGTAGGCCTGTGGAGTCAAAAGGGAACCCATTTAGGGAACGATTGAGAGTTGGTCCCGGGGTGTCTGGGAACCATTCTGGATCATTTGAGACCATCTCCTAAATTTTAGGGAGGGGTCCTATTTTTTAGGGAGGACTATCAGTTGACTGGTTGACCATCCAGAGGGCCACAAAGTAGAGCAAGATCACTTTTGAGCATTCCCAGATGTTTGGAGACAGTTTCCTATTTTCTAGGGAGGGATTCCTACTTTTTAGGGGATCATTGCTAGTTTGCCTACAACATTGGGGTAACATCTTCAGTTAGGTATCTTCAGTTAGATTTTGGTTCTGAGACCCGAGGAGCACTTTATGAATTATTTGGGAAACATTTAATATTTCCTAAGTTGGATCTAAATAAATAATAACAAAGTGAATTATTATAATCACTTTATACTTTATAATAAAATATAATAAAGTACCCCTTGGGCACACTTCCCTAGGAGTTATAACTTAAAAACTGTTATTTTATATCATGAGGATAATACCCTCAATTGGATCGAACTTCATAGAGGGGGAATATTAATGAAATAAAACATTATAATTTGTTAAAGTGCTAATAAAAAACCCTAAAAAGGGTTCAGACTTTTGGAGAAAGGCAAAAAGATATTAAAAGTGATGGAGGCAGCCATTTGCTCATTCACGATTCATTTCTTTCAACAGCAAATTGCAAATTAGAGCTCTGGAGCACGAATTGCAGCAGAGATCAAGCCTTGGGAATGGAAACTCTCTTGGAAAGTGAAGGTTGGACGAAAACCCAACAATTCTTGGAGGGTGAATTCATTTCAGAATTCATCATTGAATGGAAATCAGTATATCAGTCATCTTGAAAGGCACATTTAAGGATCAGAGTGCAGATCAGGGTTGTCTTGGGCGCATATGTCCATCACTATCAGCACACCAAGCTTGCCGTACCATCCTTGAGTCATTTGCAACAATTCCTTTAGCTGGGCGCTTGGAATTGGAGCCAAATCAGACCTTAGATCAGAGAAAATAAGTCTGATATTTCAGATCAGACCCAAGGAGAGGCCTTACTTGTTAGTGGAATTTACCCAGGTGGCTGGAAATTGCGGATCAGACCTATTGCAGTCATTGGATGCTGACCCAGAACTCTGATCAGACTTGGAAAATTCATATCAGTCTGATATCAGACCTGTCTATCTGGAAGCTCATACCATCTCCAAATAAGGCTCAACATCATCTGCAGCAAAGAGGAATCATTCCAGGTATGTGTGCATGGTCTGTGAATCCATATCTTTAATTTGGATTAAGTTTGTAACTGCTGTCACAGTCTGAAACTTTCATATCAGACCTGTTATAAGTTGTAATCAGATCTGGTTTATATTAATTAAAGGCATAATTGGGTGTGGTATACTTGATATGTGCTTATGCAGTCACTTTTTATCATTTTCTGTGCATTTGTTTATATATTGGCATTGAGAAACTTTCAAACAAACATAGAAAATATTCATACACTCAGAAATCAGAATTGAAACACTCTTCATGACAAGTGTTCGATAAAATGTCAAGCTATCAAAACTGGAAATTTTGGGTCAAATTAGAGTGGGGATCTTACAGTTAGTTGGTGATTGCATTTAATGATATTATCTTGGAAATTATTGTAGTCCAGAGGTATTATTTTTAAATAATGTTGAAGTTGTTAACTATTTAATTTAATGTTATTTAATTTTTTAAGTAACTTTATGTGGGTGCCTCGGGAGATATAATGTGTTACTTTTAAATGTTAAATAAAGTGGTTCTTAGTGGCAGGTGCCTACATGAGAGATAAGCAGATATTAAATTAAAAATAAAATATTGCGACCCTTAATTCGGGCATGGGATTTGGAGGTGTATAAGTAAGCCCCTTGAGCTTATTTCTCTCATTCATGTTTTGGAAATTGATAACAAGATTCTGCTGGTTTGGACTTGTTTCAACCCAAAAGGATTTCTAAGGACAAAAACATTCATAGAGGGCATCTACGTCTATGGTGAAAGATCCTTCTTGGTAGATTGATTGGTGGTTTTGTCCAAAGACTGCATTTGTGCTTCATTGTTCCAGTTTTTAGCTTGCATATGTTGTTTTCGATAGAGGAAATCAAAGATTAGATTGTGAGAAGGAGAGAAGGGAAGATTTGGAGGGTTTAATGCACAAATATTCTACTTCTTTGCTGGCTGTACATCCTCCTCGCAGGGCGTGAGATTCCTAGGCTTGGACTCCTAGGGTTTTGTTGACGTGTATTTTGTACACTATCAAACACAGAATAAAATACCCAAGGGTACCTTATCCTCTCTTGAGTAAAGCCTCTGAATGCTGAAGATATTGCGAAAAAGGATCAATCAGGGTGACTTCAAGGTTCTTCGTTGTAGGATCTCTACGTGTGGATAAGCACTAGTGGTCGTTGTAAATGCTGTTTCTTCAAGGGGCCTTACGTTTTCGATCTGCAGGAACAGGATTTTCCTAAAGCTAACAGGTTCTCAAAAAAGATCAAAAGATAGGGTTTGCAAGAGATGGATTCTAATCTAATCCTAAGAGTGACTCGATGTAGGCTAGACTTGGTAAGATTCTACCAATTTCAGTATTGCCAAGGAATTACAACTCTATTGGAATTGATGCGATCTTCTAAGGTGATTAGTGGTTTTCAAATCATCAATAATTATAGATACTACCATAAAGATACATATCAATAGTTCAATAATGATTGAAGGTTCAAGCAATCTAAATATCTCCAGTTGACCACGCAAGGCGTCCTTACAATCAGTAAGAAGCTAGTGGTTTGGAACATGAATCTCACCAAAGATCAAGCACAACACTTAGTCCTTCAAACTTAAATACTACTTCGATTGAGAATGATTCAAGAAAGTAAACAACCATGAAGATAGCCACAAGAATTGCAATAAAACACCATAACTTCAATATTTTATTGATCTCAAAGCCAAAATAGACAACAATTGTTTGAAATTCTTTCTTCACTACTCAATCTTGCTACAAAATAACTTTCTTCTCTCCAAAGCTCTAACTATCTATCTCCTTAATATCTAATCTCTAATCATCTAATGACAAAATGAAAATGAGTGAGGGTATATATAGCATCCTCGATTACAATGAACGGCCCAGATCGAAAGAAGATCAACGACTGAGATTCTGACACCTAAACCCTAATTAGGGTTTGTTACAAAAAGTTACCTTTTTAGATGAACATTATTAAATGCATAGCCAAATATTTAATTGGCACAAAAGTCGAGGAAACATAGACCAATGATAATTAAGATGCCACATCATTCTATAACAACCTTTCTTCTAGAACTTTATTCCCTTTCCAATGCTCTTTCTTAGCATATGCAACGAATCTGGACACAAATCCTTCAATCTTAGCAATAGGAATCTCGGGAAGATTCCTCATTCGCTCCTCCAAGTGGATAACCTGATCAAAGGCATTGAGAAGAGCAGCTTCCCATCCACGTTCGAGTTCTTTGATCTTCTCAAGCAGGAGCATAGTAGTGAACATTAGATCCCTTTGCTCATCTGTGATGACATTCTCATCTTTGCAAAAGATGACTTTGACTCTTTCTTCCAACTCTTGGAGGTCTACATCCGTCTCAACTTCGATCCGTCTGCCAAGAATGGTACATAACACCTCAAACACCTTATCCTGAATTGGATGGATGACGCCTTCAACTTGATTGCATTTGGTGCTGATGTCCTCGAAAAGTACCTCTTTCATCTGGAGTAGAGTTGACCACTGAAGTAGGTTATGAGCTCCTCCATCCATTATCTTTTCTTGTGCTAGGATTTTCCTTGGTGTTTGCCTGATTACTTGTAGAACAGGAATGATAACATCTCTAGTGTGAGCGAAAGCGGCCACAGTTATCATTAGGTTGTGGACGATCTCAAGGACCTGGATAGCTCGGTGGATTGTCTTCATCATTCTTGTTGTAAATTCAACGGCTACTATGTGGGATTTGCCAATCCAAGAGCTCATAAGCTGAACCAAGCTCTTGACTCTTTCTGCCTCGCCAACTGATTCAAGGGGAAGTGCCTGCATAGGAGACACTGCTGGATCCTGACGTCCCAAGGGCTGATTGAGATGGGTAAAGTAACCTCTCCAGGCACCTCTCTCTCTCTCAAGCTTCCTATTCTTTTCCATTTCTTCTTTAAGCTTGTCTTTAAGTGCTTCAAATGAATCGGTTGCCTCATCCAGTGCCTGTTCAGTAGTGAGTGGACCAAGCTCAAATGTTTCTACATCATACTCATCTGCAAGGAGTTCACCTTCATACTTGTCCACTACTGGCGTAGCTATTTGCAATTTCCTGGATCCTATCTCATCTCTGATCACCTTGGACATCTTGGTGGCCTTCCTCTTCTCCATTACTTCCTGAGAATTTCCTATAAGGCTCTATAAGTCAATTACATCATCTTCATCTTCAATCACAATCACCCTCGTCAGTCTCTCCTTCAACCAATCTGGAATGGCAGATCTCATCTCTCTAACTTGTATTTCTTTAGGCAATGGTTCATCTTCTCGGAGAGGAGATGTCGCTTCATCATCATTCTTTTCTTCATGTAGCTCATGAACTTGGGGAGATTGACTTGATGAATGCTAAGGTGCCTACCTCTTTTCAGGTTTATCATTCTGTACCATGGACTCCATAGATTCGTCAATCTCAGGCACCTTCTTCTCTTGTCCTTCAGCTTGACTTGCCTTCTTTCCATGTCGAGAAGATGTGCCTGATGAGCGATCTCGATTGGCCGCTTGCTTCTTCTTGGAAGGTTCTCTTTTCTCAGGTCTTTCTTTCCTCTTTGCGCCTCTAGGATGAGAATTGTCTTCACTTACGCTTGCTCCTCCTTCTTCTGGTCTTTCCTCCAAAGTAAAAGTCATTGGTATGTTCTGCTCTCTTAGCTTCTGATGTTGTACATCCACCCATTGGCGAGTACATGACAAAACTAGAGCCATCAAAGCTCTCAAGTCCAAAACCTCAGGTTCATTCCAATCTATCTTCACTGCTTTGTCTTCTCTGTCATAAGATGACTGGAGATGTCTGCCGCTATCCTGTGCTTGATCTGCTACCCTATAAACTTTGCATTTCTTGATAAGATCTAAGGGTAGCCTGGAATGCATCTTTCTTTTAACCTCTAAATCACTTGAGAGATTCATCCAAAAGTCCTCCACTTGAAATTCGTGTTTGTACCTCCTACCAACTGTCTCCTCCATATAACCATGAGGATCAAAATTCTCCCTCGAGGCAAAGAATGTGAATGAATATAAAGCTAATTCCTTCTCTGCATCATCCAAGGCTTGAGTATTAGGACATACCTCAACTGAATTCCCCAATATGATGGGCACGGGAATTCCATTTCCATGCTTGCGTCTGAATGCCTTTGCATAAGCTGCCAACTGTCTATTTACCTCAAGTAGCACTATCCTGTCTGTCGGATACCTCGGCAACATGTAAGGAGGTAAAGGACACCCATGAATTCTGATATATGTAAGCTTTTGAAACTGGATGAACCATGCACCATACTTCTTCACAAGTTCTTGTGCATCCAGAGATAGTCGATTATGATTCCCACCTTGCAATATCCTTGTGATGTTCATCGTGAAGGTGTCGTTGACTAACTTGTAGTCACCTCTAGGAGGGTGATGCAAATGAACATAAGAGTCACAAACTCTCACCTCTCCGGGCCCTCTTCCGATCACTCCTCTGTGAGGTAGCCCTGCATACTCGAAACTCCTGATCAAGGCATATATGACATATGAGCTCATGTGGAATGATTTGGTAGGCTTTAGTCTTCTCAATTGCACATCCAGACAATGGCTAATAATTCTAGCCCAATGAATCGTTCCTTTTCCTTGGACTATCACTTGGATGAAGTAGAACATCCACTTTTCGAAGTAGAAGGCTTGTGGAACCCCTGTAACTCGATTGAGCAAAGTTATCAAATCTCTGTACTCCTCTTGGAAGTCGATCCTATGTGGTGTGTTGGGAATCTTGCTCAGGCGAGGACGACTTTTGAGCAACCAATTCTTATTGATGAGATTCAAGCAAGTGTCGGGATCATCTTCATACATCAATCTGGCTCCTTCTAGGCTTTTGTAAATCATATCTTTATGCTCTGGAAGATGGAGAGCCTCACTTATAGCCTCTTCTGACAGGTAAGCCAAAGTGTTTCCTTCCTTGGATACGATCAATCTCGATTGTGAGTCATAACGGCGGGCACACTCGATCATCAGCTCATGACACTAGACTGCTGGAGGGAAACCGACCGCCTTGATGATGCCACTTTCAATTATCTTCTTTGCGACAGGTGATGGCTTGCCAATGTAAGGGACCTCTCGAAACTTCTTCACACTGAAGTTTCCCAAGTTGGTATCTCCGATATTGCTCCACTTGGACACGATCCTGGTCTCCAATTCTTCGTTCTTCTGATCCTCCTTCATGAGATGCTCCCGCCTTTGGAGTCGCCATCTTGACACCTACACAACATTTCACAATGAGTAATATATCTTGAAGAGTAGCAAGGAAGACTCAAAAGGAAGATAAAAGATATTAATTAGGAAACCTCATGATAAGTCTTGAGTTATCATTTCCTAATTAACTACACCAAACGTGGAATTTTCAAAACAAAAGTTCAAAATTCAAATCTTCAACAGTGGTGTCAAGGTGATTTCGCCATACCTCCTCTTGAGTACTAACTCTAAGAAATGATGCAAAAATAGGTGAATTTCGCTAGGCAAAATGTAGATCAAGGCTCTCCCTTGAATAAAATGCGCCTCCTTTAGCCTTCACAAGAATCAATTCCACCTCCTTCTAGCCTCCAACACTTGAAATAAATTCGCTCCAAATAGACCAGATTTCGCACTTCCTTCTTGCTCTCCAAATTCGCACTTGAAGCAATGAGTGAATGATTTGAATGGTGAAAAAACACCTCCAATATATAGAGTGCTTACCACCTTGCTCCCCCTAGGCCGACTTGTCAAAATAGGCCTAAAAAATAAATAAAATTGCAAAAAGGAGAGGCCGACTTGGCAAAATAAATAAAAATAAGACCTTAAGCGCTCCATATTTAATTTTGATTTAATAAAAATT
Source organism: Cryptomeria japonica (assembly GCF_030272615.1). Classification (NCBI taxonomy): domain Eukaryota; kingdom Viridiplantae; phylum Streptophyta; class Pinopsida; order Cupressales; family Cupressaceae; genus Cryptomeria; species Cryptomeria japonica. Next base: position 356,504,892 of record NC_081406.1, on the reverse strand, counting down.
AATTTTAAATGCCTTTACAATAAAAGTTCGATTTTTTAAGGCTCAAAATTAATTTATTAAATGCCAATGTGTCTTTTATTAAATGCCAATTTAATTTAATTTTTTCAAATGCTTCGAAGTTAGCAATTTTGGCATCTAATGCAATTTGGAGGATATTAATGCTCAAATATGGTAAAAATAAAGAATGCCACTAACTTCGCCCTGGACCCTTGGCAAGGGTCAGGAGCGAACTTTCAATTTAGGCCTTGCATTCCTCATTTTTCTTGTCCAAGACTTCATTTAGGCATTTAAATGGCATTTCTTATTGGAGTTTTGAATTTAATTTCACTTGATCTCTAGGAGGAAAGTGCTATTAGGACTTTTTCGCCCTGGACCCTCAGAGAGGGTCAGGAGCGATTTTTCACTTTTGCTCTTAATCCTTCATCTTTTAATTGTTAACTCTCCTTGTGGGGTAAGCGATGATCTCCTTCACTCGTTCCATGCATGCTTGATTTGTTTTTGTAATGCAAAATAAGGACTTCAAAGATTTTCGCTCTGGGCCTCCAGTGAATGTCAGGAGCGACTTTTGCAATTTAGGCCAAGATCATCAAGTTTTGGAGGTAAATCCTTGTTCATTATGTTTTTAGAGGACCTTTCCACCTTAGCACAACCTTGCCTTAGCGCGATCTTTGAGGGGAAGTTGTTGGTTTTGCAAATTTCGCCCTGGGCCTTCAGTGAGGGTCAGGAGCGATTTTGAGTCCTTTGCACAAATTCTTGATCACTTCAACTTCAAATCACCTTCAAGGTGTAGAGTATCATTCTTCACTCCCTTTTGAGTCTTGGAAACAAAAAAAAATCATCTCGAAATGCAAGGAAAATGGGCACACTTGGAAATTTCGCCCTGGACCCTTAGAGAGGGTCAAGAACGATTTTCCCTATTGTCATCAAAATTTGCACTCTTAGCATGTCAATTGCACTTCAAGGCATTTCAAACATTGTTTCAAACTTGTGTCTAGGCATAGCTTCATTCAATTTTGGAGAAAAGGTTGGATATTAGGTTTTTCACCGTGGGCCCTCAGAGAGGGTCAGGAGTGATTTTGCAAATTCAAGTTTATCCATCTTTTGCTAGCCCTCCAAATTATCTTCAACGGTCAAAACACACCCTTCCTCACTCATTCAAGCAAGATTTTGTCTTAATTTTTTTCAAAGAAAGGAGAGGAACTTAGAAATTCGCCTTGGACCTTCAGAGAGGGTCAGGAGCGACCTTTCAAACCTGGCTTGATTGCCTCCTTGTTGATCGTCCAAATTATATTCAATGGGTAAAACACACTTGCCTTTATCTATTCCAATTGTAAAAAATCACTTTGACCTAGCAAGAAATGTGCCTTTTGAAAATTTCGCTCTGGACCTTCAGTGAGGGTCAGGAGCGAATTTACCTTCTAGACCAAAATGCCTCACTTTTCATCATGAAATGCCTTTGCTAGGGAAGATTTCATCTTGTTTCACACTATGAATAAAAGTTCATGTCCAAGAAAGGTCTAAAAATGTGCATATAAAGAATTTCGCCTTGGACCTTTAGAGAGGGTCAGGAGCGAATTTACTTCCCTTGGGTAGAACTCCATCATTTCATTATCTTCAATCAAGTCTGGATGCTTTATCACGCTCATTTCATCCTCCACCACGTCTTTGATATCTCAATTTGACCAAACAAGGTCAAGAATGACTCTAATAAGTTTTTTCGCCCTGGACCCTTAGAGAGGGTCAGGAGCGAATTTGATGATTCCAATAAGATCCTTCATCATCTCAAGTTAAAACTCCTTCAGGCGGGTGGAGAAAGTCATTCGTTTTCCATTCATGTTCAACACTTTGTCCTCTTTCACTGCCAGATGAGGGAAATCAAAATTTCGCCCTGGGCCCTCAGCAAGGGACATGAGCAATTTTTCACTTAGCCTTCAAAATTCACCATTTTTCATGCCTTCAAATCTTCAAAAGCATCAAACCACATCCAATCATCCCTCCTGGAGACCCTGCACAAAACAAATTAGAAAAGTCAGTGACAAATATGCCTTAAATAACATTTTCGCCCTGGATCCTCAGCAAGGGTCAGGAGCGATTTCACCCTTTCTGGCTAAATTATTCAAAATTTAAGTTTCCAATCACTTCACAAGGCAGAGTCAGGTCATTCTCAAGGTCAAGAACCAGTTAGCAAGCCTATCAAAAACAAGAAATCGCACTCAGGATAAATTTCGCCCTGTGCCCTGAGTAAGGGTCAGGAACGATTTCTCTGTTTCAGGCATCATCTTACTTCCAAAATTTTATCAAAAATTACCTAGGCAAGAACACACAATTTCACCTTCAAAATGCTAACACTTAGTCAAAACTGGATTTTACCCTGAAAACTCTCAATCTAGACTTAACCTGAGACCTATCTGACTCCCCTGAAAGGTTCACCTTACTTTAATAATCTCAATCCTCGGGAGGATGCTTAACAACTTTCAAAATTTGACTGGACTCAGCTTGAATAACATCCAAAAGAAACCCCCAAGGTTTAGCCCTAGCCCAGACAGACAACTCACTCACTCAAAACCCTAAAGCAGAGAGAAGAACGGGCAAAACAAAAGCGAAAAAGAGGGGGTCCCCATTCTAATGGGGCGATGTGTGAAATGGTCACAACAGGTTTTTGATTAATTTGTGCATCATTTTGGGCACCTTGGTCATTGTTATGTTTGGTGGTCATTTTGGGAGAGGAGTAGCTAGTGTTTGGAGAGTTTCGCTTCATTTTGGAGTTCCAGTTTTCTGTTTTCAGACCTACATCAGTCCCATTTGCAACAGCAGCAAATGATATGCTTGTATTGTGATTTTAATGTATTTTGGCCATATGGGTATTGATAATATTAGTCATATATTGCTGTCCACAATTTGTAATGAATCTGATATACATTTCCTGTTGTGGGTTTGCTTAATATTGAGCATATTGGGTATATTCTCTTATATTATTGCTGCAAATATTATCTTTGCTATTTCTTTTTTGCATTGTGGTTTATCTCAAAGCATACATCCAGCATTCAGAAAAAATTCAAGTAAAAAAGTAAGGGTGTGCATTACACGTGCCTTACCTCGAAACATTATGTGGATTTGATTAGGCCCTTTCTAGACAGTGTGGAATCTTCTGGAGCAACGAAAAGGTGCAGGTTGGGTGCATTTGTTTTGAAGCTTCTGAGGAAATATTGGACTAGCCATGGGATTGAAATGCAATGGTAGAAAGGTCATAGAGCAGGGGAAATCTAGGGACATTGCAAGAATCAAAACTTGTTTGAAAGATGGTGAGGTCATTAAGTAGCAGAATGGGTATAAATGGGAAGGTCTACAGTCTACCATACCATTGCGATGTGGTAAATTGGCTTCTAAGTAAATACTTTACTGTTGAGGGTTGTTTTATTTGTATATTTTAGAATAATTTTCTATTCTTGAACCACATGCGCCACAATATCACTATTAGCTCTGCATTCTTTCTCCTTAGCTTTTTGGAAACATTAGTTTCAGAATTGCAATCAAATTGGACTCTCATGCCCTTAACCAAGGATTGATTTTCAGGTTTTACAATTTTAATCTTGATCTCTGTCCCTATAATCCCATTAAAGCATGTATTCTTGGCTCTAAGACTTTATCCCTCCTTTGCGCATACCCACCTCTTGTCGACCACCCCTCAGTCGCAGGGTAAAGGAAAACATGTTAAGAAGAGTCTTGTAGGTAAGACCAGGGTTGAAGTTGTTCAGGAAGACCCCAACAAGGAAGGTTTAGGCATACCTTTGACTGTTACCTTTAATCCCCTTGCTAATCTTGTGTCTCCTAAAGAAGGGATACTTGTTGGTGGAAGTCCAAGTTATGAAAGGAATACCGAGAAGAAGACAGCTAATGCTTCTATCTATAAAAATCTCTTGTGAAAATCCCTATGGCTGTCTATGCTCCCAGAGATGCAATTTTGGGCCAATGATTTGGATATCTCTATAACCATAGAGGTGGGTGCGATTTGTAGACTTTTCTCTCTTGAAAACGATTCCCCTATCTTGACCAAGAAGAAGAAAAAAGTCTCCAGTGATGCTAGCCCTTTTGAGAATAAGGCTGGTAATAAGGTTGAGTAGGGTAGACTTGAGGTGTTTGATGATGAGAAGCTTCTAGGTAAGGCTGTCAACAATTCCAAGGAGGAAAAGGGAAAAGAAGTGGTTTCTAACGTTTAGGATTCTGTAATGAGGAGGTCAAATAGGTTTGCAGTAGTTATAACTCTCACACTGCCTACCAATCTCAACTTGGAAGAAATAAGTGTCGAGTGATGACATTTCAACTTCAGAGGGTGAAGAGGAGTTGGCAAATGATTTTGATGATTGTATTGCTAGTAGTGGAGACAGGAATTCAGATGTAGTTAGTTTTGAGCATGCCACTTAAGGGAAGACTGCCAAGAAGGAGATTGGCACCAGTATCTTTGATGAAGCATATAAACCATATACTGATATAGAGTCCACAAAGAATTGAATGGAGTCTTCAAAGCAGTAAGGAAATCCCCTATTTCCTTTGTGAATCCAGTTCCAAAATTCTAGCATCCCTAGAAGACAGAATTATTACTGTTGAAGGAAAAATGAATCAGGTTCTCAATTTCAGCACAAAGGTAATGCACAAGTTTGCTGCCACACTTCTTTTCTTCAGTTTATTGAGAGAGAAAATAGGAAGGACTTGGTGATCACTCTGATAAAAATCTTCAACTAGGAGATGAACAAGAAGAAGAAGATCGGTAGAGGTGAGCTGTATAATTTCCTTTTTGATGACTGGGAGAATGTTTACAGCCCCCAAAGTAAGTCTTAGTTTGTTTCCAGGCTGTTCTGATGCTGTTTTAGGTGCTGTTAGTTTTCTATTTCTTTGTTGCTTGTTTTCTGTTAATCCACGATCTGGGCTTTTTGTCTGTTTAGCCTCTAAGCGCACTATGTAATTTTATCTAATAAAAAACTAAATCATTTCCTTCCTCTTTTTAATTAATCTATTTAATTAACAAATTAAATATTTTTCTTCGAATAATCTAATGGCATACTGGCTTTTCCACAATAATGTTCTAGTTTTATTGCACATACTAAGCAGTATACAAATGTGATAAATAAAGCCCTTCAAGAAAGACACATTTATGGGTCTAACAAAAGGGGATCTAGAATTGTGACCAATTCAGATATTGGGTTTGTGGGCTTCCGCATCACATGTCCCATTATTCTACAAGGAGTAGGATGGGTTTATGGAATCAAACAAAAACATTCACAAATATTATAGTGTCACTAGACTGAAGGAACAAGGCAATGTGAGAGAACTAAGTGAAAATCCATGTTCTACCATATACCATCCATTGGCCAAACACCTGTAAATTCCTGGACACTCAATCAAACATTACATGTATCTACCGAATAGGGAGCAATAGCTGAAGCAAATGATAAATTACACAATGACATAATATTCACCTTTATTAATAAAATTTCAATTAAATCATCCATCCAAGCAATACGATTGATACATGATGTAATTCATTTTTAGGAACTGAATCTACCCAACTGGTGTAACAATTTTAATGAAAACAGTGATGCTGAAACATCAATACATAAAAAGATAAAATAATACATATTTATATACCTATATAAAGATCCAAATACATCCGAAGTATCCAGAATATTGCATTGGTATCCACAAGCAATAACCGACCAATACAAAATTAAGATAACAGTATTGTGTAACTTTGATACTCCAAAATAAAAGAAGCAGAAGGCAGAAATGGCTGTGTGCATTGCAATATCACTCTCAATATTGTTGTAGGTGAACTTGCAACAAATTGAAACACTTGTGCTTCTTGTCGTAGGTGAACTTGCAGCAACACAAAGCACCAGCAGTTTCACTGTAGGTGAATATGCAGCATCGTCATGCCCATGCAAATTGCTGCACGTGACTTGCATCTTGACCTCACTAGCCCACCTAAATTATCAATTTTAGATCAATACAAAATCTGTCATTATGTGTTGATGAACTGTTTGTGCTCATGCTTGAGAAGCAAAAATAGATGTGGCAAATCAGGTTATTTTTTGTTATATTTTGAAAATCCTCAAAAGCAAATGTTGTACACATGAAAATTTTTAGATTACTCCTAAATTTTTTTCTTGATTTTTAGCAAGTTTTTATTTTACAAGGGAGAATCCTCATTTAATTTAAAGAGAGATTTCACTTTATATGCTGTGCCATTTTGTGTTTTCCTAAAAGGACAAATCAACATGCTAACTAATGTCAACTCATTAATTTTCTCAATCTGTTAAATTACCTACATTAATAAAGCATTGTTCACCTCATAAAAGAATCTGTTAGATTTTATTCTTAATTATTCTTTGTCCCTACCAACAGTCATGAGGTGCAATGTTAGTTTTCATATAATATAGCTATGATTTACTTTTCCCAGTAAGAGATTAAAATGCCAAAGTTGCTTAAATTTTTTGAACAGACTTGATTGTCTTCTGTTGATGAAATGTTCTGGCATGTTACATGTCAATGTTATGCAGTAAGAACAAATTTCTTCTTTGTTTATCAAATTTTATGCAAAGTCATACATATTGAGATTTTGATGAAGGATTTCACTGGTTTGGTGTATGTTCTGCTTCATTATAACTAATAATCCATCTCTCAAAAATACTGTTTTAAGCATGCAATTCTTGTGGCTAATGTTGTTATATGGTATATGGTTTTTCTTTTAAATTGTAGTTGCACCACATCGATGGATTGACTCAGATGAGAGTAAAGAAACATTTTGCAAGAAATACACAAAGTGACGGAGATTTGATGCCTTTGATTGGAAAGTCTGGTCGTACTTGGGGAGCTGTAAGTAGATTACAGATTATTATATCTATAGAGATATTGTGTTTTGGCTGTTGCCCAGTTTTGCATTTTATGTTTTCAATTCATATTTTACTCTACACAATTCATGATTACAATAAAAATAAGTTTGAGTGGGCAAGATAAATCTCACTTCTCTTTAATCCATGCCTTAGAAATCTAGACTCTAGGATTTTGCTTCCATTTGGTTCGTCTAATGATTTAAATGCTCCATGTGTGATATTACCACCACAACTTCAAAAAATCGAATAATATCTCAAGGTTACACACATGTAGCTTCCTTAATGTTTGAAATGGCATATGATAGAATGAATTAAGATAAAATGTATATGTCTTGCAGTTAGAAGGTTCTACCTCAAAGGAAAAAAAAATCCCATTAGAAGACAAGCACAACTGGTGGGTTTGAGTTGACCAATTAAATCATAAATAAGCACCAGATAATGCACATAAAGCCTAGACAAGCATGAGGACTGACATAGACGTCTTTCCAACACTTTTTGGTCCCTAATTTCACCACATATTGCTACAAATTCATTTTAAAGAGCTAATTTACAATCTACATGAATTGTGCCTCCTTCCTTGTGCAGTGCAGATGTATCAAATATAAAGAAGAGGTAGTTTTTGAAGAGAAAATGATTATATAGAGAAGAGCGGGGGGGCGGTTGTGGGGGGACGGGGGGGGGGGTGGGTGAATCAGCATAACAACAATCTTTTCCTTTTCAAACAACTTAATACAATAAGCATATCAATAGCACAAACAACAACATAAGATGCAACAATTACGCAACACAAATAGAACACACAATTTACATGGAAACCCGTGTGGGGGAAAAGCATGACACAATATTGCTTATTGTATAAAATCCCCTCAATTCGTAAGCACCAACCCGCAGGAGACACTAAGTCCCTCAATTCGTAGGCACCAACCCCCACAGCTAGGCACCAACTTAACAAGAGACACCAATCTCTCCTTTGGGAAGCACCAACTTCCAAATTCTTCAATGGATGATTTTAAATCTCTTTCACATACCTCTCACATAAATCTCATACTCATTGCACCATATGTTGGCCATAAATGATCTCAATATATTCCTTGTAATTTCATTGCTCCACTTTGCTTCGCATTGAATGATCTTCATGTATGTAATCTTCACTCCTCCATTCTTGGACTTTATTTATCTCGCTTGGTATTTATGCTATATACTTCTATTTATTCTATACTCTTCTTCCAAGCCTGCATTTACTCCTATTTTAGAAATCTGCATACACCATATTCATATGTTTTCTGTTTACATCATAAATCTGCTCTGAAATGATGCGACCACTGTCGTACACTTTCCTTCTTAAATTTGCATGTACTGTTCTTCACAAATCTGCCATAAATCTTCTTACAATTCTGCCATAGATTCTTCTTACAAATCTGTCATAGATCCTTCTCACAAATTTGCCTTCAACTCCTTTGATGATCTTTTTATATACTCATTTGGAGATCTGCATATGTAAGTATGATATCTACCTTTTTATTTCCACTTCACCCTCTTTCTCCATATACCATGAACTCTATTTGTACCACTTACCTTTATGAAGAGAGGCATCTTCTTAGAATAGACATGACTCTTTAGAAAGTCATCACCTTTTGTTAGCAAACTTATAAGTGTGTTGGTTGAAAATTTTGTAATCAGAGGATGATTACAAAATGTGCCTTTCAGCCACAGTGTGATGAGATTGAATCTCTCCTCGCAAAGGGGAGGCTGCCTTCTTATTGCAATTTAACAACTAGCATCTACCTAATTTCTCTATTCTAAACTATTCTCCAGGTGTTACAATCACTAAATTCTCTTTTTCAGAAACAACGTTTATCCAATTCTCTTATTTCAGAATGGATTTTCTCCTTTCACAACAAATCACAAATTACAAGATACTAATTCTAGCAATAATAACTGATAAATTTCAGCCAAATGAAAGAATGACTCAAAGATGTACCAGTAAATCTACAATAACTAAGAAACCCTCGTAAGCCCAAAGTCTTGCGCAGTTCTTCCAACTGATTCTTGGAATAAAATTGTTGTATATAAATAGCTCAAAGTCTCTTTGTATATATCACAATATTCACTACTTTAAACATATAACCAGATGTAGCACAAAGTCTCCACTGTGTTATCAATCTCAAATATATGACTCCCAATGGAATACTATAGCTCAAAGTCTACAATATTATATCTTTACACCCTGTAGTCGAACAACCTCTTACACTGCACAATTCAATCTTTAAAGATGATATGACGAGAAGGACATAAGAACAATCTCACCATAAAATAAAGTGAATCCAAGACAAAGATTGGCAATCAACTGTATTCCTTTATTGATTGAATTTTCGGATTTCATTTGAAAGCACAAAGTCTTTAAAAGCTTTACAATCCAACAGAGTTTCGATGTATTAGCCAAAAGATCCTATTTACAAAGAAGCCCCTAATATTTATAGGGGAGAGCTTATGGGCAAAAAGAGGGAAAGTTGCAACTAACTTTGGCTTATTCAACAATAAAATCCTATTTGACTTAAGACTTATGTTGTTCTTACATGTAAATTTATATGTATAAAAAGACATGTAAAATGTTGATAACAAACTAAAAACTACATAACTTGAAAGCATGAAAAATGGCTAAGTGTCTGGAGACACGTCTTCATCATCTTCATCCTTCCTGAGAAAACCTTCATATTTTTGCAAGGTAGCCTGTGCTTCAGAGTCATTTGGTCCTAGTGTGTAGGAATGGGCATCTGGAATGGAATTGTAGTACTAAATTGAAGAATCCCTAGAGTTAGAAAAATTCTGCTTTTTGGATAAAAAATTGCAAATTGGATTTTAAAACCTGATTTGCACCAAGGTAGGTCGAAACATGCAAATCGGGCTTCAAAACTTGATTTGCACAAAGGATAGTGCAATACATGCAAATCAGGTTTCAAAAACTGATTTGCACTTAAGACTGGATTATACATGCAAGTTGGGTTTTGAAACCCAATTCGCAAATAGGATGGACTTATGGTGTGAAACATGTTCATCGGGTTTTAAAACCCAATGTGAATGTGACAAGTGCAAAGTGATGTAAATCGGGTTTTAAAACCCGATTTACATGTGTGAGGAAATGCAGGGAAAGTGCACATCGGGTTTTAAAATCCAATGTGCATGTGGGACAAAAGAGAAATATGCAAATCGGGTTTTAGAACCTGATTTGCACTTTGTGCAACATGGATGACCTACAGTTCGGGTTTTAAAACCCAAACTGCATATGAAGGAATTTCTCTAACTCCTAGAAGAGAATGACTTGCAAAAACCGACAAGACAAGAAGGAGATCCGATCGAAAGGACTTTTCGAGGGTCGAACTATGTGTGAGGGTACTTGAAAAAGGCTTCGATATGCGTGCTTAGAGGACGTGGGCAAAGAAACAGACAAATTTCGTAGGGGTTATCCCACAATTGAGCAAGCTGAAATTGGGGATAACAAACTGCCTTTTTAAAACATGATTGCTGCTTTCTAAACACTTTTATTATCTTCAAAAACTACCTTAAAGATAATTGCTGCCTTTGGAAACATAAGTGCTGCTGTATAAATGCCGTATATATTGCCTTCCTTATGAAGCGCCATCTTTAAGAATCGTTTCTCTATTTTTAATCTTAATCATTGCCTCTTCCAGATATAACCGCTGCACTTTAATGATATACCTTTGGTTACTGTTTTATTAAACTTATTTAATCGCTGCTTTTCAGAATTTGTCTTCTATGCATTTGTCTTATATGGAATTTGTCTCATATGACTTTTGTCTTATATGTTATTTGTCACTTATTATATCTTTTATTAAATCATTGCTCCCCAAACATTAATCACAGGTTCTTTTAAAAGATCACCGCTGGTTTTGTTTAATTTTATTTTATCTTTGTTTCTTTCAAACTTATTTATCATTGCTTCCTTTAAACTTACATGTTGCTGCCTCTAACCTTGTTTATCGTTGCCTCCAAACTTATTTATCGTTGTTTATTTCAAACTTATTTATCATTGCTTCCTTTAAACTTACTTTTTGCTGCCTTTAACCTTGCTTATCGTTGCCTCCAAAACACTTCACTTTAGCAATAATTATACACAAGTTTCAATGCTGCTTTATTTATGTATATTTTGATCACTGCTTCCTTAATGATAAATGTTGCTTCTTCAATATTAAATGTTGCATATTATAATTCCTTCCTTCTTAAGGAATCGTTGCTTTTAATTACTTGCATAGGTCGCTTATCATCATACATCAATATTTAATTTGTAACCTGATTTTGCTTGGTCTTGCATGTGACCAACCTATCCATTGATTAGTACTTTGACATAGATCTCATTTGATATCAATAATTGTGATGGCAACTATTTCGTCTATCAATCTTCACTTTATGAACTCTTTGACATCATTGGGAATCAATCCAACAATCTCACTTATACACTTTGACATTAATGACAACTTCCAATCATCTATATACCCTTGACATCAGTGACAACATTTCCAACATTTTTGGCTGTGACAACTAGGGTGCATTCTTTTGTTTGTAGTGACTTGCTTTTGGAAACATCCAGCAAATTGAGAAACCTTTCTTCTGCCTGATCTTTGGTATCCTTGTTGCCCATATTTTTGTAGCTTGTACTTCTATTGCTCTCTGTTCTTCTATTGATCTCTATTCTTCTTCATCCAAATTTGTGTTTGACTTGTTTCTACATGTATTGTAATGGTGTGTAAAAGGTGGCTGATGAAACCTTGACATATCACTGTTTTTTCATTTTGTACCCTCCAGGATGGCAAGATAACTTGGTTCTGATACCACTGTAGTATGCAGCCCTGCTTGTGCTTTATTTTTTTGTGTTTTGAAATGCATTTTGATTGTTTTTGCAATGTTTTCAAATGACAAATATAGTTCAGATAAATAGGAAATATTGCAACCATTCTCAAATTTTGAAAATAGATAAAACCTAGAAATTACACAGCTGAAAATTCCAGATTTTATCTTTGATTTTGAAATACAAGTTTCTTCAAAAATAACAGCAACATGTTGGTTGAAAATTTTGTACACCTGGGAAGATGTGCAAAATTGTGGTTTCAACCACAGCGTGAGTTAATAACTCTCCTAATTTAAGAGAAGGCTCCCCTGTAGTTGGGAATAATCAATTATGCTATAGTGTCGTCATTATGTTGTGTCATCATCGGTAATTGTGTGTTATGGGAGTCAGTTAGTTCACCCGAAGGGCAGTTGGACGCGACAGTTGGTCGTACCCCCTCGGGTATTATATATTGTATCTTGTTTCCTCGGGAAATCATCATCGTAACTGGGGTCTATATGAAGGAAAATATACTTGTTTCTTTGGAGTTACAACACTTATCTTATGGCATACTAGCATCTCTTATTCTGTATTGTGCATTTACTTCTTATGTCTCTGAAATAGTTTCCATAGGCGAAACATATGGCGCCGTTGACAGGTCTAATCCAGGCATACATGGCTGAAGGATAAATGGGTCAACCTATCCGCGAGAACATCGTTGATGAGGATGATGAGCGACTAAATGAATTCTATGAAGGAGAGGATGCATTGACGAGAGACTTCGTAATCCGGTTCCAGGCGGCCATAGAAACCTTCGTGCAGAGAGAGGCGACACGGGAAGAAGTACCGCAGGGTGCAGTGTGGGATGCTCTCAACGTCAGTCCGGCGGCAAACAGACTGTTGCATCAACTCCCTTGTCTCCTGGCCCAAGCATCCCTTGCTCACTAGCACCGAAGGGAGGAGATTGAGCGAGAACAGAGACGACAACAAGTTCTCCATAATTACGAGGAAAACAACCGGCGATGGGAAGAAGAGCAAAGACGCCGCAGGGGAAACTAACTCTTGAATCCCTATGGGAGGAATAAAGCAATACTGTAATAATCTCGGCCCAATGTTGACATAAATTGTGGCTGAATGGGAAAATAATAAAAGTTTTTTTTGTTTTGTGTACATGATGTGTGCTTGCTATGTACGAAAGTGATTTATGCCCAATATACTAAATAAGGACAAAAATAAAAAGATACAAAGTGATGAATGGGAAGTGGCACAAAGAGCGTTGAATCTCAGACAGCAGATAGAACGAAGGCATAGGCTAAGGCAGCTTGGCGAGGGACGACCGATCGAGGGGTTGCTCGAAGGGAACCCAGGAGGTGTAATGGAGGCAGAGATAGATGGAGAGAATTACTTTCTCTACATTGTCGTAGGGTTGCCCGAAGGGAACCTAGAAGGAGTCACGGAGGGTGCCGAAGGAGAACTCTACAGTTTGCCAGAATACCACCGTAGGGTAAGATGTCGCGAAGAGTTGGTGGGACAAACAAGGCGAAGTCTAAACCTGATCGACGCTACCAGAGACCTACTAAAAATCTTGTCCATTTTGGAGGACAACCGGAGGGAGACGACTGAAGGTGACGGTACAGCTGAAGGTGCCGGGGTAGCACAAGGGTACCGTACGGGAGGCAATTTGTTTGGTTCAGGGTCAGCAACCTTCTCCGGAGGACCCATGAGTGGAGGGTCAGGTGCAGGAGGCAGAGGCAGAGGATCACCAGGTACAAGCACACAAGGCACCGGAGGAGCGAGACCCAGCGGTGGGATGGCAAGTAAGCAGAAATTGCCAGAGTTCACAGGCGATGGCAAAGAAGATCCTGTACGACATTGCTGTACATGTGAAACAATTTGGTTGGCCAATGGGGTGACCGATCATGACGACTGGGTGCAGCAGTTCCCAGCCATGCTAAGAGGAGTTGCCATTGATTGGTACTCTGACATGGACAAAACTGAAATTGACACATGGGAGAACTTGGAGAAGTCCTTTAAAGCAGAATTTCGGTTGCTAAGAGATGTTAACGAAATTGTAGCTGAAATCTACGATACTAAGGAGACTGTCTGCGCATATAGCCGAAGGCTAAAGGAATTGTTGGGCAAGATGGAAAGCCAACCGGCGGATGGATTGAAGAAACGGTGGTTTGGGGAAGGATTGAGATCCTCCCTGCGTGGATAAATGAAAATTGTTCCACCAACGTCATATGAGGATGCCTATAATAGGGCGATGGACTTGGAAAGCAAACATAAAACATCAAAAAAGACGAAAAATAATAAATCTTCATCGGACGAGGACGGTGACTCTTCCGAAGGGAGCATCAGTAGCGGGGAGTCAAGTAAAAAGGTGCAAGCGCTCCAGAAAGACATGGAGCGAATGAGGAGAGAATTTAAAGCAATGAGAAGCACGGGTCGGACCGAAGGGGATGTATGGTGCACGGAGTGCAAAGAGGAAGGACATACGAAGGGCACCTGTCCAAAGGAGGCCTTCTGCGAGATTTGCCAAGTGATGGGACACTCCATCAAGGAGTGCCCATACAACATGAAGACACGGAATGCACAAGTGCTAGTCATTGAGCAGGCCACAACATCCACACCAACGGGTACGACCCAGCAGAACAACACAATGGCATCCTCTGGAGGGTACTGGGACAATAGATGCGGCGGAAGGAATAATAATAATAATAATAACAATAACCGGAGCCGTATCCAGTATGATGCCAAGGGCCGATCTATGATCCAGTGTAGGGCCTGCAGTCAGTGGGGGCACTTCGCTCGAGATTGCACAAAGGAGGCTAACCAATAGTATCTTTGCCGATGGTGCGGACCGGGGGACCATGAGGATACAAACTGCCCGAAACTCGGAGTCAATCTTTTGAACATTGAACCCACTCAGGCAGAGGTATTGGCAGTTATGAGGGCGCAGGCAAAGATGGCCTCCTACCCAGACCCCCGCATAGAAATGGAACGAGTACGGGAAGCAAGGGCGGAGATTACTAAGGAGATGACTGCACAAGAGAGAAATAGCGGGAAGGCCACAAGCACGTCCCGGACTAAGGGGGAAGAAAACATCCTGAGGCAAATCTTGCAAATGGAGGCACCCGTGAGAGTCCAAGACCTCCTTGAAACCATGCCGCACTTAAAAACGGCTATCCTAAATGCTGTGCCCACACAAATCACCAAGCAAAGAAGGCTGAAAGCTCTACGGTCGACCCAATGTTGTTAGTTGTTAACAGGGGACGCCACCCAGCCGTGGTAGAAATGGGCATCCTTGGGACCACTCTGACGGACACCATTGTGGATGGAGGGTCAGGAGTAAATGTGCTCCCGGAGGAGACATGGAAGAAACTGGGGAAGCCCACGATGTGGCCCCCCACGTTTAATCTTTTGGGAGCAGACCAACATGGGATTAAACCCCTTGGGACACTCATGGCATAGCAGGTGATGATTGGCACACAACCATTCTTGCTGGATTTTGTAGTGATCCTGTTAAAACAGAAAGGGTACAACGCCATCCTCGAACGGGGTTGGCTAATTGCCGCCAAGGCAAAGCATGACTAGAAGAGAAATACACTCTCGTTAGAGAGCATGGAGAGAAAGTACGTGCTAGACCTCCGAACGTAGATGGTGAGCCAGGAGTTGGCATCGTCCTCGGAATCGGATTCGGATGGAGACCGGTGGGAGGAAGATGAAGGCCGACGACGAATGGAGCCCAACATCGAAGGGGTTCTAGAATTAGAAGCATGCTTGGGGGATGACAAGGATTGTATGAACGACCTCTTCCATTGGCAGATGGAGGATTATGAATTGTTCACACCCTCGTGTAATGTGTTGAGCATCGAAGAACAATCGAAGGTATTCCCCCCAGAATACAGAGAATACAGGGAGGGGGAGGTCCGTGTGAATGACACTCCGACACACCAGTTTCCAAAAGACGGACCCATTAGATACGAGGAAGCCAAGTTGAAAGAAACAAATTTAGGAGAGGTGACCGATCCCAAGAAGATTCTTGTGGGAGATGACTAGAACCCAGTGTTGAAGGCTGCAGCATTTAAAATTTTCCTAGAGTATAAGGATGTGTTCGTGTGGACCTACAAGGACCTGAAAGGTGTACCCCTGGAGCTATGCGTACACCACATTACATTGGTTCCCGGAGCCCAACCCGTAAGAAAGCGACCCTACTGTATGAATAAAAACTATGCCGCACGGGTGAATGAAGAAATTGAACGGATGCTGGAAGCGGGGATAATTTTCAAAGTACAGACAAATGAATGGGTGTCCCCCATTACGATCTCCCTCAAAAAGAACAGCGATTAGATCCGGATTTGTGTAGACTTCCGGTGTCTGAACGCGGTCACCATCAAGGACCCCTTTCCTATCCCCTTCACCGACAGTATCCTAGAAGAAGTGGGTGGACACGAGATGTATTCCTTCATGGATGGGTTCTCTAGGTACAACCAGATATCCATTGCGGAGGAAGACAAGCTAAAGACAACCTTCGTAGTGGAAGACGGTGTATATGCATACAATCGAATGCCCTTTGACCTGTGTAATGTATCGGTGACCTTCCAGGGTATCATTTTGCACATCTTCGACAAGATGTCTATAGGAACTTCAAGGCCTTCTTGGACGATTGGTCCATTTATAGCAGCCAGGACACACATCTCAAAGCCGTCGAAGAGTTCATGGAGAGATGTCGAAGGGCACGGCTAGCCCTCAATCCAAAAAAATGCAGGTTCATGGTGCCATAGGGAAGGTTACTCGGGCATATTGTGTGCAAGGAGGAACTAAAAACAGACCCTGACAAAATCAGAGTCATAGTAGAGATGGAAGCCCCGACGGACGTCACTGGAGTGAAGTCTTTCTTTGGCCATGTGGGGTACTACAGGAGGTTCATCAAGAATTTTGCCAAAGTGTCCTACCCCTTGGACAGACTTACACGGAAGGGGGAGCCATATGTCTGGACGAAGCTACAGAGCGACGCATTCGAAGAGTTGAAGACAAGATTGCTAGGAGCCCCCATACTCACCTACCCGAACTGGGACAAGGAATTCCACGTCCACGTGGATGCATCAAATTATGCCATTGGAGCTACACTAGCTCAGGTAAGGGGGCACGGGCTGGATCACCCAATATATTTTGCAAGTAGATTGCTCTCTAAGGCCGAGAAGAACAATAGCACTACAGAGTGCGAAGCCCTCGACATGGTCTACTCCGTGCAAAAGTTTCGGCACTACCTCTTGACCACACCATTCACCTTTTATGTAGACCATCAGGCACTTATGTATTTGGTGAACAAGTCCATCATCCAAGGAAGGGTAAGTCGTTGGCTCTTGTTGCTTCAGGAGTTCACATTCACAATCGTGGTGAGACCGGGACAGAGCCATGTCATAGCAGATCAGTGCTCCCGGATCAAGTCAGGGGAACCTCCGGAGGGAGTCAATGATGACTTCCCAGATGCACACCTGTTTCGGATAGCCGTACTTCCCTCATGGTACAAGAATATTGGGGAGTACTCGTCGTCATCTCGATTTCCAACGGACATGCCTCTAGCGGAACGAAGGAAACTAGTGTTAAGGAGCAGGACTTTCCAGTTAATTAATGGCCTACTATATAAAATGGGAGTGGACCAAGTACTAAGGTGCTGCGTTATGGAGGAGGAAGTTCCCAGTGTCTTGAGGGAGGCAAATGAGGGCCCTGTTGGCGGACATATGGGCCCGGACACGACAGCACGAAAGGTGTTGCTAGCAGGGCTATGGTGGCCCATGGTACACAACGATGCTCGAGACTGGGTCGTAGGGTGTGACACTTGCCAACGGGCAGAAAAACCCTTGAAGCGGGACTTTATGCCCTTAAAACCTTCACACGCACAGGAACCATTCGAACGGTGGGGACTTGACTTTGTAGGGCCTCTCAAGGCTAGCCGTGCACGCCGATGCTGTTACATTGTGGTCGCTACAAAATACTTAACTAAATGGGTGGAGGCTAGGGCTCTCCCGGACAACTCTGCAGTAATACTTAACCAAGATTACTTAGATTAGTGATATGTAACTAATTGCTAAAAGTAAATAAAATTTGACAAATGAAATTGTCAAATTGGAGATTTCTCATTTCTATCATATGAATATCGAAAAAGGAAAACGAAAAATATGAATATCTGATGCCATTGCAAAGTCTATAATAATAAAGATGATTACATGATTCATCATTACAATGAGTAGCCAAATACAAATACGTGTAGCAATAGCATTACAAAAGAGACGAGTCAAATACAAAATGACAAAACTGAAAAGTGAAACTGAAAACTCAAACTGTAGCTAATGGAGGCCTCTAATCATCTGCGAACTCCTCCTCATTGGAACTGCTGGACTCCTGAGGATCAAGGTCCCTCAAGCTCACACCAACTAGCCCTGCATCTGAAGTGGTAGGATCATCCTCATCAATCTGTGAAGGCTCCTCTGGCTCTACATCCCATCTTGCCGCTGGACTCTCCTTGTACATAAGTGTCTTGCGGTCAATGAGACGCAAAGCACTGTGTACAGCCACAAGCTTCTCTGCTCTCTTAGAGGTAAGTTTGTTCCTCTTAAGAGAGTGGATGAAGCTATATGTAGACCAGTTCCTCTCAGCAGCTGAAGAACTGGAAACCTGGGATAGCAGACGGATGGCTAGAGTGGTGGTCAAAGATTTCGGGCCATGACAAGTCCACCACAAAAGTGGGTCCTCCTGTGCCATAGTGTCTATATCCATCTTTGCCGCATCTGAATAACCTCTAAGAGTAGCAAATCTTCCCCACTCAGTGCGCATTGTGCCGGCATCTCTGGAATCAAACATCTTCTCTATGCACCTAAAGAAACCCGCCTTCACCTCATCATCCTCAATCGGTGTCATTCTAAGTAATCTTGGAGACGTCTGAGCGTCTCCTGGGGGACGTCTGGGCGTCTCCGTGGGAGATGCCTGGGCGTCTCCCACGGAGACGCCCAGACGTCCGCCAGGAGACGCCCAGACGTCTCCACGTCTCCCTGGGAGACGCGGAGACGCGGGGACGTCTCCACGTCCCGACGGCGTTTGGGTGGCGGTGGCGGGACGGCGGGGGACGTCGCGTCCCCATCCCCGCGTCCCCGAGACGTCTCTGACGGGGGGACGCGCCCAAAAAAAGGGGGGGGACGCGTCCCCGTGGTTCACTGGATAAAACCAAGGAAATTTAAAGTAAAGTGGTTGAGGCCCTACAGAGTTCGGGAGGTTGGGGTGAATGGGTCAGTCAAATTGGGGATGCTTGACGACAGGGAGATTCCAGAGGCCGTCAACGGGTCCAAGCTGAAAATCTATCATGAATGGAGATAGAACACGGGCCCCACCCAGACCGAGGAAGATACCAGTAATTAAAAAAAAAAAAATTAAATCAAGTGGCCACGGTGGAACCACCGTCGGTGACCACCGTGCGGTGGAATCGAGAAAATAAATAAAAGTGCCCACGCCCCAGCCAAAGATACAATCGCGAGGGAAAAAGAGATTACAGCTAGGAATAAAAGAGAAAGGTGGCATAACTACCTCAGGCAGTTGAAGACAGAAAGCAGGAACAAGAGAAATGCATTCAGCAGGAAAAAGGCAGTGGAAGACGAATTTGCAGAAGAGCATGGATAAAACGGCAAGGGTTTTACCTTCAGGGGTGAGGGTTGCCGGTAGCAGCAAAAAGAAGCCACCGACGGGGAAAGCAACAGCCAGGGTTACAACCGACATAGTTATATTTGAGGGAGTTAATGGAGGAGAGTGCAGGAGGTGGTGGCAACAGAACCTTGACAACCATGGAGTAAAGAAATGGTTAAGGAAGGCAGGAGTGCATTGGGTGGTTCAGATGCCGGTTTTTCCGATCAAGAAATTTGAGCCACCGATGCAGACAATGATAGCAGCATTCGACCGCACCACCAGGAAAAGCACTTTCCAGTATATGAAGCACACAGTCACAGTCTCCTTCACGGCAACTGACTTCACCAAGATATTTGGCATACCCGGGAGGAATGGGAAGAAAGTAGATATGAAGGCACAAAAGATGAACACTGACCGGAAAGAACATTGGATACGCATGGTCTCCAGAAATCTTACACCAGCGGAATTCAATTCCATGGCCAACGCCAGTAAGGGGAGAGGGATGAAGAATCTTTCGTCACAGAAGGGCCATGGTGCTGCATCATGGACGTGGTCAAGAGCAGATTGACGGGGTCCAGTCGGGCATCGGGCATAGCGCTCCCACAAATCATCCTGATGAATGGGTTGATGAATGGAGTACAGTATGACTGGGCATCAGTACTGGCGGACAAAATGTTTGAGTTCATGACATTGCAGCATCGTACGTTTTATATGCCGCACTACGCCATCGGGTTATTTCTAGAGGTGACGCTTTCACAGCTTCCAGCAGACAAGCTAGAAATTCGGCCGGAGGGGAACTTGGCACCCGACGAGCCGCCTATTTTTCAGTGGAGGCATCTTGACATAGGGTTGGCACCTGAGGTGGGGCGGAAACGACAAAGGCAGGAGGTGTCAGAGTCTGAGGATATGGATAGTGGGAGGGATGAGACCTCAGAGGCCTCGAGTGACTCAGAGGGAGATAGCGAGGAGAGCCTAGCAAAGACCGTACGGGCATCTGCACCAGTCATGTTTGCTACGCCCATGCTGACAGCCTCATCACACTTGAGTCCGCAGACGGTGACGGTTGCATCTATCCCTGCCTTCGGCCAGCAAAGACCGCCGGTTCACATGGTGCCGCCAATAGTGGCAGCAGAGGAAGTGAGAGACGCAGTACCATCCGAGGGCGTGGTGGAGTCTGTACCCACTGTAGAGGCGTAGGAATTGGGGAAGGATCAAACATGTACTATGGGCGAAGAGGAATGTTGGTTGAGGGAGATGGAGATAACACCTATGTCGCCTAGGTCGGCTACTACCATTTCCCCCCCACGGGCGACTTTTGGGAGCAGGAACCCTCGGGCGGACGTAGAGGTGGAGGTGGTTGACATAGACAACCACGACTCCCCTGGAGAGAGGGCACATTCGGTAGAAGTGCAGGGGAGGGAGTTGGCATTTGAAGAGAAGGTAGAGGTCCCTACAGAGGTCCACAAGGAGAGTAGGTACACAGGCAGGATAGACGTGGAGGCTTACCTCCAGGATGTGGCTGGTCAAGGGCAGACATATTTCCAGGAGATGGTGCAGGCTTATCTGCAGGACGAGGTAAGTAGAGGGTGGGAGGTCATAACATCCCTACAGGCAGAGGCCTCGGATAGCACCGCCCAGGAGTTGGAGCGGATACTTAGGTTTGTACGGGAGGGGGGTCCTCAGGCATTTGTTGCTTGTTTTGAGAGAGGGGGATGGCCAGAGAGTGAGACAACGTAGATGCTGAATTCATGGGCAGTGGGGGAGCCAGTAGTGGAGAGTAGGGTCGAGTCTCTCGGGAGGTAGGTTGAGCAGGCTTTTAGGGAGGAGTATTACACTCTTTGCCGTACGGAGCACATTTCTACAGGGCATGAGATTGCCTGGGTGGCCGTGGAGAGAGCTCGGGAGGAGCTGGCCACTAGAGTTGCGGAGTTACAGAAAAACTTCGATGCCGAGAGGGCTCAGTTAGAAGCCGAAAGGGCTCGGTTCACCATGGAGAGGGCTCAGTTCACTGTCGAGAGGGACCAGTTAGCAGTAGAGTTGGAGGCCGCCAAAACGGAGAAGATGACCCTGAGTACGAGTTTGGTGGAGGCTAGAGAGACCATGGATGAGAAGGAGAAGAAGGTACTGGAGGCTGCTAGGATGGTCAAGCTTGCCATAGAAAACAGGAAGATTGCGGAGCGAGACTTGAGGATACGGACACAGCAGGTGTACGAACTATGCGCACTTGCTGATTCAGGGATGCCGTCGCAGCCCCTTCTTCTTCTGTTCCTTGATTCTATCTTTGATGGTCATGTATGTCATCCCTATTTTGTTTTGAGTGGTCAGGAGACAACTTCTTTTTTGGGGGGATGATGTAGTCGGGAATAATCAATTATGTTATAGTGTCGTCATTATGTTGTGTCATCATCGGTAATTGTGTGTTATGGGAGTCAGTTAGTTCACCCAAAGGGTAGTTGGACGTGACGGTTGATCGCACCCCCTCGGGTATTATATATTGTATCTTGTTTCCTCGAGAAATCATCATCGTAACTGGGGACTATATGAAGGAAAATATACTTGTTTCTTTGGAGTTATAACACTTACCTTATGGCATACTAGCATCTCTTATTCTGTACTGTGCATTTACTTCTTATGTCTCTGAAATAGTTTCCATAGGCGAAATATCCCCCTTTTCTACTATTACTAACTAAACACTAATTTAACTTGGGTGGGACAACATCCTTTTCTCTTTTTTTTAGAAAATATGATATTCTTTTCTCTTCTAGAAAAGAATTAGTAGTTAAGAAAACAAATACAACAACTTAAGGAACTTTACCAATTAAAAGAATGTTTATACAAAAAGGAAGTGAAGTTTCCATTAAAGCTCAAAGTGTTCTGTCACTTCCCTGGTATGAGAAAATAGAAACAAAGCTCAAAGTCTTTATTTCCTACTATCTTATCTACCTTTCCAAAATGATTGAAATAAGAATAATTTACAACATATAATAGTACAAAGTCTGTTGGTATGGTGCACTTTTGAACTATTACAAATGGGAACAACTACAAGCACAAAGTCTTGCAATTCTTCTTAGTTTTGAACACTTGACTACAATAATTTAACCCTCAATACTTGTAACACAAAGTCTACAAGAAATCAGATCAAAGCTCCTTTCAACAACTCTGTTAGAACCTCAAGCAAATGCAGAAAAATATACCACTATGACATAAGAACACAATGGATATAAGGGTAAGACTTTAACACAAAGTTTGAAACTCAAAGACTTCTTGATATTACTTGAGAAAACCAATTTACAAGTATGAAGCACAAAGTCTTTATGACCGTAAATTTCTACAGAGTTTTCGTGCTGGCTAAAAAGATAAAAATTACAAAGAGCACCCTCCTTTATATATAGGAGAGGAGTTGAGAGCAAAAAGTGGGAGAAGTCCAACTAACAAAGACTTATTCCAAATTACAGTCCTATTGTCTTTCGACTTGTAATTTGTTTACATGTAATTACAAGTTACAAGAATGCAAGTAATGTGACTACTTGCAATTACAATTTTTGACATTACATGTAATTTGTCAAAAGAAAATCACAAATGCAAAATTGAAACTAATCTAAGTGTCTGAGACATGACTCTATTTACATCATCCTCTATCTAAGAGGTCTTCATGCTGTTGGCAATTGAAGTATTCAAGATCAGTGAAGGTATTTGTCCAGGAACAACAACTTGCATCATTTGACCATGAATGGTAATGACAGTGACCTCATGAAGATTAACCATTAAACTTGAAGATAATTAACATTCTTTATTGGTCACTGTGATAGTGAAAGTCACTGCTTTTTACCACATAGCACTGCTGTAATGCATTCCTCTGCTGCATTACTCCTTTATTTGTCAAGTCCTCTTTGCTTCATGGTTCATGATATTTTGATCTTCTTTGTGCGTATGACAGTGTGCTCTTTTCATTTGACATCATTTCTGCCATCAATATATGACGACACTAGCTTTTGCTTGTGTAAAGCGGAAAAATCGAACCCTAGTTGTTCTCCCCTCCCCAACTCCAAGGAGAGAGAAGGGAGAGTCACTAGGGTTGATGGTTTTCACTTAGGAGGGACTTTACATTCAAAAGAGGGGTTGAAACCCACAAGATCCAATCCCACGCAATGCAAGATTGGATTCTATATGAGTTTCAAGGGTCAAGACATCAAGGATACCCTCTTTTGTAAAGAATTTAAATAGAAAGATTGAACTAGGAATGCATGTAAAGTAGGAAAGATTCGCTTATAAACAGAGATAGGGATATGGGATGAAGCTGCGGACCTGGAATTAGCAGTAAAATGTCGAGACGGTGTTGTTCTGCAAATTTGATCAAAAGTTGACGGGACTATGGCGCCCGGCGTGCACACGGTCCTCCGAAAAATCCGCGAAACGAAGGGGGATCTGTTCGTCTCTGCACAAGGATTCCAGATCTTCAATTACAGCTGCGTACCTGCAACCTTGTTGTAAGAATGTTTGTATTCTTACATGCGAAGGTGTAGATGTTGTTATATGTTGTATGTTGTATGTGATATGTGATCTCCTCTTCAATGGTTGAATCCTTGTCTTGAATGCAACACTTAGCCTTGAATGGAGACTTAGAATGATCAATTGCTCGAAGGAAATGCTTGAATGCTTGAATGCTTGAATGTTTGAATATCGTTTCCACGTCTTGTACCTATCTATCCTTCCTTCCCAAAATGGGAGAGGAAATGTAGTTTATATACTTGTCAATTAGGGTTAAAAGATTGATTTTTTTGACCTTGGGACGACCAGGAAGTACTATTTTCCAAATTGCAAACATAAAGACCCGAAGCCCCATAGGAGACCGGGCCCAAAATAGGGCCAGGGACCAGGGCGCTAGGCGCCATGGTCCTGGGGGACCAGGGCGCTGGGCGCCCTAGTCCTGAAGGACCAGGGCGCTGGGCGCCATGGTCCCACCTCCAGGGACAGCGGGGTGCAATGAGGATCAGGCCAAGGTGTTTGAAAAATGCAGTTTTTGGTGTCATAAACAGGTTTCGAGGTCTCCATTCAGGTTCTGTGTTGCGCCGCCATCGTGAAGACCCAAATGCAGTCGAAATTGCAAGTGTCGCAATTTTAGGACGCTACATTTAGCCCCCACTTTAGCGGGAGTATAAGCGTACGCTCATACTTCCGGTAAAGTACAAGGAAACAACATTGAAAAACTTTCACCACGTCAAGGAGGCAAGATACACCAAGCCCCCAGTGGACTAAGGATCTTACAACTTCGATTGACAAAGTAAAAGGGAAGATCACGAGGGAGAACCATGACTGTCAGTAGTAAGGTTCCCTCACTATGAGTCATGCAAGAAAGATATCAAAAATTTTCAAGGCAAATCTAAATTTGTCAAGAAATTTTCAAGTATCTTGAAAAGATATGAACGGGATGTATGCCCTCGTACGTTAAAGCGATCGCACACGCCTCACCGGGGGTGATTGCTTTAAGGTAGTGATACACATAAGAAATGAGAAAGGAGCACGTTATCGCAAGGATTTAGCCCCCAAGTGTGAGATAAGCCCAAGGATAATAGACACAAAACACAAAGCACAAGGTGACTTCGCTTTCCTCGGGGTCAGTATGCTGTATGATAATTCATGTATATCATATGTATGTATGCATAATTGTTCTTCATTCCCCAATCAAGGAAGGTCACCTAAAAGAAGGGAACACATGTGTCTTTTGAGTCAACATGAGAGAGACCAAAAGAGATCTCAATGTTTTGCATCGTCCTCAAGTAGACAACACCAAGGACAACAAATAGAAGAATGAGAATAACACATAGAAGAAGTAACAAAAGAGAGGAGGAGAGAGTCTGCTATGTTAATGAACTAGTCTAGCACGTCATCTACCCCCCGATCTTGCTGATCAATATTTCGGGAAGGTAGGAAACACACTAGAGGAGGAACATCCAACACAGCAGATGGAGCTATCACAAGATCCAAACAAGGGCTATGTTCATGTTCCGAGCCATGTTGTTCTTGTCTAGGAGCTAGGATAAGTGCTTTAGAAAATTCATTAGATAGATAATTATCAACATGTTCATATTCACTATCAGAATGTAAAGAAGTAACATTTTCATCATGAATAACATTTTCATCTATATCATCATCAAGATTTATAAAAATAGGATCTTTAACTCGCACAGGATCAAGACCATCATGCATCTTATGTTTAGGAGATTTCGGCTCAATTGTCGGCTGAGGAGAAAGTGGAATAATATTGGCTGAAGGTGTTTTTGGGGATTGCAAAGTTTGAGCTCTAAGACGACGCTTTCGCCGGCGTTCACGTGCAGAATGATTCCGTCTAGTCTTAGTAGGAAGTTGCGAAGATTGAGGAGGAGGAATGTTCTCATCCTTATCACTTGGGTGTTTAGGTTGTGGTCTCTTAGGTTGAACAATAGGAGAAGAGGAAGGTCTCTTCTCTCCATAAGAGGAAGGAGGAGGAACTGCTCCATATAAGGGAGGAATACTTGGTTTAGGAAGGAGACCAAGTCCATCATGACGAGGAGGGATAGGTCTACTTTTAGGAAGTTTATTAGTCATAGGCATAGTCACATCCATAGGGATGGGTTGGGAATCTTCTTGTAGGAAAGACATTAGTTTTATCTTTCAAAGGAAGAACTTCCTTCTCGAGAACGATAGGAATGTCAAGTTTGGGTGTTCTAGGTTCACTTAGAGATAGGATCATATCTTTTTTCCACTTTTGATAAGATTTGAAAAGATGATCACTTCGCGGAGGAAGAGATTGGAATTGTTTAGGCCAAAAGTAATCAATAGGAACGCTAGAAGTTCTTTCAGCTGGTTTAAAGAGACTATGATTGACAGTAACAACTTCACCATTATGGGGAAATTTCAAACACTTATGAATAGGAGAAGCAATAGCTTTCATGGAAGACAGCCAAGGATAGCCTAGCTTCACACGAAATTGTTCGGATGATGGAATAATAGCAAAGTCCACATTAAGGGATTTGTTATGGACCTCAATAGGTAATGTAATAGAACCAATTGCAGCAGAAGAAAATGCATCAAATAATTTCACAACCACATTTGTTTCGTCATAGATCACTTGATTCAATTGCAAAGTAAAAAGAAATTCTTCAGTAATGATATTAACCATACAAGAAGGATCAATAAGCACTCCACGGCAAGGTGTATTCTTGACTTTTGCAACTATGTATAAAGGACCATCAGGTGCCCTGATAGTTTCACTAGAATCAAAGGTGATGGAAAGTTCTTTAGGGATTTTCTGCTGCTCCACAAAGTTAATCACATTTGGAGTCATAGACACAAGATCATCAGGTGAGACAGAGGAATCAGTAGTACCAATCGCATTAGAGGTATGAGAAGGCAATGGGTCAGTAAAAATCTGAAGATTTTGGTTAGGAGGAGCTACAGATGTATTGCCTTTATCATTCACACCAGAAACAGAGATAGTATTATTATCAATCAAATCTTGAATTTTACCCTTTAAAGCAAAACATTTTTCAGTATCATGCCCAGGTTGACGATGAAATTGACAAAAAGATTTGTTATCAAAATAGGGTGAATTAATCTTTGTAGGGTCTATTTGCCTTATAGGAGGAAGAGTAAGCACATTTTGTTCCAATAACTTATTCATAATACTATGCAATGATTCATTCAAAGGAGTAAACTTTCTTTCTTTCTTGAAAAACTTAGAAATAGGAGGCACACCTGATGCCGCATTCACGTTGTTGTTGATGATGTGTTCATTGAATTTAATGGACTCTCTGTTCGGTTAAACTTCCCAAATGGTTGTTGACTACTATCACCCTTATCACTCGTAGTCATAGGATTTGCTTGTTCCATTTGACTCACAGTCAGTTGATAATTGTGAAGAGTTGCACACAACTGTTGGAAAGAAGTAAACTCAGAAAACAGGAGTTTTTCTCTAATATCGTTTTGTAAATTAGAAATAAAGATTCTTTGAATATCATTGTCAGGCACTGGAAAAGAAATTTGAGCATACAAATGCTTATATCTACTAATGAAATCAGTCACTTTTTCTTTAACACCTTGTTTACAATGCATTAAATCAATCAAAGTAACTTTAGGACTTATATTCTTTTGAAATTGTTGAATGAAAGCATTTGCAAGTTGTTCGAAAGAAGCAATAGAATAGGAAGGCAATGAGCAATACCATTGTAGGGCTTTATCTCTTAATGTTCTAGTAAACAGTTTTGCAAGCAACCTTTGGTCATAAGCAAAATCGGTACATATTGTTTGAAAGGTCTTAACATGTGTTAGAGGATCACCCTTACCATTA
The DNA here is from genome assembly GCF_030272615.1 of Cryptomeria japonica. Taxonomy (NCBI): domain Eukaryota; kingdom Viridiplantae; phylum Streptophyta; class Pinopsida; order Cupressales; family Cupressaceae; genus Cryptomeria; species Cryptomeria japonica. The sequence goes on along the minus strand of NC_081406.1, from coordinate 356,477,156 downwards.
TAAAGCTCCAAATGTGGAATTTCAACATGTTTAGGGGGGATAGCTTGAACAATGTCAAGAGAAAGTGGGCTCGCAACATCAAATGTGGGCACACTAAACTTAGATTGATTCATAGAGGCAATTTGTTGCTGTAAAGAAGAGATAGTTTGTGCAAGATTGTTAATGGTCGCTTCAGTCGAAGAGTTCATATTAGACGTGTTAGATTGTGATGGAGGTGTTATGTTATTGAAAGAAGGTAGAGAGTAAGGTGGTGGGACACTATGATAGTTAGTCATAGGAGATGATTGGACAGGAGGAACACTACAAGGAGGAATGGAAAACGAATTGCCCCCTTGCGTCATGTTCATTTGTGGAGATATAATAGGAACACTCATTGAAGGAATGAATGAAGAAGTTGGATTGAATGAAGGAAGCGGGTTGATTGAAGAAGAGGGATTGCCCCCATGACTGGTGATCATAGGAGGAATGTCTTGTATTGAAGTAGTCATTATGTTTGATGTAAAAGTAGGTATACTAGCAATAGAAGTTGTCAAAGGAATAGAATGATTGACTTGAGTAGGAGGTTGTGTATAACCTAAAGTTTCGGCACAACTTTTCATAGGCATCACATTCGAATCCACAATGTGTGCAATACCACGCAAAATATCAATTCCATTCTTATCACTTTGAACCATACGTTTTAGACCCTCAATTAATGAAAGAGCTTGACTATCGGGGTATTCTTGAGACATCCATTGTCGAAAATCATCAAATTGGTTATCCAATTTTGAAAGTTGTTCTACAGAAACCTCATGGAGAGCTTCTTCATCATTAAGAGGATTAGAGGAATTACCCATGTCCTCGTTAAAAAGGCCATTCAAATTAGGTTCCATCTCCTCAGTAGTTAAACCTTGGAAAGACTTAATTCTAAGGCTTCGTCTAATGGGAATAGTGTAAGTAGGGCTTATTGTTGTAAAACTCATGCACTGGAGAGAGAGAGATTTTGAATTTTAGAGGTAGCAAATTTCAATAAAATCAACCAATCTCCTAGATTTAAGCTGTTAAATGCAATCAGGACAATCTCCCGAAATTTCGGAAAAAATGTCCGGGATCGTGGCGAATGGAGTGCACACGGTCCTCGCAACTTTTTTCGAAATTTTTAGGGATGAAAGTTATGATGATTTTAAAGCTAATTTGAAAAAATTGAGTGATTTTACGATCTGTAAATAGGTCAAATTAAAGTTGTAATCTCAAAATTGAACCCTACCAAGATTGTTGAAAAATGTAAAATTTGAATTTTGAAAAAGAGAGGGAAACTGAAATTTTGAATTTTATGATTTTAGAGGGAATACTAAAAGCAATGCAAGTTTCAAAATTTAAAAGTTGACTCGATTTCATGCAAAATTCGAATTTTGAAAATGGAAATCAAAGTTGTTGCAATTAAACTCTTAATTTCAAAAGTCACAAATTGTAAAAATTTGAATAAAACACTGAAATTTCGAATGAATGCTAACAAACTTTTCAGATTTAGGACAGTAAGAAACACAATTTTGATACAAATTTCAATTTCAACAATTTTTGAATGATTAGAAGCCTTAATCCAAGCAATCGCTAGACCAACTTTGACTTTAATTTTGAAGATGTTAAAATTGATAAAATCAGCCAAAATTCTGGATTTTAGCAGAAAAATACAGTAAGATCTAGCTCCCGAAATTTCGGAAAAAATGTCGGGGACGATGGCGCTCGGGGTGCACACGGTCCTCGCAACTTTTTTCCAAATTTTCAAAGATGAAAGATATTGTGATTTTATTGCGGAATCCAAAGTTACCGCCGATTTGGAGGTGTTTTGATTAGTGAAATTATCAGTCGAAGGTTGAATCAAGGTCTTGAAAATTAGGGTTTTGACATTTAACCACTTAATTTTCAGAATTAAAGCACAAATATGAATTGACAATTTGCAATAGAAGGGTAGATCTGAAACAAGCATTAACAATTAAACATTTCACAAGTTTAATTACTTAAAAAGAAAATTTTAGGGTTTTTATGCAATCAACCTCTAAAATTTGCAAAAGATCAAACATGGAAATATAATTAGGAAAGCAAAATTTTCAGATCTAACCATGAATAATCAGAATGAGGATGTTCACGTCGGGTTCACCAAAATGTAAAGCGGAAAAATCGAACCCTAGTTGTTCTCCCCTCCCCAACTCCAAGGAGAGAGAAGGGAGAGTCACTAGGGTTGATGGTTTTCACTTAGGAGGGACTTTACATTCAAAAGAGGGGTTGAAACCCACAAGATCCAATCCCACGCAATGCAAGATTGGATTCTATATGAGTTTCAAGGGTCAAGACATCAAGGATACCCTCTTTTGTAAAGAATGTAGATAGAAAGATTGAACTAGGAATGCATGTAAAGTAGGAAAGATTCGCTTATAAACAGAGATAGGGATATGGGATGAAGCTGCGGACCTGGAATTAGCAGTAAAATGTCGAGACGGTGCTGTTCTGCAAATTTGAGCAAAAGTTGACGGGACTATGGTGCCCGGCGTGCACACGGTCCTCCGAAAAATCCGCGAAACGAAGGGGGATCTGTTCGTCTCTGCACAAGGATTCCAGATCTTCAATTACAGCCGCGTACCTGCAACTTTGTTGTAAGAATGTTTGTATTCTTACATGCGAAGGTGTAGATGTTGTTATATGTTGTATGTTGTATGTGATATGTGATCTCCTCTTCAATGGTTGAATCCTTGTCTTGAATGCAACACTTAGCCTTGAATGGAGACTTAGAATGATCAATTGCTTGAAGGAAATGCTTGAATGCTTGAATGCTTGAATGTTTGAATATCGTTTCCACGTCTTGTACCTATCTATCCTTCCTTCCCAAAATGGGAGAGGAAATGTAGTTTATATACTTGTCAATTAGGGTTAAAAGATTGATTTTTTTGACCTTGGGCCGACTAGGAAGTACTATTTTCCAAATTGCAAACATAAAGACCCGAAGCCCCATAGGAGACCGGGCCCAAAATAGGGCCATGGACCAGGGGGCTGGGCGCCATGGTCCCACCTCCAGGGACAGCGGGGTGCAAGGAGGATCAGGCCAGGGTGCTTGAAAAATGCAGTTTTTGGTGTCATAAACAGGTTTCGGGGTCTCCATTCAGTTTCCGTGTTGCGCCGCCATCGTGAAGACCCAAATGCAGTCGAAATTGCAAGTGTCGCAATTTTAGGACGCTACAGCTTGCTGTCCTCACATGCATTGAAATCCCCTACAATCGGGTCTTTAGGACGCGACTGCAAGTATTGATCTTGCAAAGGAGAGACATGGGAATGAGATGTGGAGACAAGGCAAATTTCGGATCTTGGGAGGTGGGATGCAAATGCAAGTGGATTGCAGTGAACTTGGAATGCGGAAATGAAAGAATGCAAGTTAGGGAAAAAAGCTGAAACTTACACTTGCAAGAAAGGCACAAACTTGCAATGAGGCTTTTGAGACCCGAATGCAAGTGTGAAAGGTTGGTATACGCTTATGTAATAGCAGTTGCAATCGGGTTTCAAAACCCCGATTGCAAGTGCAACCAAACTCTCTTAGAAATGCAAAGGAGAACAATGCTTGCAATCAAGTCTTGAAACCCCGATTGCAAGCAACCATTTCTTACAAGGGAAGGGTAGTATTTGCACACTTGCAATCGGGTTTCAAGAACTCGATTGCAAGTAAAGTATAATAGACATTGCCAAGGTGAAACATGAAGGGCTTGCAATCGGGTTCTAGAGACCCGATTGCAAGTAATTTTAACTTGCAAGAGAAGATAACCCCTACATGCTTGCAGTCAGGTTTCTAGAACCTGATTGCAAGTGACCAAAGTGTGTCTCCTTTCTTTCATAAAGTGAACTTGTAATCGGGCCCTAAAAACTCGATTGCAAGTAAAATGTACTTTATAAAAACAAACTAACTTGTAATTGGTTTTCTAAGACCCGATTACAAGTAAAGTTGATTTACTTGCAAACTGAACAAAAAGTTCCTACTTGCAATGACAGCAAAAGTTTCCTACTTGTAGCGACTGCCTTAAAACCCGAAATTGCACAAAAGCTAGGAAAATGAAAGCAAAAACCAACCAAAACTTGGACAACAATGACAAACACACCCACTGATGATTTGACATTAACAAATACGAGTTTTAAATCTCGTAAAACGTGTTTTAGAGAAGGAAACTACGAATTTTGAGTAAAAATTTGTAGGGGTTATCTATTTTTGAAAATTCAAAAATTGAGACAACACAACCTAGTTGATAAATACACATTACATATTTAAATCCAACATACCCAAAAAATGCTACGCTTGTGTGGCTTGAATTACTCTCAAAATACACCAACATGGCACTCTAACGACATCAACCTTCAATATTGGCTCCAAATGCTATGTTGAAGATAGGAAGGGATGTATAGGTAAGACGTCCCAAAAACAGCAAGATATCACTCCTCAAAACCCTAGATACCCAGCAAGGAGTGTATGACCAACCTTTGGAGGTGTATGACCAGCCTTTGAAGGTGTATGACCAGGACAGAAGAGGTACGACCAGCCAATGCAAAGAAAATCCAACTCAAAACTGCCTCCTTAAACTCTCTATCTGCAACTAAATGGTTTCTCCTTCGAAATTTGTAGTTATAAACTGATTTATTGCATCAATGAATCCTTCATGAAGCTCCAATGTGTTTCCTGAACGAAAACACCAAGAAATTCTCCAGATGGTGTCTTTCAACTACGTATAGAATTTTGCCTACAAGGGTTTCCATCTTTACAAACCAAGAAAGCAATCTTCCCCAGAAGAAATAACAATATTCAAACTCAAACTCAGCATGTCCAAATGACTCCTCAAAATGCCTTTTTATATTTTCCACAAGAGATTCAAACCTCTTCACCAGGCCCACTTTATTTAATAATTTTTATTTTCTTTTAATTCTCCCATGTCTCATTAAATATAAAGGGCCATATATTTAAAATAAGCCACTTTCATTTTATACCTTGCCCCTTTATAATCCTTAATTAATTTAATTAAAATAACGATAAAATTAAATCTTTAATTTAATCGAATTAATTAATAACTTATCATTATTTAATTAAAAACCCCTAGACTATATAAAATGTTGAGATAGTCATCAAAACTAGTCCCATAGATAATACTAAAAATAGTAATCCAGCCAATTGACCCAGTCGGTGTTCGAAGTTAACTTACTAAAAATAGTAAGTATTGGAAAATTATCCCAAAATTATTCCAAAAAAGGCATCCTGGTCATAATCTTGATGAGATCTCAACTGACCATCAGATACTACCAAACTGCTGGATTAATTGCCTCCAAGGTTCCCTAGCCCTGACTCAATAGCCTATAGGAACCAATTGAATAGGCTAAAGGTCCACCAACTCCATTAGTTAGGAAGGGGACATTACATGTATATATTTTGATGAAGAGAATGAGACTGACTTGAAGACAAAGATGGGGAGTTAAATGCTATTTTTCATGTATATTATGGGGGCATGTCATAAATAAAAAAAGCATTGAAATTTTGAGACTTCTAAATAAAAATTATTCTAGTTGTGCCTTCTATGCATGTCCCAAGGAGCTCTCGTTTGTAGTTGTGCCTTAAAAATATCATAGAATATTTTGTAGGTTTTGAGGGTTTCACAAATTGATGAGAGATTGATTAAGGTTTAAGATGCTATTTGAATGCAATCTAAGTTGAAAAATATTGTTGAAAATTGCAGTAAATAATTTTTTAAAAAGATGGGATTTTTTGGTGTTAAAAAGCGTCCACATGACAGATTTGCAAAAAATCGGGTATAAGGATTGTTTTGAGAATTTTTCTCTAGTTTTTTCTTTTAGCTACTCCATTATGTTGAGAAGTCCTTGCAGTGGAATACTGTCTTCTTATGCCTTGCTTTTCACAAAATTCTTCAAACTCATTTGAGGTAAACTCACCACCTCTATTAGACCTTACACTTTTGATCTTAGAGCCAGTTTCATTTTCAACCATAGATTTGAAAATCTTAAATCTATCAAAAGTTTCAGATTTTTATTTCAAGAAAGTAACCCAATTCTAGTAAAATCATCAATAAGAAACATGAAGTACCTTTCACCTAGCCAACTTCTTGTCCTTGTTGGCTCATATAGATCAATATGAATCAATTCCAAAGGTTTTGATGTTGAATGCTCCTTCGTATTGAAGCTTACTCTTGTTTGCTTCCCTATCTGACACTGTTTGCAAAAGGTTTTTGAAGGCTTTGCAATTTTAGGCATACCCCTTACAGCTTGCTTGGAATTGATCTTTACAAGATTATCAAAGTGGATATGACCCATCCTTTTATGCCATAGACAACTCTCATCTGTCTGACTCATGTAGCTTTGCACCTAGTGAAATGATGTTGCTTTGCAGGAGTAGATCACTGAATCTTCTCTTTTGATTGTTGACTTTGACAAAGCCATCATCCTTCTTCTTGTCTTCAGTTTTAGTGGATGCATCAGAACTTGATTCATCTTTCTTTGTATTCTCCTCCTTTGAGTTTTGAGCTTCATTAAATCCAAGTCCAATCTTGATAAAGGGAGACCTTTGATTGCTTAAGATCTCATCTAGGATTCTAGTGCTCTTTTCAAACTTTAGGCTCTTGTCCGAATTTCCATTTGCTTTCTCCAAAAACTTCCTTAGGGATACTATTTCTGATTCAGGATGCTCACAATCCTTTTCTTTTGCCTTCAATTTTGCTGTTACAACCTTTTCAATTTTCTTTGCTTCCTCTATTTGGATTTTTAGATTGATAGTCAATTTTTTTTATTATTCAAGCTTTTCTTTCTGTTTCAGATTTTATTTCCTCACAAATTTCAAATCATTTAGAGCAGAAATGAGTTCACCTTCTAGATCTACTTCATACTCTTCTTTATTAGGATCAAGCATTTCATTATTGTTCTCTGTAGGATTACTTTCTTTCTCCATAATAGCCATGAATAGGATTTCTTCCTTTTCACTTTTAGAGGTGCACTGATTATTTTCTTCAGAAGAATTGCTATCTTCTTTGGAATAGACTTTTCTAGAAGCTTCTTTTGTTATGCTTGAACTCCTTATGACTCTTAGACTGATTACTATTTTCATCATCAAAAGGACACTTAGATGCATAGTGACCTACTTTACCACAATTGAAGCTAAGTTAGCGATTCAAGTACGGGTACGTCCGTACACAAACATATATATAATAATATTATAGTAATATTATATAATTATAATACTATAATATTTTTAAAATATTATTATATATATAATAACATTATATAGATGAATTTAAAAAAAATTAAAATTAATAAATAAATAAAAAACCTATTTTACTATAGTCTACATATACCCACATACCTAAACAAAGACAGAGAAAAATCTCATCACAAACAAAAACGGAAATATCGTTCATTTATAACGAAAATAGGACTAAAGTGCAATGACATTTTACTATAGGCAAAAATGCACAAAGATTAGAAACGGTAACGAAAGGGCACAAATATTTCCTGTGAGTAGAAACTTAAATGGAAGGGCACAAAGATTTTTGACAATTAGAAACGAAAATGAAAGGGCACCCACAAGGAACCCGGTCGCCTGGGATGCCCTTGGGGGCGAACCCGGTTCATACCGAGACTAGAACCATATTCGGCTCCGATTCCAAGGCATACCAACCCGATAACTTAGAATTGAAGCATTTGAAAGGTAACTTACCTTTGTACTTGCCAAAGCCTTTGTTCAACTTTCTCACAAAGTTAGCTTCTTCAAGATTAGGATCAGATTCTTCATTCTTAGTCACCTTAAAAGTTGCATCCTTCTTTGATGTACCATTGTTTACATTCCTCATTTCATAAGTAGTTAGGGATCCAAACAACTCATCCATAGTAAAATTCTCTAGATCTCTAGTCTCTTCAATAGCAAAAACTTTTGGATCATACCTTGAGGAAGGGATTCGAGAACCTTCTTTACAATCATAGGTTCCTTCACTTCTTCACCTAGTCCTCTGATAGCATTGACCACAACTTCCACACAGAGTAGATAGTCAGCAATATTCTCTTCTTTCATTTCTAGACTTTCAAACTTGCCTTTGTAGGTCTACAACGTAGCTTGTTTCACCTTATCATCTACTTCATAGATACAAAGAAGCTTTTCCCAAATATTTTTGGCTGAATTACAATGCATCACTATCACAAATTCAGAATTTGACTATCCACACAGAATGCCATTCTTTGCTTTAACATTATTTTCATATGCTTCTTACCAGTTTGATCTATTGGAGATGTAGTATATCCATCTTACAACAAATTGCCAAACATCGAATACTAATGAAGATAGATAAGCTTCCATTCTTATACTCTAGAATGAATAATTCGTCCCATCAAACAGTGATGCCTTGTTTGAGAAGCAACCTTCATGACTCACCACATGTTCCATTTGAAGATCTACCTTTAGGTGTTAGGTTGCACCAAGGAGCTAGGGCTTTGATACCAATAGTTGGAACACACCAATATATTGAGGGGGGTGGGGGGGCGGGGGGGATATTGCTTCACAACCAATTAATACGCAATTGTTAGGAGTATTAACATAACCATCAATAGTGCACAATGAATGCATTCACACAAAGTACACAACACCAAGTTTTACGTGGAAATCTTAGAAGGGAAAAACTGCAATGAGCAAGTTGTTTGGATCTACTGCCCAAATCTATTCTCACAAAGAAATATGAATGTTACAATCAGGTATGAAGGCACCAACCTTCAGGAGACTCCAATCCCCTCTACAAAACACCATAAATGGGCACCAACCCAAGAGAGACAACAATCCCTTAATCTGAATAACTACTCAATATCAGAGAGGCACCAACCTCACAATTGAACACATCAGATGACAAACATACCACTATTTGAGATAGAAGTAGAAAGATATTAGAGAGAGTATTTGCAATTTTGCTTTGTCATTTTGACAACCTCCAGTCCACTATTCTAAACTACATACACCACCGTTGTATCGAATGATAGATCATGATTCTCATAGTTTGAACCATAGAGCTACCTATTTTGTCACATACAACCACAATTACATCTTTGTATTCACACACATTCACTAAAGGAATGATCTTCTATATGTATGGATCTTATGCAATTAGATTTACTCCAAATGTTGGCTTAGATATGTTTGAACCATTGCAACCACTCGCCCATGTCGGCCTATAGAAGTTTAGACCTATCCCTTCCCAGTCGGCTTCAAGATATTCAAATTTTAACTAGGAGGTAGTTGTTGAATAGGTTTAAATGTGGCTCGCCGATCTCTCCCATTCTTAGGAAAAGGAACACTCACAATTGAAGATCAAGTTATAACCAAATAGACTTTCCATCCAAGCCCATTAAGTACACATGGCAAGATCCTGCAGTTTCGCAACTGCAAGACGCGGTCCCACCAACCTTTCTCTAAATGCACACTCGCCGTTGATCTTTTGACTCTAAGCTGACTTGGTAACTTTCTGCAGTTCCATGGTCTTAAGGAATTGGGTGCAATAGATGCCTTGTAGGGCTTGTGGGCACCATCTGATCTACTAACGGTGTGTTGACATTTCTTCACTTTGCGATTTTGCATCTAAAGGTGAAGGGTCCCACATAGCTCTTGTGAACACACATAAGCCGTACATTCTCTTAGATTATGTTGCAACCATTGATCATTCCTGTTAGAACATCAACGCTTTGACTTAGGAAATAATGAAGTCTTCATCCATCCAGTCGAGTCGGTAATTGCTAGGAAGGAGGGACCTGTAACTCTACGATCACAGAGGCTTAAGTTGTGACTTAAGCAACTGACAACGAGCAATACAAAGTCATTGCGAAAATATAAAAAGGTAATCACCCATAATAGAGACTTAGGGTTTTAAGGATAGAGAAAGGTAAAAACCCTAATTTGACTAGAATGCTTGAGAAATTTATTCCATGGCCAAAATTGTTAGGTCCAACTAATCCAACCTAGCCAAAATGTTTGTGATGACATGTCCAACAACTCCAAACCATTATTTTGCAATTGTGATATTGGAACATCCTTCGAACATCCTCCTGCAATGATCAGATTAGATCATGACAACTTTGCAACTTTTCATGACAACATTTGCAACTTCTCTGCAAACAATCTCCCCTATGATGAACGCCTCACGACAATTGTTGCCATGATTTTTCCCCCCATAATCAAAACCATCATCTTACCCATTATTGTTAGCCCAGTAAATCCCTAAAAGTCTCAAATGTTCCAAGTAATACATCTCTGTTCTAAAAGGCCTTTGTGAAGGTTTGATACTATCATTTTTGTTGATGTTCGAACTTGAGAACTGGTATCAAAACCATCATCGGACTCTGACAAGGTTTTCACAACCTATTCGAAGCTCAACAAAAGAGTATTTTGGCTTTTGTTTACTCTCAAATGTTTTCAATGAGTCTTCACTATCTCTCCTTATAGTTTCAAGGTTGTCGTCGAACTCTGGCAAGGTTCTCACAACCTAGTCAAAGCCTAGCAAAAAGTTTGTAGGGTCTTTCTAAGTTCTTAAGTATATGTTGACCTTTGCCATTAGTTTCGAGACCTCCATCTAGGTTTGGTGAGGTTTTCACAACTCGTTCGGGACTCAATGGGTCTTTTCTTTCTAAACTCTTATCAAACAATCAAGCTCTTTCTTTTTCTAAAATGGTGGATTAAAGCTGAGTTTCTAAAACTTGATTGGAAACTACTTGGGTTTTCACAACCTAGTGCTTCCCCAAATGCCTTAATTTATTATAAGAGTTTCAAAGGCAAAAGAAGCAAAGGAAAACAAAATCTTCCCTAAAGTGGCGGAAGTTGAAAGTTTTGAATTTAACGTTGGGAGCCGACAAGGTTTCCAAAAACGAAAAGTAAAGGAAAGGAAGTCAAAAAAGGGAAAATGAACATATCCATTAAAGGAGGTAATAAAAGATCCTTCTTAGAAGTCTTTTCCAAAGCAATCGAAACAAAAGCAAAGGCGGAAGTAAAGAATAGTTTTGAAACCTTTGTCAGAGGCCGGTAGGGTTTCCAAAACTAAGTTAGAGCCTGATATCCTTGTAAGAAAGATCAAATTTCAGAAAAGGCGCCAAGGTACTATGCATTAATGATTGGAGAGCCGAGGTTGTCAGGAATTAATGCTACATAAAGGAAAGATTAGAAGACCTAAGTCTGTCATTTTCGAAGTCATTCATCAACAATTTACCAAATTTCAGAGCCTCTGAAACAGAATTTGTGCCAAAAGTTCGTGCGCAGCCAAGAGAGGAATACTTCCCACAGCTACAGCTATTTGCAGAAGTATCTCCCTAATCACTAAGAACTCACTTCGCATTGGTGCTAGGGTTTTCTCTCTCAGAATTTTACCACCAAAATCAGTTGAAAACAAAGGGAAACTCTTACCAAATTTGTTGTAGAATTCAAAGATATCATTTTTAAGGCAAAATTTGGCAACGTGAAGTACAAATATCTTGGTTACTAACACCTCTCAATATTAAAAATCTCGTTACCAGAAATTGGAAATACACAGTTAGGGCACATTAATTTGCAGGATTTCTGAGATAGGGTGAATAGTCCAAATAGACACCCAATCACTCAATGAGTGGCAGAAAGTGGATTGTTGGAATCAGTTGCATTTCCAGTTGCCGTGGAATGCATAGACCTCGTATTGGAGTGTATAATCAGGCATGATGTGAGAACCAGAGAAATCAGAACAAATGATGATAGGGTGCTTATAACTTTGGACAGGGGTACAATTCATAGATGCTTTAGACTCCCAAATAGGGCGATGTATTTGGATTGGGATTTTGCCTTGTTGTCACACTTCAATGAGAAAAAGACATTATATAGAAATATCATAGCTAAAGAATGGTTTGCAGTGCCGAAAAAGGGCCAAACTCAATTGCCAAAGACTATTCACAAGTCTCATTAAAGGGTTAAATTGTTGATATCATTATTCACAAAATATAGAGAAGACCCCTCCACTAAATAGGACTTTGCAATTCACTCCTGACTCCATGAAGAGTGCCACGGGAACTTTTCTCAATCTTGGCTAGAAACCACCTTATCCAAAAAGAGAAAAAATGAGCCAGCAAAGCTACCAGTTGATGATGTAGTCAAGCAGTTGTTACAAGCCTCCTGCAAGGTTAAGAAGTTAAAGACCACTTCCAGGTTGGTAGAGGATGAAAACACTGAACATTTGTTTTTGGAGGTTGCACATCCTGCAGCCCAGAAAGACCCTAGCCAAGCCACCACTTCTGAATTCAAAATGACTCTAATAGATTTGGGGCCTCCTAACAAAGATGGCGACTTGCATAATTTCTAGTTGACTGCCACCAAGTTAATGAAAATAATTGAACAGGATAAGTATGATAAAGAACTGAAAATGGCATTGAGAATACTTATTGATTATTTAAAATCATTAGTATATCCATCCGTCCAGTCATCTAGTTGCTCAGGATTTTCTTTTGATCCAAATTCAGATGCCGGTAAAGAAATGATAGGTAAAGTGCAGATTGATAGCCTTTTCGGCCGAACTACACAAGAATGCATCAAGAAGATAAAAGTCAAAGGTATACCTTTTATTGACAGTATGAAGGAGGTGTGGTATAGTGACTTAATAATGACTTGTAATGGTGTCATCATGAAGTTGAGACCACAAAACAAGAAGAAGCCACATGTTTGCAGACAGTAGAAGAGCTTAAGGAGATCGTGGCAATGGGCATGAACAACGCCGCAACCAAGAAGATTGTTGCAAATGCCAAAGAGAAACAACGCATAATTTGGATGGAGAGTCTAAAATGGAAAGATACTTTCCTCAAGCAAAACATAAGGGAGCTGTACTTTTATAAAATTCAGAGGGAAACTAATTCATAGTTTACCCGATTGTTGTTAACGGTTTTGTCTCCATTCTTGGGCAAAGAAGAGTCAATTTTATTGATTTTTCTGAAGGGGACAAATTTGTTAACCAACGATAATGACTGCGAACAATCTCCCTTCAGCTCTGCAGACACACGCAACTGCAAAAATGAGGTCAATGACAACAAATTTTTCCGATACTATGTTTAAGTAACTTTGATTATAAATGTTCATCAATTCTACATGCCCAACTATCAAGATGCAATCACTCAACAATCACAAATTCAACCATTCTTTCATGGTGGCTAGGAAACCTGAGACAAATCATCTAGTCTCTTCGCTAGATATGCCTAGAGTTCTCACGCTAAGGCAAAGCCGTGGGTGCAAGGGATGTCACTAAGCCAATAGTTAATCACCCAAACAAGTGAAATATGCCAATAATGCTGTTGGTCGATCATTCATTCTACTTTAATGATGTTTTGTTTATTTATCAAAGTCTGCTGATAGCTCAATGGAATAATAATATGCCAATGTAAGAGAGTAGCGGATATACTTATCATGCCCCTTTATTTGACCACAATTTGGTTGTAGAGGCTCATGCTAATGCAGCATATACTTTATTGCCCACATAAATCATTAATGTTAGTCTTCAGATATTAGTTGCGACTCCCCTTTGACTGGTGCCATGATTTAAAAAAATTCCAGCAGACAAACCTCTTATTTTATCACCCAAACCAAGACAATATACCAATAATGCTAATAGCTGATCCTTTAACCCACTTGAGAATATTTTATTCTTTCAGATAGTACCCTTTATTCTGAAAATTAAATCTTTTCATGTTAATTTTTGAATCCAAGTCTAGGTTAATGAAAATACCTTTATTTGGAAAACTTGATCGATATATCTGAAAATTGTCTTCAAGGAAGACTTCATGATTTTCTCACGCAATGAAGCCCGATGTGAATCTTGAAGTAAATCCACCCACAAATGGAGTTGATTTTTCATTCGGATATTCATCCTAAGGCATGCTGACCTCACAGAATCAAGCTTCCCAAAAAACTCTAAAAATAACAAGATATCATGATGCAGATGACTTGCCAACAACTCCTTATAATGGCCGAGCTGAGTCTTCTAGAAGAATCTATTTTAACCTCTTCTAAGATTCTAGAAGAACATTTTATTTAATAAAGTGACTTTTACAACATTTACTTATTTTTTTATTTGATTCACTTTAATTAAATTAAGTTATCCTTATAGTTTAATTTATTGGGATAGCTTTATAATGATTTATTTGTTTTTTATTCCCTTATAATCTCTCATCATAGTCCATGGGAATAAAAATAGGCTAGATGATCTTGCGGAGTGATCACTCGGAAAAAGGGGTCATTTGGTATTATCCCCAACATCTCTATTCTGCAAAGAAGACCTAGGATAAGGAGACTCAGGCACAAGAGAGGTTAAGACAAGAACATAAACTTCAAAATATCTACGGGAAGGAACACCACACACAAAGGATGAGGCTTCAACCTAGTCGAAGATCCAGAATCAAACCTTGCTAGAGCAACAAAGACAGGTGCCTGCAAGGGGGACCCCAAACCTAGTCCATCATTGGAAAAAAACAGAGAAATAAAAAATCTCCTCATTTTCCAGCTAGCAATAGAAACAAGGGGGGCACCATCAACTCTAGTAGCGACAACACCCCAAGGAGGAATAGGTGTACCATGGCAGCAAAAATCGTTTGGGCTAAAAATCGGCAAACCAAAAGCATAAGATTTGTTTTTAAAATGGGGGAAGAATCGGCAAAAATTGGGAAAAAATTGGATTTAAAAAAACAAAATAAATAAATAAAGAAATTGTAGAAAAAGAGACAAACTATTTTTTAAAAAACATAGGGGCATTTCCATAGCATAGAGATATAGAGAGCAAATAAAATAGAGTTTAACCCATGAATTGTAGAAAATATTTTTGTTGTTGTTTACATTCATATTTCTGATTAAATATGCAAATATTCTTAAGAGGGGCAGTCACCAAATAGACCAAATAGTTGTCTAAGTATGACATCAAATATTAGCTAAGTTTATGAAGTAACTGAGATCAAAACTTAACAGACAACAATCCAGCTACTGTTAGGAATTAAGTAAAAGTGGAAGCCATTTTGAAGTGATCCAAGAATTTCATTGTGATTGACGCAAGGAGTTTTGTAGGGTTAATTCAATATTTTAGACAGCTGATCAGATCATATTCCACAATTGCAATGCTTTATATCATAGCAGCAAAAATCATTTGGGGAAAAAATCAGCAAATCAAAAGTATAAGATTTTTTGAAAAAATGGGTAAAAAACTGAATTTAAAAAAATCGTAAAAAATTGTAGAAAAATAGACAGAGACTACTTTTTTTCTTAAATGTAAGGGTATTTCCACAACATAGAAATATAGAGAGTAAATAAAATAGAGTTTAACCCATGAATTGTAGAAAATAAATTTTTGTTGTTTATATTCATATTGCTGATTACATAGGCAAATATTCAGTTAACTTTTAAAGACAGTCACCAATATACCAAATAGTTGTCTAAGTCTGAGATCAAAGAATAGCTAAGTCTTTGTAGTAGTTGAGATCAAAATTTATCAGACAGCGATCCAGCTATTGTTAGAAATTTAGTAAAAGTGAAAGCCATTTTGAAGTGATCCAAGACTTTCATTGTGATTGAGGCGAGGAGTTTTCTAGGGATAGTTCAATATTTGAGAAAGCTTATTATCAAATCATATTCCATAGTTGCAATTCTTTATATTCCCCGATGGCAATTGGTAAGTCTTCTATATGGGGTAAAATTCAACAAAAGGCATTGGTTTAGTTTAAGTAAAATATTAGCAAGCCACTGGTTTTGGCAATACCCAGCTTGCAACTACTATTTTAGGTAGAGACAAATTTTAATGATTATGTGTTGGAGGCTGTTTTATTACAAGTATGTAAGCTTGTTGGTTTATTTCATGGAGCACTTTGGATATATTGCCCACATAATGAATTGTATGTCTTTGTTTGAGCAAAAATTAATTATATCAAGTATAAATTAAAAATCGTATATCTATATCTATATGTATTATATATGTTTTCAGACATTTAGTGTCGTGGTAGAAACACTCAGTTGGTGAGGCAGCCACCAAGGTTCAAGCTCCGGCCGGGCCATTAAGCTTGTAGGCCTTCTGTCTTCGCTAGGTCGTTGAGCTCGAAAGTTTGAACAAGTGAAGTGTGGGGAATGATGACCCCCCAAAAATGGCCTCATGGGAAGAGATCCTTTGTAAGTGGTCTCTATGGGATCAGACCAAGCTAAAAACCGGAGTTTCCTCCATCAAAATATATATATATATATATACTATATATTATATTAAAAATTAAATATGTACATTACAAATTTTACATTATTTTTAATTTTTAGTTTATTATATAATATATAACTATTAATATATTATTAATATATTCATAGTCTATAATAGTTTAAATTTTAAAACTACTTTATAGTATTAATTATAAACTATAGGGGTTTGCTCCTTCCTCGTCAAAGTGTCATCTATAATAGTGCAAAATAGTATTAATTTTAAAGCTAGTGTACAATATTAATTATATCTAGCTTGTCAGTTCGGGTTTGGGCACCGGTTTAGGTTCGAAGAACCGGTATGCCAGTACGACAAAATTTTGAAAAGGGGTTTGGGTTTGTTTGGGTTCGTTAGTACAAAAACATGTAATTTTTTTTTTAATATATATATATATTTTAATATTTGTGCAGCCTGTAAGCATGAATTAAGATTAGCATGTCACATTGCATCATATAAACAACATAACAAACATAAACTTGTAATCATAGCATCATGATCATACCATAATAGCATCATATACATCAAGTTTAATATCAAAATGACAAAATATTCAAGTATCATTGTTTCAACTTTCAACAATATAAAGTTTAATCATCAAATGGATTAGCTAATTCATCCTCCTCCTCCTCCTCCTCCTCTTCCTCATCCTCCTCATCATTGACATTGACATTAGATGAGCCAATGCCACTTGCACTATAAGTTTGCTCGCCCTCCAAGTCATCAAGTGTCAATGCAAGAAGTTGAGAAAGCGGGAGCATCCAAATCAATATGCTCTGGCTCTATATCCCACATCTTCGTTTCCCCTTGTGTGTAGTCATGTTGTTTGTGTGAAAGAAGACGTAGGTTGGAATGCACATATACTAAATTCTCCGCTCTTTTTGATAGCAACCTATTGCGCTTTACTGAGTGGATGAAAGAGTATGTGCTCCAATTTCTTTTTGAAGCAGATGAACTAGCAACCTATGAAGACAAAGTAAACAATTAAAGTTATACATTAATAAAATTAAAATTAAAAATTCTGCTATTTGGCGAAAATGCGAAATTATTATATAGCGAACTTGTCAAGGTTTTCGGCGGGGGGGTGCAGACAGGTGTTTGCCACACGCCCGAGGAGTATCTCTGTCTTCAGTCCGCCATGTAAGAAAAACCCTGCAAGAGACATTACAATTTCGAACGAAAGGCGGGATTCGGTTTACAGAGCGGGCGATTTTGGGAAAAATGATGTAATTAGGGCAAAAAATGCCGAAGCCAAGTCACTACCCTCCGACGGAAATTGGCAAGTCTTTCGCTCGAAAAAATCCAAGAAGAAGATGGGCAAACGAAGAGATATATCTTTAAACTCCGATAGGCTCAAACACACAGCCACAAATCAATCTCCGGCATCTGGGGCTAATCTAGTGCCGCTCGGGAAAGTTAGAATTTTTGAGCCAAAACCTAAAATAAGGCAGAGGCGAATATGTAATATCCCGGCTAATTTGATGGAACCCCAATTCAATTTATATAGCAAGTGTGGGGTTTTTGCAAAATGGACAGGATTTGGAGAAGATTCAAAAAAGATTATCGATTGGTGGATGGCCCTATATCCGGGACAGGTAAGTATCACTATCCTGGAAAATAATTTTCTTGCAATTCTGTGTGATAATCAAAATACAAGGAATGACATTCTCCATGGTAAGGTAAAATTGTATAAAGGCTATGGTTTTTTTCGATATGAATGGATGCCGAATTTTGACCCACACTCACAGAATTTAAATAAATGCCCAAGATGGATTAATCTGGGCACATTACCAGTCGAATATTTGGATTTTAAAATCTTAGAATACATAGGGGAACATTTTGGGTCTTTTTTGGGCTGTGAAGGATTAGAAAGAGAGGTTTTAAACAAGAACATCAAAATCTTAGTAGAATCTGACATTAATTCCCCGGACTTAGAACCCACCATGCTAGTATCAAACAGGGGGGAATGGAGCATTCATCCCACCTTCTATGATGGGGTTATAAATGAAATTGATATATGGCTGAAAACATGCCCAGTACTGGTTAAAAGTATCGATCAAAAGGAAAACCCTCTTTCAGATCAGTATGAAAAAATCACATCAAATTCATCCCCTGTACATGCTAATTGCCCTCCAGTGGCTAACACAGATGAAAATAAACACAATAATTCTAGTAATATTAGTGATCTGGATAAAATAATAGATGAGGCAAATTCTATAAAAGAAGAAGCCTTAGTGGAGATGTCAAAAAGAATCTCCGATTCGGTGGATTCGTTGAAATTTCCATCTGAAACAAAGTCAGTCGAAAACTTGGGACAAGATAATGAGGCAGATCAAGAAGAAATGTCTTCTAGAATGGCTGCAGCTCTAGAGGTATTCAATAATAATGTAATTGAAAATCTTTCTCCGGAAGAGGAAGCTGAGAAGAGGTTTCTAATTCAGGAGCTCTTGGCTTCTATGGATGAGGAAGAAAATAATGAGAATAGGGTAGGAGATATCATACCTCTTCCTGTCAATGACTACACAGTAGCTCAGTCCCAGCTGGGAGAGGATGATGGAGAGGGAGTGATAGTTCCCCAGCAAACCTTAGGGATAAAAAACATATATGACGGGAAAAATTTTCCTGACTGCGCTAGAGAAGCTAAAAGTAGAGGCAGAAAATCTTTGAGCGAATTAAGATTGCAGGATGGAAATGCAAAAGACCAAGGCAAATTAACAGCCTTCTTTGATGTTGGGAAGGGGAAGGGCCTTCCCACGGCCCAATGAAAATCTCTTCATGGAATGTTAGGGGCATGAATGCCCCTAACAAACAGCGTCTAATTAGACGCAACATTATAAAATGGAAACATGACATCGTTCTCATACAAGAAACTAAATTAGCCCAGGTAGAAGCTGAGGCTTTTAAAAGGAAATTAGGTCTTCTTAGCTGTGAATTTGTGGAAGCCAGGGGAGCTTCTGGTGGTATTGGAATCATTTGGAATCCGCGTAGTATATTATTTTGTCCTATAGCAGGAAATAGAAATTGGCTATTGGGAAAGGTAATAAGCAAACACAGCAATCTCACATTTACCCTAATAAACATTTATGGCCCGACCCCGGATGCAGGAAAGCGCAGAGTTTGGTCGGAAATCTCGTTTATGATGGGGCTAGATACCTCTTCCCCTGTTATTCTAGGAGGGGACTTCAATGCTATCCTAAATTTATCAGAAAAAAAGGGTGGTATTCGAAGGGAACCGCAGTCCTTAAAAGACTTTAGAGAGTGGGTTGCTCATAACAATCTGATAGATATAGAAACTAGTAATGGCGTGTATACCTGGTACAATAGAAGATCAGGCTTTACACAAATCGCTGAGAGATTAGATAGATTCCTTTTTAGAGGGAACTTGAGCGATCTAGCGGTTAACCTCTCAGCTTCGTTACTCCCATCTTCAGGATCTGACCATTATCCTGTCATCCTCAACATAGAGGGAGAGGCTACACCGAGGTGTTGCCCTTTTAAGTTTGAAAAAATGTGGATGCAAAATTCGGATTTCTATGATCTCGTCTCTAGGTGGTGGTTTGAGGTAAATTTTCAGGGATCAAAGATGTTTTGCCTTGTAAATAAACTAAAACATCTCAAAAGCAAGTTACTGAAATGGAATAGTGAAGTTTTCGGTAACATTTTTGAAACCAAAATTTCATTAGAAAAAGAAATCGCAGACCTAAATGAAAAAGTGTTTAGACTAGGAATGGATCAGGATAGCTTCCTCAAAGAAAAGGAGCTTCTCGGGAAATATGAGGATACGTTAACAAAAGAAGAAATATTTTGGAAACAGAAGTCTAGAGAGAATTGGCTTCAAAATGGGGATAGGAATACTAAGTTCTTTCACAACAGTACAAAAAACAGGAGGAACACTAATAGTATTCACAAGATCATGATTAATAATGGTATACTACTGGAAGATCAAAAGGACATAACTACAGAAGCGGTGAACCATTTTAAAACCCTGTTTAGTTCGGAATCATCCCTTAAAGACGCCAATTTAACTTTGCTTAGGAATATTCCTAAGATCATAACTGAAAACCAAAACAAAGCGCTTAGCGACAAATTTACAGAATCAGAAGTAAAATTAGCATTGGGGCAACTTAACCCTGATAAAGCACCCGGCCCCGATGGTTTTCCCGCTTGCTTTTTTCAAAAATGCTGGCACATTATTGGTAAGGAGGTAGTGGAAGCATTGGAAGCTGTTAGAAACTCTGGAAGTATTTTAAGGGAGATCAACAATACTTTCATTACTTTGATTCCAAAGAAGGAGGAATCAAGAAATTTTGAAGACTTCCGACCTATTTCCTTATGTAACACAATTTACAAACTTTTTACTAAAATTTTAGCGAATAGATTGAAAGGCATCCTCCCTTGCATAATTTCAGAGGAACAGACCGGATTCGTTCCAGGTAGATCTATCTTTGATGGCATTATTATTGCTCAAGAAGTCATGCACTCGTTACATCAGAATCGATCAGCTGCTATGATGATCAAATTAGACATTAAGAAGGCATATGATAAAGTCGATTGGAGATTTCTGTGTAAATGTTTAGAATCCTTTGGTTTTTCTAAACAATGGATCAATTTAATATTCGAATGCATCTCATCTCCCAGGGTATCATTACTTATAAATGGTTCCCCAGCGGGCTTCTTCCAGATATCTAGAGGGATTAGACAAGGAGATCCTTTATCCCCTTTCTTATTTATCATAATGGCAGAGGGCCTTGGGAGAATCATTTCTTGTGCTCGTATGAATCAGATTATTAAAGGTATTAAAATTACGAATGGAATGGAGGCCATAACCCACCAGCAGTTTGCTGATGACACAATGCTGATGGGATGTGCGAATAGGACTGAAGCCATGGCTTTCAAAAGGATTCTTGACATTTATGCATTAGCTTCTGGTCAGGAAGTGAACAAGAATAAATCGGAAATCTTCTTCTTCAACACTTCGCAAAACATAGAGACAGATATTTGTAATATCTTAGGGTTTGATAAAGGGAAACTTCCTTGTAAATATTTAGGGATTCCGATGGATAAGGGAAACAATATTAATTCATTATGGAAAGGAATCCTTGAAAAGATGGATCTCAGGTTGAATTCTTGGAAGAACAAATGCCTCTCTTCGGCTGGGAGGATTACATTACTAAAAGCTGTTATGGCGGCTATTTCGATATATCAAATGTCCTGCCAGCAATTACCTAAAGGAGCTCGACTAGAAATGGTAAAAAAGATGAGGAAGTTCTTTTGGAATAGGAATTCAGACAAAAAGAAATTTTCTTTAATTTCTTGGGATAAAATTAGCCAACCTATCAGTATAGGGGGAGTTGGCATCAAAGATTTGGGGGTACAAAACATGGCTCTGGGGGCGAAGTTAGTCTGGAAAATGTACTCGGAACCAGATCTTAAATGGGTAAGGATCCTCAAAGCTAAATATCTCACTAACTCCAACCTTGATAGTATACTGAGGACGGAAATACTACCCAAGGGATCCAAAGTCTGGAATTTTATGCTAGAATGTAGAGAGGTGATCAGAGATTATCTAACATGGGATATTGCGGAAGGATCTGAGGCACTGTTCTGGGAAGACTCTTGGGGGGGATATTCAGCCCTAGACAAAATAGGAATAAGCGAAGAAGGTATAGAACATTGCAAATCAATCAGGGGCAGGTATGTTAAGGATTATATCAAGCTTATCTCCAATGACCCCGCTTTGGGTTGGGAGTGGAAACCCCTTGATGAGATGAACTTGTCAAATGCAGACAAGGAGATCCTCTGGAATAATTTGAGGCATAGGCATCTATCATTACATAGTGGGAAAGACAGGATAATATGGGCGGGTAGTTCTTCGGGCATTTATAAAGCCAAAGAAGGATACTCACTTTTAAAACTCAGACGAGCTGCAACCAATCCTAATATTCCGATTAGCCTATGCTGGAATAACATTGGTATACCTAAAGCTGGTATCTTCTCATGGGCAGCTTTCCAAAAAAGGATTCTTACCTCAGATTGGTTCTCAAAATTAGGATTCATGGGACCATCGAGATGCCCTCTATGCGAATCAGAGGAAGAAAATGCGGATCACCTGCTTCTTAATTGTAGTTTCAGTCAGAGATGTTGGGAATGGCTTTGCTCAAGCCTTGGTTGGCCTACTCCGAGACCTAGGGACATTTCAGAATGGCTGATTAGTTGGCAACCTCCTCACACAAAGGATATATATCACTTAGTGTGGACAATTGCCCCGGCAATCCTCATATGGGAAATATGGAAGGAGAGAAACAGGCGGATCTTTAAAGAATCAAAATTGAGGGTAGAATCCCTTCTAAATAAGATCGAGGTAACAATTGTGGAAAAAGTCAATAATAGACTAAGACATACACAGGAAAAGTCTATTAATTTAACCAGATGGGATGAGGTACTTCGATCTAAATGGATGGGTTTGATAATTCCCCCGTTTATTGGGAGTGGAGGTAAACAGGCTGAGATAGATAGGAAGCTAACAAAATGGGCTCCCCCCCGAAAGGGCTGGGCTAAGCTAAACTTTGATGGTGCTTCCCGAGGGAACCCTGGTGTAGCAGGTATAGGGTGTGCTATTCACCAAGATAACGGAGTACTAATAGCTAGCATTAATAAGCCTATAGGTGTGGCTTCAAATAACATGGCTGAGTTTTCAGCATTGCGGGAGGGATTGATTATAGCTAAATCACTCAAGATTAAATATCTGGAAATCGAAGGGGATTCGACGTTAACTATAAATGCAGTCAGGACTAGGGAAGTGTCAAACTGGAAATTGAAAGCGGAATTAAAAAGAATTCTGGATTTGATCAAATACTTTGAGGAAACTTCAGTTAAACATATTTATAGGGAAGGGAATTCTATAGCAGACAAGTTAGCCAATTTAGGGGCAGATGGTAATTCGTATGTCTTTAGGAAGGGTATACCCTCGGATTAATTTTAGGTGATGGCCGTGTCACCCCTTCATATCACTCCTCTCCAAGTCCTCTCCAAGTCCCTCATTTATAAGTTCTAGGAAGTGCGGTCACCGTTTCCTTATATCAGCATTTTGGTATACTAAGATTCAGATATATATATATATATATATATATATATATATACTCACATATATATATATATATGTATATATATATATATATGTATATATATATATATATATACTCACATATATATATATGTATATATTTATAGATAATCCCATATGTATTTATCATCGGATTGATTCATGTTATATGATGTATTTATATATATATAAATATATACATATATATATATTCATATATATAGATATATGTATATATATACAATCATATATATATACATATATATATATATATACTCATATATATATATATGTGTGTGTGTGTGTGGGTGTAAATAGAAACATACACAATTACACACACACATATATACATATATATATACAGGAACTATATGTATTTGAGTATGTATATATATATATATATAAATATATATTCATATCCATCCATATATGAACCTTCATATATGCTTGTTTATATCTCTCCTCACCTGTCCCTAGACACCCAATTCTGTGTGTGGGTGAAAGGGGCGTTTCAGGCGTGTAGAGAGGAGATTGGTAGAAGTCTGGTATTTCTGCTCTGGCACATGCAGGTTTCCCCTCCAGTGCAAGTAGTTTGATTTAAGATTGTCCTGGGCAGCGAGGGTATAGACTTCAATAAGGAATATATCATGTCTTCTAATGACAATAAGGGACTGCCAGGCTATGTGTCTTCGTGCTAAGGTTACTGGTTTTTTTTGATATTTGGTATTCAAGATTCTATGTATCGGTTAGTGTTGGTAATAATTTTAACATAGGATATAAGCCCTGTGTTAAAATTGGGACAGATATCTCTGGTTTCTGTCTCGTTGGTTGTATGACAGAAGAGGATTTTACAGAATATCATAGCATTTGACTTATCTTGGATTTTGAGATACCCTTTCTCTACCATGTGGGGTTCATTCGGGTTCTTACAAACTACTGAGGAATGGGTGGCATGTTTTTTTGTAGAGGTTTTAAGGAGGGAAGTAGAGGAAAGTCCAGGCTTAGTCATGGATACAAATATTTAGAAGGTTCTATTTATGATAAGACTCTGGACAGTCCCTTTGCTCTTTTGTTGTTTCACTCCTTTCTCCAGGCATATATATTTCTGTGTGCATCTGTATATACTCATGATCCTGGCAGACTCAATGATAGATTATTTCGCATATTGGCATATAAATATACATACATATGCATATGAATATATTTATGTTTTGGAGAATCAAATGTCTGCATAGTTAAAAGTAATTAAGGAACTGATAGAAATTGATCCTTTTCATTAGTGTAGGTAGAATTGTAGCCTGGATAATCTCTTAAATTGAAACCCAAAAGGTTAAGATGGTTTCAAGCTAAGGGATATCCAGGCTATAATCCTCTTACATAAAAAGAAAAGATACTATTATTCATTGAATGATTGTTGCAAATTATTATGTTTACTATGCTTCTAACAGTCTGGCAAAGTAAGTTGCAATAAGGTTTTGCAGATTCGGGATACAGGACAAAAGTTAAAGCTCGAAGTATTAGTGGATTCGCCAAATTTGTGAAGATGGATCCAACCGGAAAAGTGTTGCAAGATTTTATGTACAGAAAGAAACTAAAATGTCTAAATAAGACAGCCTCCATCCTCAGATGAGGATTTGTAAAAATTTACAGTTGTTTATAATATCTGATCCCATAAGGGATCTGGGCTAGACCGGAGGTTTTCTTATCTCCATTCTTTCCTACCGGTGCCCACACTGAATGGAGATGTAATATTTTTATATTAAAGTAATAAATTTTGGCTTCGGCCTTTTATCGATCAAAAAAAAAAAAAAAAAATTAAAATTAAAAATTACTAGCAACCTATGAAGACAAAGTAAACTATAAATAAACTTGTGATAATTTTAATTAATTAAACAAACTTGTGATAAAACTTTTACAGCGAGGGGTTGTAGGTGTTGGAAGCATGCACCATGGAAGTACCACCAGCTATGAGCATCCTTCTTGGATCTATGACGAAGTGCCTCAACACTTAGACCATTCCCATTTGCGAATTCTATGAACTCATTTGTAACAATATCTCGCAAATCATCATCAGGATATAGTCTAAGAAATGCTGCCTTGTACCCATCAGATACTTCTGGATCTCTCCATGGTGGAATCCTTCCTGGTTTATCAAGAAACTGATTGCTATAGTACTTTGGTGTCAATGCATAGGCAAGGAGTTGCAAAGGAGTGGTCATCTTATTCCACCTTTCTACAATAATTGCTTTCAGTTCTTTGAAGAATTGCTCCTCGGGGTCATTCTCTTTTGCATTTATTGTGAACTTTATTTTCTAAGGCATTGAGTCAATGCCATCATAAATCTCACCAATGCAAGGCCTATCCATGTGGTATAGCGAATCATACTCATAATGGACTCAGTGATACTTAGGAGATATGTAAAAAGATCCCACCATTTCTCATTCAATATTCTCTCCCTAATTTTTTCTGCCCTCTCACTGCTACTTTGCTTCCATACAGTCCAATTGTTGCTGATCACCATATTGCATAGTGCCACTCTAACTTTCACAAGTTGTCTTAAGACGATTGTGTTTGATGCAAAACGGGTCTCAGCAACCTATAACACAAATTAATGCCAAAATGATTAAAAAATAAAGCCAAACTTTAAAGAAGAATACACAATATAGCTTACACAATGATATTATGAACATTGAAATTAAAAAAATCAGAAAAGGTAAAATTAAATTACTATTTCACTTACCTTAAATAGCTCCAAATTCGAAAAGGATCTAAAAATCCCTTGAGACATGTGGTGGTTTTTGATGACCATCTGGATGTCCTCAGCCTTTGCATACACATCTCTGATCCATTTTATTTTAGTCCCAATCTTTTGTAGCATAAGATTGAGTGAATGGACCGCACAAGGTGTCCAAAAGATGTGATCATAGCGTTCCTCAACCAACAAACCAGCAGCTCTACAATTTCTTGCATTGTCCGTTATGACTTGGACAACATTGCGGGGTCCCACTGACTCAATGGCGGAGATGAGAATTTCTGCAATAAATTGGCCATCTTTTACTTTGCCCTCACAATCCACAGCTTTCAAAAACATTGGCCCTTTAGGGGACACTGCTATGACATTGATCAAGGGATGATTTTTAGCATCTTTCCACCCATCTGAAACAATTGTTACACCTGTCTCTGCCCATGAATCCCTTATGGGTTTCAATGCATCTTCAACCCTCTTCACCTCTTTGTCCAATAATGTTCCACGTACCTTCTCATAACCTGGGCCCTTATACCCTCTTGGAGCTCAATTACCACTTTTTATCATTTGCTTCCAATATGGGGAGCGAACTACATTGAAAGCCAACCCATTTGCACAAATGGACCTTTCTATATCTTGGTCAGCAATGTCTCTACTCTCATTTTGAAATGCGGTTTCTAAAGGCCACTTTCTTCTTTTGCGTGTCAAGGGTGATTCATTTTCAGGTTCATTTGTGGAAAAGAAGGGGTGGTCTTGTACTACAACATCGAGATGAGATGGGCTTGCATTCCCCTTGTTTTCTTTGCAGAGGTTTGAGTCAATCTACGAGCTTCTCTCTCTTTTGCCTCCTCATGCTCCTTAAAATATTTCATCACTGTCTCATCTGGTATAGGGTTACCATCTTTTCCAGGGCATTTTGTAATGTCCCCTTCACGTTGATGTCCTTCCAGTGGCCCATTAGCCTATTCTTGAGACCCGTAGGCTAGGTGGAATGAAAAATGAGGGTCACGGGGCACGAAGATCATGCTTTTCAGAGCAGTAGTTCATGACTTACTATTTTTAGTAATAGGCAGTATGGCATATTTCTATTTTTGGCAGTGGACAGGGTCCTGATCCTGCAGTAGTTCAGTGGTTTTCCTGGCTCAGCTTCATCCTGGTTTTGACAATAATCAGTATTGGAGACATAAGTGACATAATTAAATATTATTTCCTTATCCTAAGGTTTCATATTTAATTAATTTGATTAGTTTTACTACTAATTTATTGGCTTTGGAAATAGTGCATAGTATCTCCTAAGTGCTAGGCGAATTTTATGTCTAGAAGGGGACGTCAAATTATTAATGGAGATATTATTTTATTTCATCTCAAGTGTTTGCTAAGTAAAAATCGTTGTCCTTGTTGTTTGGCGTGAGGTTTGACTTGAGGAATGGTGCCATCCTTGGGGTCCACGAGAGATGTAATGAAATGCAAATGGGAAAGTTGAATTTGAAGCATTTGCATTTGAATTTGGTGATGTTGAGGTTATAAATAAGAGCCTTGGGCTCCCATTCTTGGCATCTTGAAAATTTGCATTGTTATGCTGCCGGATTGGCGTTAGAACTTTGAGGCTTCGGAGTTCGGCTCCCTAGTGCTTCCCGGTTTCGTACTTCAAATATAGTACTTAGTTGTGTGCTGTAATCTACCATACTCTCAGTGCGTATTTTAGTCTTTTTTGGTGTTTGGAGCAATTTTGGAATTTGTTGGTTTGCCTGTGGCTGAAGTACATTTTGATCATACCTCTCTGCTGGAGTGACTGGCCATTATGGGTATTGGCTCATTCATCCTTCCTAGTACTAGCGATTTACACTGTAAGATTGTGGCACCTTTGGTTGAGCATTGAATTTATTAGATAAATCGAAATTCCTTAGCTAGGCATGGGGTTTTGAAGTGCATTGGGATGTGTGCCAAATTAATAAGTGAGTTATGATAGCTTGTCTTTGGCTGGTTGTCATCGTAGCTAGCCTAGTGTGGGTTTGGGACTGATTTTGGGTGTTTTGGATAAGTATTGAGAGAGTTGTGAGGATTTTAGTGATTTCTTAGGCTGCTGGTTTTGCAATTCCAGCCTGCAGATTTGATGTTAGCAAAATTTCATGTTCTTATTTGGATATTCAGCATTACTCTCTTCTCACATCATCTTTATTATTGTAACATTAAGTAGTAGTACTACTAACCAATTTTGATTTGTAATTCTCACCCCGCTGAAAAGTGGAAGAGGTTGGCTTGCCGCCTATTTTCAAGAAAATTGTAATTCAGTCCTCCCACTGCATAAGTGGTCGAGTGATGTCTGAGTGTAATGGTCCTCCCGCTGCATAAGTTGTTGAGTTGAGATTGTTATGTAATTTCAGTCCTCTCGCTGAAATATTGTGGTTGAGTGATTTGTGCCTTTGTGTGTCTCTCTTGGTTGGTTCACCGCCAAGTTTCTTGCATTCCCACTGGATAAGCGGAAGGGGCTGGCTTGCCGCCCAAGCATTGTATTGTTTCCAGTTATTTGAAGCTAACGATACCTTCAACACCATATGCTCTCACCTTCCCACATTGGGCACTTGGTGATCAGAAAGTAGAAGGGTTGCTTTTCCAGCATGTTTTCAGTTTACGCTTTCTAACCTTAACAGGTTACCTGTTTGTGGATGACTATTGTTGGCCTAAAAAACAACAAAAAAAATAAATTGGGATATTATAGTGGTATCAAAGCTGGTTTTCCTGCCAGCCTGTGAGTTTCAGTGGGTTCAGAAGTCTCCATGAGTGACAGAGACGTCAGATACTACAACTAAGAGTAGAAGAGACAACAGTGTCAGATTCCGATAGTGCCTGAAGAGGACACATTTTCAGAAGTATTGAGGAATAGAGGGAAGGATTTAGATTCTTCAGACTTGGTGGATTCAATGGCAGATAAGACTACAGAACAGAATGAGGCACCTGATAAGAAGGCCGAGAGACAATTCAATGCCATGATGGACATGATGTTTCTATTGCTGGCCAAACTTAACCAAAACGTTGTTGGGACCCCTAACCAAGCTAACAATGGACCAGAAGCGAACACTTATAATGCTCCTGTGGGCAATGGAAATGGGAGTAACAATGGGAGTGACAATGGAGGTTCAGCCCCAAGACCTTTACAACCTGTATTTCTGCCAAGAGAAGTATAGCAAGCTGAAACAGAGATGCCTACAGCTGATGAAATAAGAAACAACTACATGGAGTATGCTTCTCTCCCTGGTGAGATCCGAGATATCCTAACTCTGGATCAGTTTATTAATCAGAAAATGAAGAGAGGAAGGAGGAATGACTATAAGTTTGTTGCCCCAAGAGATTATTAGCAAGCTCTTGGAAGAGTGACCTTAGCACACTTTGATGGAAGCACTAAGAGCACAGCTAGAGCATGGGTGCAGAAGCTGGACAATTACTTGTCCTTGAGGCCTATGCCCGAAGAAGATGCCATCAAGTTTGCTACCTTGCACTTGGATGGAGTGGCCCACGAATGGTGGTACCATGGTTTGGTTACCCTTGGTCATAACTTAATCACCACCTATGCTGATTTCACCAACAAGCTGATTGAGAGATTCGACACCAAGGATCCAGAGTTGACGTTTAGAGAACTTGCACAACTCAAGCAACAAGGTTCGTTGGACACTTGCGTAACTGAATTCCAAAATTTGTCAGTTACGGTAAGCAGCATCTGTGAGAAGCGGTTAGTTGTCCTTTTCACTGAAGGACTTGAGGAACCTTTGAAAGGTTGGGTTAAAGCATTTGATCCGCCCTGTGATGTCCCTGTTAAATTAATACTATTTGGTATTAATTATGAATAAAATTAACTTTTCTTATCTTATATTAGTTCTAAAATTGACTAATATATCATAATAATAGTTATTTGTTTATTACAATAAAGCTTAATTAAGCATTAAATATTAGTTGCTTTGTTTAGCTATTGCAGGAGTTGGTTTTCCTATGGGTTTCCCTACGGGAATTCTACCGCCTTGGTTCTTTAAATAATGCCTGGCACATAAAGAGAAAGAAAGGAGTTTGATAAACCGAAAAACTAGAAGTAGAGCCTGGATATCTATGTGATATCAACTTGTATTGGAGCATTCCTTTCGCCAGCGACTACTGGCCTACTGGAATCGAAGTTAAGGATTGGGAAGTAATATAATAGTAGTACACACCATTCATTGATATGTTACCTTTCCTTGTGAGTCGTGGTAGAGACCGCGCAAAGAACAAAGAGGGATCGGGTTGTGGAAGTCCATCAAAGTTTCCGCGGAAAGGCACGTAACATTAAACATTACCGTATGTCCCTGCAAACCAACGGAGAGTATATCATTGGGCACGCAACGCTCCAGGAAGTTGACTTCGGGTATGACACCATTCAACACGTAAAGTCTATGTAATTATACTGAGGGTGGCAGCCAGCATATCAGACCCATTCCTTTCATCGTGTTCTGAGAAGAGCCGATATTGGGTGTGTATTAGTTACTACTGCAAACACGAAGGACTGAGGAGGATCGTGGAATGATAAGTAGTGCTTGATGGAATCGCGGTGAAGCCATGGACTCCATTCTGGGGTATCTGATGCGGAAGGACACCACCAGACACGCCATACGGTGAAATCTGAAGCTTCTTCAATGATAAATAACCACGCGAAGGGACACCGACAACCACAACCAACCTACAGGTGCACCATTTTGGGATATTGAGTACTAAAATTGAATGTTCATTAATTGTTGTGAATATCAATAAATCTGAATTGTGATTTGGTCTTCACAGGTTATATGCATAAATGAAAATTACAGGCATTTCAATGTTCAATTGGTTAAGTAAAAGTTACATCTCTGGATGAACTGGTTATACATAATTATTTACAATCAGAATCTAGTGAGGAATTTTATAGTGGTATTAGAGCTTTGAATCCTATCAGCCTGTAGGGTATTTTCAGGAAAACTTAAATGCACAGTTGAGTATGCACGAAGGAAATTATAATTTCCGAAGTACTAGGGCCTGTCAGAACAGATTTCCAAACTCTCCTTTAGCACATAGTAGTTCATCTATTCCGTTTGAAATTGAGGATAGCCACACAGAAACTGACGAGGAATTTATCTTTGAAACCAACATGGGAGACCCAAATAACAATAGGGATCTATTGGCTGCATTAATTAGAAGTCAACAAGATATGCAAGATAACGTTAACAAAATGACCAATTTGATGACCCAGTTTATGGCCAATAATATAAATTAGCACCAAAATAATGGAAGGCAGAATAATCAACATCAAAATAATGGGGGAAACAATGGGGGTAGAGATGAACAGTCAATCAACAATCAGCCAGAAAGAACAGGAACAACTAGACCATTTAGGCCCACATTTACTGCTAGAAACCAGCCACCTGAACATGAACCTACAATAAGAGAAATACAGGAAGAAATACATCAGGATTGGTTAGGGTCAGGAGAAGAATTCAGGTCAACAATGACATTTAGAGAATATTTAGATGTCAGAATGAAACATAGGCCAAGAGGACAGTGAGGAAACAATAGTGAATTACAAAGAAAAATTGGAAAAATGTCCATTCCTTATTTTGACGGAACAGGTAAAACAACTGCTCGGGCTTGGGTGCAAAAATTAGACACATACTTCCAATTAAATCCTATGTTGGAAGGAGAGGCAATTAAATATGCTGCGTGACATCTTGACGGTGTAGCACATGAATGGTGGCATCATGGACAGATAACCTTGGGTCATAATTTGATAGGCAGTTATGTTGAGTTTACTGAGAAACTTATTGATAGGTTTGATTCTAAAGATCCTGAATTACACCTTAAGGATCTGACTTAACTTAAGCAAACTGGAACTATTGAACAATATATCTCCGAATTTGAAAAATTGGCAGTCTTAGTTATTGAAATTTCTGAAAGGCACAAGATTGTGATATTTATAGATGGATTATCTGATTCCCTAAAAGGTTGGGTTAAGTCCCTAAACCCCCTTACTTTACAAACAGCGATCAAAAGAGTAAAAGAATTAGAACCATCTTCTAAAGGAAAATTTTTAAATAAAGGACCACCTCTTAAACCAGAAAAGGACAAACAACCTTTCAACAAGGATAGTTTCCCTAAAAACAGGTTAGATAAGGAGGAAAGGGAAGAGCTCAGAAGGAAAAAACTATGTTTCAGTTGTAGGGAAGCATGGCAGCCTGGACATAGATGTTTAGGCAAAGGAAAAATTCATTATATTGAGGTTATGTCTGACAGTGAGGATGAAGAGAATGTTGATCCTAACATAGAACGAACATCACAGAACATAGAGTCAGAAACAGGTACTAAACAGGGAGAAGGAGTAATAGCATCCATGACAGGAACTCCACACTATAATATTTTCAAAGTTAGAGGAGTTTTGAATGGATAGCGGGTAATTATTATGCTTGATAGTGGTTCCACTCATAATTTTATAGATGCAACACTTGTGGAAAGACGTGGTTTGCAGATTGAAAAACATGAGGGATTTGATGTTAGAGTAGCAGGAGGAACTAATTTATCTAGCACTCATAAAGTTCCTAAATTGAATATTACTCTTGGCAATTACACTGTTACTGATGATTTTTATGTGATTGATTTGGCTGACACTAATGTTGTCTTGGGCATACAGTGGATGGAAACATTAGATGAATATACATAGAGTTTTAAAAGAATGGAATTCTCTTTTAAAATTGATGATAAGAAGGTAGTCCTTCGTGGTATGTCTAATAGTGGTCCTAGGATTGTCGGTGCTAAAAGGATGGAGGCTATTTTCAGACATGGAGATGTGGCATGGTCAACACAACATTTAATTTCCAACAAGATATCAAGCTTTGAATCTAAAACTTATCAGGATGATTTGTTAACAGTATTAGATTCACATCATTTGGTTTTCAGTGATATTCCTCTAGGAGTCCCACCTGATAGAGGATTTGAACATACTATTGAATTAGAAGAAGGTGCTAAACCAGTTATCACTACTCCTTATAGACACCCTAAAACATTCAGGGATGAAATAGAAAAAGCAATTAAGGAATTATTGGATATGGGGCACATCAGACTTAGTTCTAGTCCTTTTGCTTCATCTGTAGTGTTGCTCAAAAAGAAGGATGGAACTCTTCGTATGTGTATTGATTACAGAGCTCTTAACAA
This sequence comes from Cryptomeria japonica, assembly GCF_030272615.1. Classification (NCBI taxonomy): domain Eukaryota; kingdom Viridiplantae; phylum Streptophyta; class Pinopsida; order Cupressales; family Cupressaceae; genus Cryptomeria; species Cryptomeria japonica. Next base: position 356,443,852 of record NC_081406.1, on the reverse strand, counting down.
GAAAACAATCAAAAATAGGTATCCAATTCCTCAAATTGATGAATTGTTAGATGAATTGCATGGTGCTGTATACTTTTCTAAAATTGATTTGAGATCAGGGTATCATCAGATTAAGTTAAGAGAACAAGACATTCATAAAACTGCTTTCCGTTGTGATTATGGTCATTATGAATTCTTGGTTATGCCGTTTGGTCTAACAAATGCTCCGGCAACATTTCAGTCCTATATGAATCATATTTTAAACAAACAGTTAAGGAAATTTTGTTAGTATTCTTTGATGATATATTGATTTATTTCAAAACTTGGGAAGAGCATTTGAACCATATTGATATAGTTCTTGGTATTATGGAATCACAATCATTGTATGCAAAGGCATCTAAAGGTGAATTTGGAATGATTGAAATTTTGTATTTAGGGCATATGATCAATGCAATAGGGTTACAGGTTCATCAAGAAAAGATAAGGCCATTTTGGATTGGCCACCACCACGGAATCTTACAGAGTTAAGGGGATTCTTTGGTTTATGCAGTTATTACAGGAGGTTTGTCAAAGGTTTTTCACAGCTTGGGGCACCCTTGACAGATCTTACCAAAAAAGGGCTTTCCGATGGACTAAGGAGGCTCAACAGGTATTTGAGAAACTTAAAAGAGGTAATGAGTTCTTGTCCGGTACTTGCTCTTCCGGATTTTAATCAGCCTTTTGTATTGGAATGTGATGCTTCTGGTGATGGAATAGGGGCAGTCTTAATGCAAAACAAACATCCAATAGTTTATGAAAGTAGGAAACATAATAAGCTTGAGAAATTGTATTCCATTTATGATAAAGAAATGTTGGCAATCATGCATGCATTGACAAAATTTAGACAATATTTGGTTGGTAGTAGATTTGTGGTGAAAACTGACCATAACAATCTGAGATATTTCTTGGGACAAAGAGATTTAAATGATAGGCAACAGAAATGGATCAGTAAGATCCAAGCTTATGATTTTGAGATTGAATATGTAAAGGGGAAAATTAATATTGTTGCAGACGCTTTATCAAGAAGACTTGAGATCAATGCATTCTTTGTAGTCACAACTGATTGGAAATCTTTATTGCTAGTTGAATATTCAAAGGATTCTTTTGCTTGTGATTTGCTAGATGGTAATTTACAAGATGACAAATATAAAGTTGTTAATGATGTTATCTATTACAAGGACATGATTTATTTAATTCCAGGTTCGAAGTTAAAAGCAAAAATCCTCCAAACTATGCATGATATACCTTTAGCAGGGCATCCTGGATACTTCAAAATGTATCGACAGGTAAGAGAAAGGTTCACTTGGAAAGGATTAAAAAACGATGTTCTACGCTATATCAAGGAATGCACCACTTGTCAGCAAAATAAAGCAGAGCAAACTTACCCTGCAGGACTATTACAGCCACTACCTATACCAGATCAGAAATGGGAAAGTAGATGAATGGATTTTATCACAGGTTTACCAAGATCCCAAGGTAAAGATTGTATTTTTGTTGCGGTTGACAGATTAACTAAATTTGCACACTTCTTTTCTATCACTACAAAATTTACAGCAGTTCAGATTGCGAAGTTATTCTTCAGAGAGATTTTCCGTTTACATGGTTTACCAAAGACTATAATCAGTGATAGGGATAGTAGATTTCTAAGTATATTTTGGGGGGAGCTTTTCAGATTGACAAGTACAGAATTGAATCATAGTACCAGTTATCATCTGCAAACCGATGGACAGACGGAAGTAGTGAACAAATGGATCGAAGGTTACCTTCGTAACTGTGTAGCTGGTCATCAGAAGGCTTGGGTCCGATGGTTATATCTGGGTGAATATTGCTATAATACTACCTTTCATATGTCAATTGGTATGTCTCCTTTCAAAGCATTATATGGCTATGATGTACTATCTTTCCTGGACCTCGCTTTTGAGCAGAGCAATGTACCTAAATCTTGTGATTGGCTTCAAGAAAACCAAGAAATTTTGGCCACTCTTAAGCAGAATTTGCAATGTGCTCAGAATCAACAGAAACTCTATGCAGATAAAAAATGCGTTGAACGCCATTTCGAAGTGGGAGATTTGGTATTTCTTAGATTACAACCTTATCGACAATCTTCTCTCAAACGTAGTGGGTCTGAAAAGTTAAAACCTCGATTTTATGGTCCTTATCAAGTAGTTCGGATAGTTGGTGCAGTAGCCTATGAACTTGACTTACCAGTGGATAGCAAGATACACAATGTCTTTCATGTATCTTGTCTCAAGAAAGCTTTGGGGCAGCAGGTATCCGTTTCCGAAGATTTACCTCCTTTAAATGATGAAGGAAAGCTTGAAATGATTCCAGAAGTCATTTTGGACACATGGGAGAGGCAGCTACGGAACAAAACTATCCTGGAATATCTCATCAAATGGAAAAATCTGCCTCAGGATGATGCCACCTGGGAGAATGAAAGAGTTCTGGAGTTGCTTGAGGGCAAGCAACACGAGGCAGGGGAGACTGTGATGTCCTTGTTAAATTAATACTATTTGGTATTAATTATGAATAAAATTAACTTTTCTTATCTTATATTAGTTCTAAAATTGACTAATATATTATAATAATAGTTATTTTCTTATTTCAATAAAGCTTAATTAAGCATTAAATATTAGTTGCTTTGTTTAGCTATTGCGGGAGTTGGTTTTCCTATGGGTTTCCCTACGGGAATTCTACCGCCTTGGTTCTTTAAATAATGCCTGGCACATAAAGAGAAAGAAAGGAGTTTAATAAACCGAAAAACTGGAAGTAGACCCTGGATATCTACGTGATATCAACTTGTATTGGAGCATTCCTTTCGCTAGCGACTACTGGCCTACTGGAATCGAAGTTAAGGATCGGGAAGTAATATAATAGCAGTACACACCGTTCATCTGTATGTTACCATTCCTTGTGAGTCGTGGTAGAGACCGTGCAAAGAACAAAGAGGGATCGGGTTGTGGAAGTCCATCAGAGTTTCTGTGGAAAGGCACGTAACATTAAACATTACTGTATGTCCTTGCAAACCAATGAAGAGTATATCATTGGGCATGCAACGCTCCAGGAAGTCGACTGCGGGTATGACACTATTCAGCACGTAAAGTCTACGTAATTATACTGAGGGTGGCAACCAACATATCGGACCCATTCCTTTCATCGTGTTTTGAGAAGAGCCGATATCGGGTGTGTATTAGTTACTACTGCAAACATGAAGGACTGAGGAGGATTGTGGCGTGATAAGTAGTGCTTGATGGAATCGCAGTGAAGCCATGGACTCCATTCCGGGGTATCTGATGTGGAAGGACACCATCAGACACGCCATACGGTGAAATCTAAAGCTTCTTCAATGATAAATAACCACGCGAAGGGACACCGACAGCCACGACCAACCTACAGGTGCACCATTTTGCGATATTGAGTACTAAAATTGAATGTTCATTAATTGTTGTGAATATCAATAAACCTGAATTGTGATTTGGTCTTCACGGGTTATATGCATAAATGAAAATTACAGGCATTTCAATGTTCAATTGGTTAATTAAAAGTTACATCTCTGGATGAACTGGTTATACATAATTATTTACAATCAGAATCTAGTGAGGAATTTTACACGCGCACCTTGGCAGAAGCTATTAAAAAATCTTGAAGCATGGAGTTGGCTGCCCCAAGGAATAAAATTCAGTCCAAGCCTTTTCCTTTCAGAAAGGATAATAAGAAGTTTACAAATCAAACCAAGAGGTTCCCTCCGCGTATGGATGCCGGAGGAAGAATCTTTGTTATTCTTGAAGAAAACCTTGGGCCCCAGGACATAAGTGTCATGGAAGGGTAATTTGCATCAGATGGAGTGCTATTCTGCGGATGGATCAGATTCTGAAATTTCAGAACAGCAAACTGAAGTTGAGGACAGTGAGTATGAAGAGGCTCCTGAAGGCCCTGAATTTGGGTCAGAAGATAGAGGAGTGGTTGCTCAACTCGAGAGCATTCACAAAAATGAGTCCTTTAGAGTTCGGGGTGTGATTGGAGAGCATTGTGTCATTGCTCTCATTGACACAGGAGCAACACACAACTTCATTGATGAGAGGATTGTTGCTAAGAGGGGACTAGTGGCAGAGGAAGTTGAGGGTTTCAAAGTCATGGTAGCAAATGGCTCCACTATATCCTGCAACCGAATAATTTTTGATATGTCTCCGAAGTTGGGAAATCATCAAATCAGAGATGATTTCTTTGTCGTGAGCATTGGTGGGACTGATGATGCAGTCCTCGGGATTCAATGGCTGAGATCTCTTGGTGAGATCACACTAAACTTACAAACCATGGAGCTGAAATTCATATCTGAGGGAAAGAAGGTGGTATTGAGAGGAATGTCGCATGGTGGACTTAAAGTTGTATCTTTGAAAATGATGGAAAGGCTGATCCGCCATAATCAGGTGGAGTGGGCAGCAGAGTGTTTGATAATTCCTTCAAATCCATTAGTAGACAAGGACAGCTATTCCTTAGACATTCAAGCAATGATCATGGATAGAAGTAAGGTTATGGTCATGCCCTCAGAACCACAAAAAGAGAATCAGAATTATCCTAAAGATGTTCAAGCCTTGATAACCAAGAGAAGTAAGGTGTTTGAAAACCCACCTCCTGGCAGACCCCCTGAGAGAGGTGCTGAACACATCATTGAGCTTGAAGGAGCTAAACCTGTTATGACTACTCCTTACCGTTATCCTAAGAAGCAGAAGGATGAGATTGAGAAAGCAATTCAGGAATCGCTTGACATGGGTTACATACGGCCTAGCAAAAGCCCCTTTGCTTCGGCTGTTGTTTTGGTGAGAAAGAAGGATGGGACCATGTGCATGTGCGTGGATTACAGAGCCCTGAATCACAAAACCATCAAGAATCGGTATCCTATTTCGAGAATTGATGAGCTCATTGACGAGCTACATGGTGCAGTGTTCTTCTCCAAGATTGACCTTAGGTCGGGGTATCATTAGATTAGAATGAGAGCTTCAGATGTGGAGAAGACCGCTTTCAGATACCACTTTGGGCATTTTGAGTTCCTAGTCATGCCCTTTGGTTTGACTAATGCACCCGCTACATTTCAGTCATGTATGAACAAAATCTTCCAAGAATAGCTAAGGAAATTTGTTTTGATATTCTTTGATGACATACTCATATTCAACAAATCTTTGAAAGAACATTTACAACACTTGGATGAGGTTTTAAGCATATTAGAATCCGAATCCTTGTTTGCCAAGGAGTCCAAATGTGAGTTTGGGATGGAAGAGTTGCTCTACCTTGGTCACATTATCAGTGCAAGTGGTGTGAAGGTGGATCCTGAAAATATTAGAGCCATCATTGATTGGCCTTCTCCCGAGAATATAACACATTTGAAGGGATTTTTGGGTTTGTGTGGGTTTTATCAGAGGTTTGTGAACGGATATTCTTAGTTGGCTGCCCCCCTCATAGATCTTACGAAGAAATGAGCTTTTGAATGGTTCGAAAAGGCACAGACAGTGTTTGAGCGGTTTAAGGGGATCATGAGTTCTTGCCCTGTTTTGGCATTGCCTGATTTCACCAAACCTTTTGAGCTAGAATGTGATGCATCTGGAGAAGGTGTTGGTGCAGTCCCATGCAGGATAAGCATCCTATGGTCTTCGAGAGCAGGAAATTGAGAGGTCCTGAAAGGTTGTATTCAATTTATGACAAGGAAATGCTTGCCATAATGCATGCTCGTGCGAAATTCAGGCAGTATTTGGTGGGGAGTAAATTCATTGTTAAAACTGATCACAATAGTCTTAAACACTTCATGCATCAGAAAGATTTGAATGAAAGACAACAGAATTGGGTGAGTAAGCTGCAGGCTTACGATTTCGATATCAAGTATGTTAAGGGTAAAAACAATGTTGTGGCAGATGCCTTATCCAGAAGACCCCATTTAAGCTCACTATGCGAGCTTACTACTGATTGGAGAGAGTTGTTGCTTGCTGATTATGCCAAAAATCAGTTTGCAACCAGCATTATAGAAGGTACTTTTCATGATGAAAGGTACAAATTGGTTGAAGGATTGATACTGTACAAGGGAAGAATTTTCATAGTGGCTGAATCTAAGTTAAAAGAGAGGATTTTGAAGACTTTCCATGACATCCCCTTCGCTGGTCACCAAGGTTATTTCAAAACATACAGGCATATCTGAGAGAGATTTTCTTGGAAGGGACTTAAAAATGATGTTTTGAAGTACATTAAGGAGTGTCATACATGTCAGAAAAACAAAGATGAGCACACTCTATCAGTTGGTTTGTTACAACCCTTGCCTATTCCCGGTCAAAAATGGGAAAGTATTTCCATGGATTTCATCATTGGGTTGCCTCGAGCTCAAGGGAAGGATAGTATCTATGTGATGGTGGACACACTCACAAAGTTTGCTCATTTCTTTGCCATCACCAGTTCTTTTACAGCAGCTCAAGTTGCTGAAGTGTTCTTTCGGGAGGTGTTCAGATTACATGGGTTACCAAAGAACATTGTGAGTGATAGGGACAGCAAGTTCCTAAGTGCTTTCTGGCAGGATATTTTTAGATTATGTGGTACTGTGCTCACTCCAAGCACCGGTTATCACCCTCAAATTGATGGGTAGACCGAGATAGTGAATAAATGGTTGGAAGGTTATCTTAGAAACTATGTCTCGGAGCAGCAGAATACATGGGTGAGATGGCTTCACTTAGGAGAGTATTGCTACAACTCCTCCTATCACATGTCCATCCGGATGTCACCATTCATGGCACTATATGCTTATAAAGCTCCTAGCTTCGCGGACTTGGTATTTGGTGATAGTAGGATCCCTTAGGCAAAGGATATGATGCAACAAAGTCAAGATATTCTGAGGATTCTGAGGAACAATCTCCAGCATGCACAGAATCAATAGAAGTTGTATGCTGATCAGCAGCGAATTGAGCGCACCTTTGAGGTGGGCGACATGGTTTATTTGAGGCTCCAGCCCTACGGACAGTCTACTCTCAAGAAGAGTGGGGTTGAGAAATTGAAGCCACGATTCTATGGGTCTTTCAGAGTCAACAAGAGGATTGGAGAAGTGGCGTATGAGTTGGAATTGCCAACAAGCAGCAGGATCCATAATGTATTTCATGTGTCTTGCCTTAAGAAGGCCTTGGGACATAATGTTGTTGCTTTAGCCGAGTTACCTCCGCTTGATGAGGAGGGAGAGTTGGTTTTGGTTCCTGAAGCTATCCTTGATTTCAGGGAATGATCTTTGAGGAGAAGAGTGATCAGGGAATACTTGATCAAATGGAAAAATCTACCAGCAGAGGATACTATGTGGGAAAATGAGGAGGTTTTATTGCATCTAGCCTTACAGTTGCTTGAGGACAAGCAATTTTGGGGAGGGCAGACTGTAATGTCCCCTTCTCGTTGATGTCCTTCCAGTGGTCCATTAGCCTATTCCCGAGACCCGTAGGCTAGGTGGAATGAAAAATAAGGGTCAAGCATTGATTAGGCGAGAACTTACTATTTTTAGTAAGTCAGGGGTTGGCCATTTTGGTGATACTGTCCTACTGAGCTCTCCATGCTCTGTCACGGGGCGTGAAGATCATGCTTTTCGGAGCAGTAGTTCATGACTTACTATTTTTAGTAAGAGGCAGTATGGCATATTTCTATTTTTGGCAATGGACAGGGTCTTGATCCTGCAGCAGTTCAGTGGTCTTCCTGGCTCAGCTTCATCCTAGTTTTGACAATAATCAGTATTGGAGTCATAAGTGACAATTAAATATTATTTCCTTATTCTAAGGTTTAATATTTAATTAATTTGATTAGTTTTACTACTGATTTATTGGCTTTGGAAATAGTGCATAATATCTCCTAAGTGCTAGGCAAATTTTATGTCTAGAAGCGAATGTCAAATTATTAATGGAGATATTTTATTTCATCTCAAGTGTTTGCTAAGTAAAAATCGTGGTCCTTGTTGTTTGGCGTGAGGTTTGACTTGAGGAATGGTGCCATCCTTGGGGTCCACGTGAGATGTAATGAAATGCAAATGGGAAAGTTGAATTTGAAGCATTTGCATTTGAATTTGGTGATGTTGAGGTTATAAATAAGAGCCTTGGGCTCTGTTGTGACCTTTTTCAACACATCGCCCCATTGCTACTGGGGACCCTCTAATTTTCCTTCTTTCTAGGGCTTTGTTTGCGTCCTGTGACCTTTTGCTGCAGTTTCACCAAGCCTTGTCCAATTCAGAGCATTTCAGGCCCTGACGATTGAAAGTTAGTTTTTGCAAGTTATGTGATTCCGAAGTATGAACACCACCAGAGTGCTTAGAGAGGCCAAAGGACGAAGATCGCAATTGATTTGGATGAATTTGGACTTTTTAGAAAGTTTGCTTTTTTGCTTTTTTCCTATTTTTTAGGAAGTTTCGTTTTTGGCATTTTTAGCCCGATCCCCGGTATGGCTATTTTTAGAAAGTTTTTCCTATTTTTTAGGGATGTCTACTTTTTGCTTTTTCGGGATGCAAACCTAGGGTTTACACTTGTGCCACTGACCTGCTTCGATCGGAACTCTAAAATTCCAAGTTTTGACCTAAAAAAGCTAAATCCCTAGATTTTAGGCTTTTTGCTTTTTCGGGATGCAAACCTTGAGTTTACACTTGTACCACTGACCAGCTTTGACCGGAACTCGAAAATTCCAAGTTTTGACCTAAAAAGCTAAGTCCCTAGATTTTAGGCTTTTTGCTTTTTCGGGATGCAAACCTAGGGTTTACACTTGTGCCACTGACTTGCTTCGATCGGAACTCGAAAATTCCAAGTTTTGACCTAAAAGCCTAAATCCCTAGATTTTAGGCTTTTTTCTATTTCGGGATGCAAACCTAGGGTTTACACTTGTACCACTGACGAGCTTCGACCGGAACTTGAAAATTCCAAGTTTTGACCTAAAAAAGCTAAATCCCTAGATTTTAGGCGTTTTGCTTTTTCGGGATGCAAACCTAGGGTTTACACTTGTACCATTGACCAGCTTCGACTTGAACTTGAAAATTCCAAGTTTCGATCTTAAAAGCTAAATCCCTAGATTTTAGTCTTTTTGCTGCTTCAGATGATCCACCTAAGCATGGATTTCAAATTTCAAGTTAATCCGGTTAAATCAGATTAAACTGTGAAATTTTGAAGTTTCTCTGAAAATTATGCTAAGTCTGGCTAACAATGGTTTTTGAAGTATTTTTGCAAGTTCAAACCCCACCATGATGCAAGAGAGGCCGTGAAGGAGCCTTGCCAGAAGTCCGCCATGCCTTAGAAGGCTTTGTTGGTGCTCACCCTATAGTCCGCCATGTCTTGGGAGGTCACAGGGGTGCTCACCTCAAAGTCTGCCATGCCTTTGGGGGTCACATGGGTGCCAAGCCAGAAGTCCGCCATGAGTTTGAAGGAGGCCATGTTGGAGCAAAGGCTAAAGTCCGCCCCAATGCCTTAGCCAAATAACATCAATAATGGAGGCCATGAAGGTGCCTTAGCCAAAGTCCGCCATGCATTTGGAGGCCATGTGGGAGCACTCTCCAAAGTTCGCCCAAGGTTGGGAGGCTAAGGAGGAGGAGTGATCAAAGTCCGCCCAATGAGGAGAAGCACTAGAAGTCCGCCCAAGATGGAGAAGACACCAAAGTCCGCCATAGTCATGTGGGTGCTAAGTCTAAAGTCCGCCCAAGGGCTAAAGGGGTCATGTGGGTGCCAAGTCTAAAGTCCGCCATAGGCTAGGAGGGTCCTGAGGAGAGGTCACCAAAGTCCGCCCAAGGTGGGATAGATGTCTAAACTCCGCCCTAGGCCATACTGGAGATGTGTTCAAAGTCCGCCAAGGGTTATGAGGCCATGAAGGAGCAAAGCTTGAAGTCCGCCCCATGCCAAAGTTTTGCCTTGAAGAAGGCCAAGAGGAGAGGTCATGCGGGAGCTAACAACAAAGTCCGCCCAAGCTTGCCAAGTTTTGGGAGCAACCTCCAAAGTCTGCCATAGGCTAGGAGGGTCCTGAGGAGAGGTCACCAAAGTCCGCCCAAGGTGGGAGAGAAGTTTAAAGTCCGCCCAAGGGCTAAAGGGGTCATGTGGGTGCCAAGTCTAAAGTCCGCTATAGGCTATGAGGGTCCTGAGGAGAGGTCACCAAAGTCCGCCCAAGGTGGGATAGATGTCTAAACTCCGCCCTAGGCCATACTGGAGATGTGTTCAAAGTCCGCCAAGGGTTATGAGGCCATGAAGGAGCAAAGCCTGAAGTCCGCCCCATGCCTTAGCCAAAGTTTTGCCTTGAAGAAGGCCAAGAGGAGAGGTCATGTGGGAGCTAACAACAAAGTCCGCCCAAGCTTGCCAAGTGTTGGGAGCAACCTCCAAAGTCCGCCATAGGCTAGGAGAGATGCCTAAAGTCCGCCATAGGCTAGGAGGGTCCTGAGGAGAGGTCACCAAAGTCCGCCCAAGGTGGGAGAGAAGTCTAAAGTCCGCCATAGGCTAGAGAAGTCATGTGGGATAGATGTCTAAACTCCGCCCTAGGCCATATTGGAGATGTGTTCAAAGTCCGCCCAAGATCTTCACAAGGGGAGAGGCCACCAAAGTCTGCCCAAGGTAAGAAAGCCATGGAGGAGCCAAGTCTAAAGTCCGCCAAGGGTTATGAGGCCATGAAGGAGGAAAGCCTGAAGTCCGCCCCATGCCCTTGCCAAAATTTTGCCTTGAAGAGGGCCAAGAGGAGAGGTCTCCTAAGTCCGCCATACCTTGGAAAAGATGGAGATAAAATTCCAAAGTCCACCTACGCATTGAAAAGTCAACATGATGTCACAAAATCCACAAAGATTCCAAAATTAAATCCAAAATGAAGAAAATATCTAAGAAATATCTAAAATCCTCAAAATAAATCCAGAATGGAATTTTTTTTTGAGAATATTGAGAGAATATTAAAAAAATTATTGAGATATTAATTCAAAATGGAAAGTTTTTTTTTGAAAGGGAATATTGGAGGATTGATGAATATCTTCAAACTTAAATCAAAATGGAAAGTTTTTCTAGAATTAGAAGTATGAGTTGGATGATTTTAGGGGTTTTTCTTAACCTTGTCTACAAATACTTCATTATCAAATTCATTAGTACACCAAGAAGTTCAAAATTACTAAGGAGAGCTTAGTAAAGTATGTCAGTTTGAAGATCATCTGGAGAAAATTCTAGACATTGCTGGAAGTTGGATAATATTTTTGGCAAAAGGTTTACAAATTTCTGGAGAAAGGCAACTAGTACGAGGAAGAATCGTCCAAACTTTTCTGAATTTTCTGAATATTTTGGAGAAAATTCTAGCCTTACTCCTATCCAAGTCAGAGGTGAAATTAAAATTGTGAATTTTCTGAATGTTTTCCAGAATTTAATAAATGATTTTTTCGTAAATTTTGGAGAAAGAAAATCATTTGTTTTTTTGGCTTAGTATGAAATTTTTTTGGAAGTTTTGACACTTGATGGTGACTTCAACTGGCCTCAAGGCTGAGGGTCTGGAGGTGAAAATTCAATTTTTGTGGCTAAGTATGAGAGTGAAAAATGGAAAATTTTCCAACACTTAGCCATTTCGCGGCCCCGTTATTTTTTTCGAAATTTTGCAGAAATTTTCTAACTTAAAGTTTTCATCATTCATCTGCAGGTCTTAGGCACCATGAAGTTCCAGGTAGACAAAGATGCTCCTCCAGAGTCGAGGATGACTTCCAAGTGGAAGAACATCAGTGACACCAACCTCAGACACATCAACCTGAGGGAGTTTAAGAAGCGAATGTTTGCTCTGGACAACCTTGTGCCTACCACCATTGTGCGAAAAATGATGAAGAGTGGTATCGTGCACGCTGCCGACTTCCTCCCCACCATGTAGTGCAATGAACTAGTAGTTGAATGCGCCAAACACTACAACCCCATCAGTAAGGATATTGTTGCACCTGATGGAAGAGTGTTGGCGAATGTCAGCGATGAGGCCATCAGAGAGGCCTTCAGGATCTCTGAGTACCACAACGCAGTATATATGACCAAGGATGAAGCTGACAGTCTGTACCACGACCACCTAAAAGAATATGATGCCATAGTTAACCATTCCTAGCTAGACAAGCCGAGTAAGGGTGCCTCCAAACTCCAAAGGAAGAGCCTAGTGCGAGCATACTTCAAGGAGGACATTGGGGACATGATTGTCTTGCTTAATAGAATAATAGGAAATCCTCAGGGAGCTCCATTCGAACCCTGGATGTATTATTTCATTAATGAAATAATCAATGGAGTAAAAATGATAGACTGGGCCCGTATGATCAGCGACAACCTAGACAGCCAGCTAAGGAATCTGGAGGCGAATAGGACTTTCTTCATGAGTTCTTACTTATTCTATTCTTTAGCCAGGACCTACAGGTATAGAGGTCTCACTTGTAGAGGAGAAGTTGGGAACAAGGAGAACCAATTTCCGGTATATGATTGCTATCCCCAGCTCCATATGGAGGAGAAGTTCCATTTCAAAAGGGTGAATGATACCTTCCTGATGCACATTACCCGGACCCTTCAAGGTGGCCTGCACCAGAGGCTCTCTCAAGAGTCTATGGACTTCATCGGTTGGTTCGGGTGTTGGTACATCCAATATCCAAAGTTCACTTACCTCCGAATTCAGGGATTCTCTGGGCCCCCATACAAGCTTCCAGCTTACCCTACCAACCGAGTGGTGTTGCTCGAGGTTGTGAGACAATTGGAGGAGTATATAGTGATTCAAAGGGATAAGTAGAAGAAGGCAGGGACATCCTCACTTACAATTGGTAATGGGCTGGAAACATGTCCATCATCATAGGCTGCAGCTACCACTGAGAAAGAATTGGCCTAGTATCCCTTCTACCAATACAAGGCAAGAAAAGATTTCGATTCATTCCATAGGATAAAGAAGATCGAAGGGACAACGTTCGAGCACAGACTGGATCTAGAAGACTATTGGGCTAATGCAGCCGATAGTTTCGAGATCCGGAAGAGGCTCTAGTCAAGAATTCCTTTGAGTATGGTGAGAGCAACGAAAGTATTCAAAGTTGCCGATCAGGTAGAAGAAAGCCTAGAACTTCAGCAATCGGGTTTTGAGAAGATGAAGAATGAACCCTTAGTCTCCATAGATTGGACAGAGGGAGAAAAATCAGATCTAGCAGACCTCATGAGGTCGATGGTTGAGTACTCAAGGTGGTGGGCGTCTGAAAAGACAAAACAATTGAAGGCCAAAGACGTGGTTCTAACTTATGAATTAATGGGAGTAGATGATACTCTTCCCGTCCATCCTTGTACCTCAGCCGGTGATGCTTGAAATCTAGAAAGTGTTGGATCTCGAAAGAGAAAGGAGTTGGGTGGAAGCTCCACAAAGGTCACAGGGAAAAGGGTTGTAGGTGAGAGAAGAGAATCCAGCGAAAGTCACTCCATCCTAAGTGCTGCTTCCATTGCGCCTGATTAGAGTACAATTGGGGAGCAAGAGATGAACATCTATGTGATTGATGATGAAGTAAGAGTGCTTTCCCAGCCAGTTGAGGAAGTGGTGGAGAAGGTCTTTCGAACTCCAGACAGGGGGCAGATTGAAGCCCCTACAATCTTCTTGGATGGCATACCAGCAAACCCAGGAGAAGCGGATGATGAGTTTGATCGGAACACTATAGAACAATCAACCATTCCTGATTGGCTGAGAGCAAGGATAAAAGCCAAGGTTCCCAAGGAGGCTCACTCAACCGAGGAGGTCACCGCAGCATTCCTGGAGAAGGTGAATGAACCCGCTATAACTAAACCACCCAAACCAGCCAGGAAGTTTTCCCTGATTCAGAGAGACAGTGCCGGATTCAGGACAGTCTAGATAGCAGTGCCCAAAGAAGGGAAGACTAGGGACAATGTCATTGCAGATGATTACAAGATTACCGCCATAGAGATGGGTAAGCCTCTACCCAGGACCAGGAGATCCAATATTTTGATGACTCCTGCAACGTTCTAAAGACGAGGCTGGCTCATGAAAAAGAAAACAGGAAGAAAGTGGAAGAAGAGAACCAGCAGTGGAAGAAGTATGTTCTCCATCTTACCAGGCCGCTCAACCATGAAGTCCCAGCTACTCCACCACAACCTCTTCAGTAGGGATCCATGAAGGACTATGATGATATGAAGGGATCATACACTGAAGAAAAGGAGTGGATTTTAGACGCTATGATACGTGCTGACACCCTGGTAGAAAACTTAGTATCAGCATACGAGGCAACTTCTTTGTTGATTGATCGTATCCAGGATCTAGCATCCAATTGGGAAGAAGTGGATGAAATTCAGAATGAAATACTCCCTCACCTGAAGGTTATCCGAGGCATGTCAAAGAAGAGCTTAGTGGATGCAGACATCATACAGACAGGAGATAGGTACGACTTCGACACGTGGTACTATGCTCTGGTCACTCGGATTGAGGTTCTGAAGAAATCCGAGACCAAGTGTTTTGAGATAGAGGCAAGGGTTAGAGAGATCTTGGGCAAGGTATTCCGTGTGGCGTCAGAGATCTGGCAGAAGGAAAGCCTAAGGGAGAAGCATTTACAAGCAGAGAACGTGAGAGCCAGGATTCAGGCACGCTTCTTTCGAGATTCAGGGATGATTAACAAAGGCGATCTTTCGAAGATTGCAAACTTCCTCTCCATCGATGACAACTTCCTCACCCAAGCAGTGGAGTGGGAAGACATCCTTGCCACATGTGCCGATGATGTGGATCTCATCGACTTCCAGATTGGCGGTTTGCCAAGTGTCACCATGGAGGAGGTCAAACTCGTGGTGTCTAGATACGTTGAATCTCTGAAAGAGGAAAGTGGCCACTCACCTCAGTAGAATTAGCAGTTGCGCCACTTGTCACTCTTTCATTTGCTTGAATTGATAGTATTTCGGGAAACCCTAATTAGGGTTTAGGACTTTCAATCTTGGCCCTTGATCGCTGTTTGATCTCGGCCATTCATTTATTTTTGAGAAACTATATAAGGTTGCCTCCTCTCATTTGAAAAGGGTGAGGTTTTTGATGTATTGTTGCTTAAGGTCATTTCCAGATAATATATTGCATGTGCGCTGCTTTGTAATCTCTATTATTTGAATGATTTGCATGGTTTCAATTGCCTCAACACTTAGTTAATATCAATCTAGATTTGCTTTCATTGTTGTTAATTTGAATGAAGGACTTGATAAGTATCAATTGACGGTGTATCTCCGCTCATACTTTTGGTAAATGGATGATTTCCATTCTACCGTGCAAAGCTAGTCTGAGCCCATCCCCTATGCATCCCAACATCTCGATCATAAGCACAACCCATTGAAGATTGCACCGGCCTTGTGTAGTTGTCCCTAGTGTGGCGAAGCAAGGTTTGGTTTCTCGAAAGCACCCAGTTGATACCGTCTTCGAAATTCGTAGGATTAGATTATCCTTCCTAAACCCTATCTCCTTTTCCCTTTCTTTTGAAAGTCTAAATCCCAGAAAATTCCGCAAAAAAAGAAGAGCCTAAAAATTGCTAAATCCATCTAAGTCCAGCAGTTCAAGATACATGTCAAACGTAAGCCCCCCTTGAAATTTCAGCACACTACCCAAGAAGCTATTCCACTAAAGTCGCTTGTTCGCACATATAGACCTTGGAATCAGTAGTGATTTTTCAGGAGAGGATAGAATACCTTCGGGTATCCTATCCTAATGTTTGGTAGATGATAAAACAGACACCAACAGGCTCCCATTCTTGGCATCTTGAAAATTTGCATTGTTATGTTGTCGGATTGGCGTTAGAACTTTGAGGCTTCGGAGTGTGGCTCCCTAGTGCTTCCCGGTTTCGTACGTGATATATAGTACGCAGTTGTGTGCTGTAATCTACCATACTCTCAGTGTGTATCTTAGTCTTTTTTGGTGTTTGGAGCAATTTTGGAATTTGCTGGTTTGCCTGTGGCTGAAGTATATTTCGATCATACCTCTTTGTTGGAGTGACTGACCGTTATGGGTATTGGCTCATTCATCCTTCCTAGTGTTGGTGATTTACACTGTAAGTTTGTGGCACCTTTGGTTGAGCATTGAATTTATTAGATAAAATCGAAATTCCTTAGCTAGGCGTGGGGTTTTGAAGTCCATTGGGATGTGTGCCAAATTAATAAGGGAGTTATGATAGCTTGTCTTTGGTTGGTTGTCATCGTAGCTAGCCTAGTGTGGGTTTGGGACTGATTTTGGGTGTTTTGGATAAGTATTGAGAGAGTTGTGAGTATTTTAGTGATTTCTTAGGCTGTTGGTTTTGCAATTCCAGCTTGCAGATTTGATGTTAGCAGAATTTCATGTTCTTATTTGGATATTCAGCATTACTCTCTTCTCACATCATCTTTATTATTGTAAGGTTAAGTAGTAGTACTACTAACCAATTCTGTTTTGTAATTCTCACCCCGCTGAAAAGTGGAAGAGGCTAGCTTGCCGCTTATTTTCAAGAAAATTGTAATTCAGTCCTCCCACTGCATAAGTGGTCGAGTGATGTCTGAGTGTAATGGTCCCCCCGTTGCAAAAGCGGTTGAGTTGAGATTGTTATGTAATTTCAGTCCTCCCGCTGAAATATTGCGGTTGAGTGATTCGTGCCTTTGTGTGTCTCTCTTGGTTGGTTCACCGCCAAGTTTCTTGCATTCCCGCTGGATAAGAAGAAGGGGTTGGCTTGCCGCCCAAGCATTGTATTGTTTCCATTTATTTGAAGCTAAGGATCCCCTCAACACCGTATGCTCTCACCTTCCCACATTGGGCACTTGGTGATCAGAAAGTGGAAGGGATTCTTTTCCAGCATGTTTTTAGTTTATGCTTTCTAACCTTAACGGGTTACCTGTTTGTGGATGACTATTGTTGGCTTAAAAAAAAACAAAAAACAAATAACTGGGATATTACACATTTTTTGATGCCTCTTCCTTTTATTCCATACAAATGGCCTACTACTTGATAATATGAACTATTACGTTCAATACCACATCCTTGGCATCTCCAACGGAATCGCCCACCTCTTGGAAGTGGGTTTAAAATGTCAACATACTTCCATAAGGGAGAATTCAGATCATTTCTTTGTTTTGTAATTGATTGTTCATTGCCAACGGAGGAAGAGGTAGATGCCATTCTAGTTCCTATGGAAAGAAATAACATAAAAATATTCAAAAACAAAAACAAAATAATGAAAAAACAATTAATGTTTCATGTTTGAAAATTTGGGAAACAAATATAGTTGGAAAAAAGTGTTAAAGAATCTACCTCTTGTAGGCAATGGGAGCTTGCAAATGTATGGAAATGATGCTACAGCACTTGTTGAAGCTTTAAAAATCAGTCTTCAACTCCTCCTATTTGATCTTGGAAGCCAAATTTTGTTCACCCTTTCTTCAACCTGCTCTCATAAAAATTTTGTTTGCAACACAAATGAGGTGAAATGAGTGAACATAATGTTTTAGAAGTCACTTTTAGGGTATAAGTTTCATTTTTTACATGGCGGATTTAAAAAAAACTAAAATTTTGCATAACAAAGTGTGTTTTGGGCCGCCCAGTCGTTCTTTGACCTGGGTCTGCCCGGGTTCGACCTAGTTCGATCTTGGTCCACCCGGGTTCGAACCAGGTCGAACCCCCTCTGGGAAATTCGAACCAAGGCCGGACCGGACCCAAACCAGGGACCTGGACTGTACTGGACCTGAACCAAGGGTGTCTAGGGGCGAACCCAGTAGCTAGAATTATATACTTGTTTGCATCACAATACATGGATTGAGGTGTGCAGAGAGCTTGAGTCATATTGAAGCTGCGATTTAGAGCATATTTGCTAGCTGCTTTGACACTATCTCATATTCCTTCCATGATTTAGGATGATTGAGGCCCTTTCAAATTCAGTTGATGACTGCTATTGCTCCCCCCACTCCTTTATTTAGTGATTTTTTAGAGGTTGGAGACGTCTCCTCGGAGACGCCTGGGTGTCTCCCCGCCCCTCGAGAGACGCCGACGGGGAGACACCCAGGCGTCTCTCGCGTTGCCACGCCTAAACAAACCAAAAAAGCCCTTTTTTAAAAAACATGTGCCTTTTGGGGGGGTTAAGGGGTAACCCTAATTGGACGTGGGCCCTACCCAACCCCTTAAAACAACACAAAAGCATGTTTCTTTTAGATTTAACTCTCATTTTGGAAAACTGATTTTTTTTCCAGCAAGCTGAAGAGGAGGAAAAACTTGAAGAAGATTGATTGAAGGGGTGAGAAAAACTGATTGCAAGCATGATAGGAGCTAGAAGAAGCAAGAAGAAGAGGAAGAAGAAGATTCTTCTACATTTTGGAGAGATTTTTCAAGCACAAGGTAGGGTTTTTCAACTTTTTCTTGTTTTTTTTTTGTTTTATTTTCTGATTTTCATTGTTCTATGTCATTTTTGGATTTTTTTTCCCTATTCATCTCAAGACTCAAAATGAGATTTGATGTTGAATCTTGACGGCCCTCAAGATTCAACATCAAATCTCATTTTGAGATGAATAGGAAAAAAATTTAAAAATATATTGTTAAACTAGGCTGATTTTATTTTTATTTTTATTTTGTGAAATGCAGTGTCAATTTCACAATGAGCTCCCAAGGCATGAGTGAAGATGACATGGAAATCCATTCTCATAGTGAGAATGATTTAGAATATGAACCTGAAAATGAGGGGGGTGACCATGGGGATGATCCTGGAGCCCAATCTAGTTCTATGGCAAGTGCACCAGCTAGTACAGGTTGCCCTTCAGAGTTGTTGGCACCATATGCTAGGGGTCATTTTGATCTTAAGTCTCCTCTAAAACAGTTTGCTTTACGAATATCAATACAAGGCACATCACATTCAAGTGGGGGAACAAGGAAGTGGAAGTGCAATATTTGTGACACAGAATGGTTCGGTAGCATTAGTAGAGTGAATGTGCACTTTCTGTTTTGGAGAGGAAAAGGCATGAAACATTGTAAGTTTTTGGAGGAAGCCAAAAATATACAGTACATAATTGAGTTTAACAGGCTTTGGGGGGTTCCAGATGACACAAATATTTCAATGCCTACTACTTTGTCTGCTAGGGCAGCAGTTCAAGGCAACTAGAATGTGCCACATACTTCTCATGCTTTGCAGACGGGAGGAATGATGTTTGGATCTCTATCCACTTTCACTTCAACTGCCGCCTAGGCTGGGAAACGTAAGTTGCAGACACCACAGAGCAACCCCATTGCTGATATGTTTAATGTGCAGCTGAGAGATGAGATAGATGAATCCATTGGCAAGTTCTTCTTTGCCAATGGCATTCCATTTCATGTTACACGGTCTCCTTATTATAGGGAGATGATCGCTATGGTGGCCAAGGGAGGACCATCTTATGCGCCACTAGGGGAGACGAAAATGAGGACCTCGATCTTGGATAAATGCTATTCCAAGATCAATATTTTGATGGAGAAGATGAAGGCATGTTGGGTGGCATCGGGGTGCAGCATAGTTATGGATGGGTGGACGGACATTAGCCATTGTCCACTCATCAACGTCATGGTCACATGTGCAGAGGGCCCATACTTCCTTAAAGTAGTTGATTGTACAGGGCATCGTAAAGATGCTGATTTCCAGTTTCAGGTCCTCAGGGAGGCTATTGAGGAGGTTGGGCCACAAAATGTGGTCCAAGTAGTGACAGATGCAGCCCATGTGTGTAGAGCAGCAGGGAGACTCATTGAGGCAGCCTATAGACACATTTGGTGGACCCCATGTTGTGTGCATGCCATGAACAATGCACTCAAGGACATGGGGAGGATAGACTGGATTAGAGGAGTGGTCACTGATGCGAGAGATGTGCAGATGTTTATCTGCAACCACCACACTTCACATACACTCTTCAGGACCTTCGCGAAGGAGTTCTTGAAACCAGTTGAGACTAGATATGCATCCTATTTCATTCTCTTGGAGAGAATGATTGAGTTGCAAGAGGTATTGCAACTCATGGTTATGACTAGTGAGTGGAATAGGTGGGCTGAGGCCAAAGACAGAGCAGGGGACAAGGGTGAAGGAGATAGTGAAGAGTGATGTGTTTTGGACTGATGCGAAATACATTGTCTCTATCATTTCTCCAGTATTCCAGGTGATCAGATATGGGGATGGGGATGCACCTAACCTTGGAGAGGTGTATGAGTGCATTGACTCTATGCTTGACGAGATGAGGGCTATTGTGCGAGTGAAGGACCCCTCTTTAGCCTTCTACAATGAGCAAATCCAGCCTATCATTTAGCGTAGATGGGACAAGTTGAACACTCCTTTTCATATGGCTGCCTTTGCCTTGAATCCTAAGTGGTACAAGGCTAGACTGGGTAGACTGACACCGATTCAGGATGATGAGGTGAAGGCGGGTTTCTTTAGGTGCATAGAGAAGATGTTTGATTCTAGAGATGCCGGCACAATGTGCACTGAGTGGGGAAGATTTGCTACTCTTAGAGGTTATTCAGATGCGGCAAAGATGGATATAGACAACATGGCACAGGAGGGCCCACTTTTATGGTGGAATTGTCATGGCCCGAAATCTTTGACCACCACTCTAGCCATCCGTCTGCTATCCCAGGTTTCCAATTCTTCAGCTGCTGAGAGGAACTAGTCTACATATAGCTTCATCCACTCTCTTAAGAGGAACATACTTACCTCTAAGAGAGCAGAGAAGCTTGTGGCTATACACAGTGCTTTGCGTCTCATGGACCACAAGACACTTGTGTACAAGGAGAGTCCAGCGGCACGATGGGATGTAGAGCCAGAGGAGCCTTCACAAATTGATGAGGATGATCCTACCACTTCAGATGCAGGGCTAGTTGGTGTGAGCTTGAGGGACCTTGATCCTCAGGAGTCCAGCAGTTCCAGTGAGGAGGAGTTCGTAGATGATTAGTGGCCTCCATTAGCTACATTTTGAGTTTTTAGTTTTGTCATTTTGTCTTTGACTCTAGTCTCTTTTGTAATGCTATTGCTACACGTATTTGTATTTGGCTACTCATTGTAATGATGAATCATGTAATCATCTTTATTATTATAGACTTTGCAATGGCATCAGATATTCATATTTTCGTTTTCCTTTTTCGATATTCATATGATAGAAATGAGAAATCTCCAATTTGAACAATTTCATTTGTCAAATTTTATTTACTTTTAGCAATTAGTTACGACTTACGTATTACTATTCTAAGTAATCTTGGTATTTCCTATAGTTTCATTTGAAAATTTGAAATCTAATTCTTATACTGTTATACATCTTTTCAAAACTAGTTTTTCAAGTACTATATGTATATGTATAAGTATATGAGCACCACCACCCCGCCACCCCCCCGCTACCGTCCCCCCACCGTCCCCCAATTTAGACCCTTGGTCCCCCCGTCTTGCAGACGCATCCCCATGTCCCCCCGTCCCCAACGCCCATGGAACACTGCAAAATAACAAACAAAGTCAATGTTGATTCCACATTGACTTTGATTCCGTCTTGGATAGGCCCTATTTTTGAGAAATTAAGTAATTTCATGGGTTCTTACAATGATTTTTTTAACTTTTTTTTTTGCCATTTTTTTTTGGTTTTTAACATGATTTTAATGCAATTTAAATGCAAAAATCATTGAAAATTGGGTCAATTATTTTTTGTGAATCGAGATTTTTTTGGAGAATAAATCCTCTGGCTCTAGGATTCGGGATTAATCGGGTATAATTGCTATTTTTTGCAGACTATTGCTTCTTTGGGTGTAACAACCATAGCCCCAATCATAGGCTCAAGTGAAGGAACCTTAGATACATGAAAGCTCCATAAAGAAGTGACAGAAAATCAAAAGAGGAAGTAGGGGATTCAATTAAAGAAGGTAGTCCCTCGGTATAAAAAACCTCGCCTTCACACCCTTCAATAAATGGAGGAGCAAGAATAGGGTCTAGATCACACCCGACACCCTTTTTAGTTGAAGGTTGGGAAAGGAAGCCCTTATGCAAGCCTAGATCTAAGCCAAATGAATGCTCGCTACAAACAGACGATGTAGGCATAGCAAAAGCATTCAACAATCTTTCCTCCAATAGAATGTCGAGAAGAATCTCCTCATCGTCAAAGACAACATTCCAGACCTCCTCCAATTCATTGCCTCCAATCTAATCGTCACCATCCTCATTTGAGATCCCATTCATAAAAACGACTTGCCTTCTCCTGCTCATAGATCAGGCTTGTGAACTTCTCCCACCCATTGGACAACCCTTGTGTCAAGTCTTGCTCTCAACATATTTTTTAAATAATATTTGTGAACTATAATTCAGAACTAGTAGTCAAACAAAAACATTTTATTAAGTTTTAAATTTTTAAAATAATTTACTATAGAGACTATCTATGAAATAATGCCAAAGCAATACCTGATGTAAACTGTCTGACGAAATGCTTGCTTAGCAAAAATTGTGAATTTACAAGTTTGATAAAAAATTCTTGGATAGGGTTAATACAATGGTATTAGAATGTGCATGATTGTTTGTGATAATTGCAAATATTCAAAAATATTCTAGTGTAGGATATGATAGTGGTATTAGAGCTGGTGGTCTTGCCAACCTATTAGTGTTCAATCTTTTGTTGCAGATTTCAATGTTTAAATGATCAACACTGCATGACAAGGTTTTTTAGTGTGAAAGGTGAAGACAAATTAAGAACTCATGATAGATTTTTTGCAAAATTTCAAAAATATCAAAAGAATCTAACAACATTACTAGAGAATCCGGACATACTAGAACCTTACTTATTAGTTGAAAGGAAATTTGGAGAGTTATCGATAAAGGAAAAAGAGAAGTCAAAATAGATCATTGCGGAAAAACCAATATCAATTGATAGGATAAAGGAAAAAGAATCACGAGATGCATCAACAAGTGAAGGAGAGTACTTGAGCCTTCTTGAAGAAAATGACTTGGAGTATCCTTTTGAACTAGAGTTGGATCAACGGCCTAAACAAGATAACTCCAAGTTTTTGATAATCCACTCTTTCAGATGGATGCATATGATAACCCTCTTTTTGAGGTGGAGTTCCAGGATGACCTTATTAAGAGGCCTGCACATGAGAAAGGTTCCTCACTTGATTTTAATGATGGTTTTGGGCATGTTGAAATTTTCAAACCAGCAACTAAAGGTAAGCAATTTGATTATCTTTTGGGATATAATCCAGGGCATGAAATAAATAATGAGAATAGAGAATTGATGCTTTGCACTTTGTCATTGCAAAGTTGTTTTCATGTAATGTCCCTAAATTGGGAATGCCCTAAATTTGCCCTAATTCTCAATTTCCAAGTAAATAAGCAGGGTTAGAAGATACCTTTCACCTGAATGAAACCCTGCAAACAGATTAGAAACCATTTACAACAATAATTTCGATAAACAGATTATCATAATTAGATTCATGGCAGATTTATCAGTTCAATCATAAAGCATTTAAATATGTTTGGAAGGCTCAACCATAGGAGAGCATGGGAGAAAGTGACTTTGATGGGGTGTCTCGGATAATCTACACTAGGCCCGAGAGCGGATATACCATCCCTCTTGGCCTCATGTGGCGCATGCCATCCATATGAGGTGGTCTACCCAGTGAGGTGTCCACTTCTTGCCAACCATTTCCCTCTCCCTATGATTGGACTTCTTGTGTTGATTCACCATGATAGGGAGATAAGGTTATAACATGGTGCCCCGGAAGCCCATCTCTCCTAAGCCCAAAGGCAGTACCCTCTGTACCCCCTTGGCCTCATGGGACTATCTGGTCCCCATCTCGAGATGGAATACCTAGGAGAGTGCCCCATCACCGTACCCCTCTTGCAATCCTTATATCCTCTACCATGGCTAAAAGCATTCAAGACAAATAAAAGATTTCAGTATCATGCATATATTTTACATATAATAAATAAATTGCAGAGATTCATAAATCAGATGCAGTTAATGTTTACTGTGATATATGTATAACATCAGTGTATTATTCGATGATTAGTGTGCAGAGGTATATTTATTAATACAGCATTTTTTCTGTTATGCACAAGGAAACTCATACCAAACAGTAATACTCAATCAAACTGTTGAATGTGTAATGTCTTCTAAAATATCTATCTGAATCCTTCAATGATTGCCTTTCCTGATTGTTCCTTCCTTCTTGGAATGATTGGTCTACTGTATATATATCTCCCAATTGATGTTGGAGGGCTGTGTCCTTTCCACAGTTATTATCCTTGCAAAAGTCGTGACTCTTAATAAGTTGCCTTTTGTCTTTTAATTAATGAACTTCTGTAGCAATAGCACCCCATTAGTGCTTAATAATGTGTATTATTAAAGCTTTATATAACCCTTAATCTATTCACTATATTATTGATATCATATATGGGTCGCTGTAGATACTTAGGTCTATGTGTTAATTTTAGAGTTGCTGCCTACGTCTCTACTTTATGAAGATAATTACTACATGATATATTAATTCCTTTGATCTGAGATCTTAGAAAATCATGAAGTCTTAATAAGACGATTTTCTACATCTGAACTTATCTCAAGGATGGTGATGAAGATTGATGAGGAACCCGAAGGCTGAAGTTACAAATGAAGAAAACTCACTCTATTTAATTATCAACTCAGGTAACACCACAAATCACACAGGAAACTTCTACATATTCTTCCCCCCTACATGCCGGCAGGCTTACAATATTTATATGAAATAATAGGAGTTTCAGATCCACAAATTCTGGAACAGACTAACCAAAATATAACAAAATGCTAGAACAGACTAACCAAAATATAACAAAACCTCAAACAAAATGTTAATTAGGCTAGAATCTGTTTGATGGACGTTGCATTTTCTGGAGCCTTATTCTACGATAGAGATTGCTCCTGCATCAGAACTCAAATTAGTACCCAATTTCTTCCGGAGTCATCCTCCTACAAATTCAGTGTCTCGATTAGAGACAATACTCCTAGGAAGTCCATGTAGTCTAACTATCTCCTTGAAAAAAAAATTGGCAATTTTTGTAGCATCACTTGTTTTTGTACATGGAATAAAATGAGCCATTTTAGAAAATTTGTCAACCACCACAAATATTGAATCATGCCCCTCCTGAGTTCTTGGTAGACCGAGTACAAAGTCCATACTAATTGAATCCCATGGCCTGTTTGGGATTGGGAGTGGTTGATACAAACCTGCATTTTGGCTACTTACTTTGGCATGTTGGCATACTTTACACCTCTCCACAAACTTCTTAACATCATTTCCCATACCTGGTCAATAATAGTGTGAACTCAATTGAGCTAGTGTCTTGTTTTGTCCAAAATGCCCTGCTAAGCTGCCACTGTGTTTCTCCTTCAACAGGTTCTCTCTCATGGAACTCCTTGGGATACAAAGTTGGCTGCCTTTGAATAGTAGGCCCTCCTGTATCATGTACTCCATCCAAGGACTTCTATCCCTACTAAGGGGATTTAAACAAGCCTCATATGCCTCTTTGAAGTCCCTATCTTCCTTGTACATTTCCTTCAGGTCATCAAATCCCAATATACTCATTTGAGATTCCTGCAAGATCAAACTCCTTCTGCTCAAAGCATCTGCAACTTTATTAGATTGACCACTCTTGTGCTTGATGACAAAAGTAAAACTTTGCAAAAATTCAACCCATTTGACATGTCTTTGGCTCAACTTAGATTGACTAATGATGAATTGCAAAGCATGATTATCAGTGTACAAAATAAACTCCTTAGGAATGAGATGATGCCTCCATTTTTTTAAAGCTTGTATAAGGGCATAGAACTCCTGATCATATGTTGAATATTTCTTCTTTGCATCATTAAGCTTTTCGCTGAAGTAAGCAATTGGCTTTCCATCTTGACTCAAGACAGCACCTATAGCAGTCCCACCAGCATCACACTCAACTTGAAAAGGCTTAGTAAAATCAGGTAAAGACAAGATAGGCTCTTCTGTAATTTTCTTCTTTAGTATCTGGAAACTCTTATCAGTAGCTTCAGTCTAATGAAATGTCCTTTTATCTCCCTTAATTGTATCCACTATTGGAGCACAAATCCCACTAAAATTCCTTATGAATTTTCTATAGAGACTAGCCAATCCATGAAAATTTCTTACCTCAAAGATACTCTTAGGGGTAGGCCATTCAATGATTGCCTTTATCTTCTCCTTGTCCATCTTTAATCATTCTTGGGAGATGACAAATCCGAGGTAAACCAGTTCTGTCTTCAAGAAAGTATACTTCTTGAGATTGATTAGCAGCTTCTCTTCATGGAACTTGTCTAATACCATTCTTAAATGCCTAAGATGTTCTTCCTTTGATTGACTATATACCAGGATGTCATCCAAGTAGACTATGACAAACTTACCTGTGAAATCTTTAAGCACATCATTCATAAGCTGCATGAAAGTGCTTGGAGCATTAGTTAAGCCAAATGGCATAACTAGCCATTAGTAGAGTCCATCATTTGTTTTAAAGGCTGTCTTCCACTCATCACCTTCTCTAATTCTAATCTGATGGTAGCCACTTTTCAAGTCTATTTTACAAAAATATTTAGCCCCACTTAAACAATACAACAAATCATCAATTCTTGGCAAAGGGAACCTATACCTGATAGTGATTTTGTTGATTGCTCTGGGATCCGTGCACATTCTCCAGCTTCCATCCTTCTTAGGACTCAAAACAGTTGGAACTGCACAAGAGCTTAAACTTTCCCTTATCAATCCTTTCTCCAACAATTCTCGCACTTGTTTCTTGATTTCTTCATTCTCCTTCGGTGTCATGCGGTAGGCTGCTTTATTTGGAAGATTTGCTCCTGGAACCAAGTCTATGTGATGGTTGATACTCCTTAATGGAGGTAAAGCATTAGGAAGATCATCTACTACTGTACTTGCATACTCTCTCAACATGTCTTGAATTTATTATCAATCAATTTTGTACTAGTGACCACACTTTTGAGCTTTCCTATCAAGGCAAAGCTTACCTCTTCCTTCTTCATTTGATGTAAAAATTCCTTACCTCCCATTAGCATCACTCTGGAGCTTGGTTCAGCAACATCTTGTTCTTCCTTTAGGGGTGTAAGAATGTGCTTCTTTCCATCCTTCTCAAAAGTGTAAGTGTTGTGCTTCCCATGATGAATAGCTTTTCTGTCATATTGCTAGGGTCTTCCAAGCAAAATGTGGCAAACGTCCATGGGCATGACATCACACACTATTTGATCTTTATAAGTTCCTATTTGGAAATCCACCTTGCATTGCTCATTAACCAAAAGCTGATGCCCTTTTTGTAACCATGATACTTTATAGGGAGTAGGATGCATTACCTTTTTCAATCCCAATTTCTCCACCATCTCCATTGAAACTAGATTGTTTGTGCTCCCGCTATCTATGATGACTTTGCAGCATTTTCCTCCACTCTTGCAAGTTGTTCTGAACACATTTTTTCTTTGAGATGGTTCTATTACCTCCTTGTTGGGTTTAAGTAACACCCTCTTCATCAAGAGTGATTCACCAACTTCAGGTGCATCTTTATAAGCAACAAGTTCCTCTGCAGCCTCCTCTTCACCGTGAGCAATATGTGCACTTCTCTGACTTGATTCTCTGGACTCTCATAAGATCTATGTCCAAACTTATTGCATTTAAAACATTTACCAAAAAATTCCCCACCTCTACCTCTTGAATAAGGCCTTCTTCCTCTAAAAGAATTATTACCTCGGGAAGATTGTTCGTGGTGATGTGAACTACCGGCTTCTTCTTTTTGAGCTTGTCACTGACCTCTACCACTTTGTGATCCTCTTCCTCTGAAACTTTGACTTTTTCCTCTCGAGCTTTGTGTTTGTTTCTTGGATAGTTTCTCTTCTGCCTTGAGAGCAAACTGATATGCTTCTTCCACTGTTCTTGGACACAAAAGGTTAATTTCATCTTGAATATTATATCTCAATCCATTGAGATACCTAGCCACCTTTTCAGTATCATCTTCAATATGGCCAGCTCTAATGGTCAACCTATAAAATTCTTCTGTATAATCTTTAATAGACATTTCTTTTTGCCTGAGATTTTGCAATTTCTTAAAAAGATTAAGTTGAGAATCTTTAGGCAAGAATTTACCTTTTAGCTTTGCCACCATTCTGTCCCAGCTCTTGATCTTGGACTTACCTTTCTGTCTCCTTTCATCTTGTACTCAATCCCACCAAAGGGATGCATGACCCTTCAATCGTGTTACTGCAAATTTCACTCTCTTGATATCAATGACATTCTCATACTCAAAATATTTGTCCATTGCACTGATCCAGTCGATTAGCTCCTCAGCATCCAAGCTACCTCCATACATAGGCACATCTAACTTCGGTTTGGAACTTGCTCCCAAAATCACTCTCACGATTCTTGTTTCAAACCCTTCTTCCCCCTGTTCTGTTGCTTCTTCTTGAGGTTCTTCCTCTCTGTCACTAGCATCTCCCATGTCAATTCGCCTTCGTTGCGCAAGTTCTATTGCCTGCAATTGTGCTTGAATCTGTCTCATCTCTTCTAACATTTCTTCATTCGCAGCTTGTCTTCCTCGACCTCATCCTCTTCCACGAACTCTGTATGCCATCTCTTGATAGAGAAAGTCTTCTCTCCCACCTGCAGGAACTATTTCGTCTCCGGATACCACTAATGGTATAGGACTGAAAAATAATCTTTTTCTCGTACACAAATTTATTTTAATTGCTGATAAGAAGCGACTTATGACTGAAAACTTTACTTATCTACAGAAAAATGCCAAGCAAATAAATAAAGGCCAAACCAAAGATGGAGGAGTGATCCAAAGAAATAAAGCCTTCTGTATTGTTCTCATAGGCCAATGCAGATGCAAGCACCAATGTCGATTCAAACACAGGCACAGCCTGTACCAACACAAATGTGAGGAACAATGCAGATGCAAATATAGGTGGCAGCCTGCACCAACGCTGATGCAAACACCTATGCAGATGCAAACGCAGCCACCGATGAGGAGGAAGTCGCCTGTGAAGTCGGGTTGGAGGGTGGAGCTTCATTCTTTTTATTTGCTTGAAGATATGACCTGGCTGGTAAAACATACAAGCCACGAGCTCCTCCAAAATCTCTCTCTTGTTGATCTGCTTGTTTCCAAATCGGAAGGAGGTGTAGACATGCAAAATCACAGAGACGATACGAATACAGATTTACCTTCAATCTGAATGCAGAATACTTCGTATGGCTGACACTAATATGAGGGCTCAATACGGGCTAACTAGCTCGTTTTTGCTGTACATGGTCTTTTACAACACGGTTTGAGCTTGGTGATGGCAATGATGATCAGACTCCAACACTCTTACTCACGCACCTGACAGATTGCAGATGAAATAATATACTATGAGCTTCACTAGATTAACACAAGACAACGCTACCCAAAATACAGTCAATTCCGCTTTCCCCTGGACCTCAAATTTGGCTCTGATACCACAATGATGAGGAACCCGAAGGCTGAAGTTACAAACGAAGAAAACTCACTCTATTTAATTATCAACTCAGGTAACACCACAAATCACACAGGAAACTTCATATTCTTCCCCCCTACAAGCTTGCAATATTTATACGAAATAATAGGAGTTTCAGATCCACAAATTCTGGACAGACTAACCACAATATAACAAAATGCTGGAACAGACTAACCAAAATATAACAAAACCTCAAACAAAATGTTAATTAGGCTAGAATCTGTTTGATGAACGTTGCATTTTCTGGAGCCTTATTCTACGATAGAGATTGCTCCTGCATCAAAGACCTTATTAAGGCGGGGGCATGACATTTCATCAAAGGAAGCATCATGAGAATGATGAAAGAATTCAAGCATGTCGGCACAAAAGAATATGGGACCAAGGTCTTCCATTGACAATTGATGATCCACTTGTTATGCTGAATGTGGGACACTATTAATTCAGGAAGCATAGTTGGTTACAATAATAGGATATGAGATCCAGGAATTTATATGATTGGTGGATTGCTATTCAGTGTGACAAAGAATGACAGGTATGCAACTTTCAGTGGTATCAGACCTTGCAGGTATCTCATCTTGGTTCATTTGGATGACTATTACTCTGGGTTGCAAGGGGTGAAAATAGGAGTTCACATTGATATTCCAGTGTTAATCAAACTTGGTGCAGTTGTTATCAGTCCTCGTAGCCATCTCATGCATTCGGTTGCTTACATACAGATGGTTTGGCAAATAATTTATGTCAAGGGATGGAGCATTTTTTAATTGATGATTTTGAATAAAAAAACTGGCCTTAGCAAAGGTATTCTC